>NC_083110.1:70256309-70569643 GCF_949774975.1 Lagenorhynchus albirostris
TCTTAAAAATATAGCCACATATCATTTTATATCTCAGCTCTGATGATTTACTTCCTTATACATTATGTGGTGTCCTGGAGTGAACAAGCAACAAAGAATTACCATTGCTTAGAGCTGTAACTCCAACAATCAGTTGATAGCTACCTAATAAAGGAAGGAAATACCATAAAAGTAAATATCCTGAATCTAAGAGAATTTTTCTGCCAATTGTCCCTTGGGAGTCAGTGATATGGTTCAAGCTTATGTAACTGGCTTCCACTCCATAGACAACTCCATAGACAGAATTCCCAATCATGTCCACGGCAAATCCATTCACATGAGAGTCACCACTCCTCTATGCTGGGGAAAGAATAAGAAGCAATCACGGGTGAGGAAGGTTAGAGCAGAGACTGTGCTGCTCAAGGTGGCCATTCTTTATCATTGATCAGCACACCTGGGATAAAGGGCATCTTTCAGATACAGCTCCGACTCTGTATCTAATAAGGTCAAAATGGCAACGAACAGGTGAGATTTTCAGCCAGACTCATCATTTGGCACCGCACACGTTTAACTGAAATGAGTAAAGACTTTTATTGAACGTGAGCGTAATAGCTTGGCAAGTATGGACACCATCAAAGCAACTATTAAGGATGAGGACCTATGTGTCTTTCACAGCTTTAGGAGGCTTTGCACGGATAGAGTAGCCTAGACTCCCCATCAGTAACCAGTAACCAGTAGCCTAGACTCCCCATCAGTAACCAGTAACCAGTAGCCTAGACTCTCCTTCAGTAACCCATCAGGCCAAGCAAGTTCAGGCCAGGTCTGGAATGCGTGCTGGGACATCTGCCCCTTGGCAGGAATTTATAGGAGCCAAGGAAGGTTCTAAGAAGGAACAAGACATGAGAGTGAAAGGCATGCTCACATAAAGCCACCTAAAGCTACTTGACCTTCCTTTTTATTCACCTAAACATGGCATGACAGTGTCCTTGCCCGGCTTTGGTCATGCCTAGGAGGTCAAGTCACATCCGGTTGTGTCTTTGAGGACCTCCAGCCTGGTGCCTGGGACACAGAATGCAACAGAGGTTAGAGGCCTGGACTCAAGCACCAGACGGGCTTGGGTTTAAATCCCAGCTCCACCACTTCCTAGCTGAAATCTGAAATCTGAGGCTGTAGCCTGTATGTCTTTCTGTAATTGGGGATGGTATGTTACCCACCTCTGAGGAAAGGTGAAGCTTACAGGGACAATACATGTAAAGTGCTCAGAACATTGCCCGGCACACAGAAAGCAGCCTTTATATGTTAACTGTCATTTTGTGGCTGGATTTTGGACTAATCTTCAATTTCTGAAAATATGGTCCCACTTTGGAACCATCCCACTTGGAGAGAGAGGCAGAGAAGTTGTCATGGGGTCCTGACCACCTGTGCAGACTTCCCTCTTTGCTTACCCAGGAACCCGGGACTTTGTGGCTTGCAACCACCTGAGAAGCTACAAGTATTACTCGGAGAGCATCCTCAATCCCGATGGGTTCGCTGCGTACCCCTGCGCTTCCTACAAGGACTTTGAGTCTGTAAGCTATTATGCCACCTTGAGTCCCAAGGTGGGGCTGTTGTCCTGCTGCGTTGGGATCTGCAGTACTCTCTTGTTTTGCACCGCATGTCAGAGTTCACGGTCCTGTAGAGTGGAGGGGGAAAAAAGCCTTAGGCAGGAGGTAGCTAAAATTCTAGAAGAGTCATGTGGGAGCGGAAGATTCTGGGAAATCGGAGAGTAGAGCAGTCAATTCAATGATCTAGGAAGGCTTCCTGCAGGGGCAAAGGTAGAATCTGGCTGGAAAATCATAGAGTTTAGAAAGAGGGGAAAGTGTGCACATTTCTGACAGGGGCGGAGCAAGTATGGAATGTGGGAGAGAAGAATCTACATGCCAGAGAGAAGGAAAGGTGGATGCTGGGGTTCTGCACGCTGGGCTGGGAGTTTGTGCCGTGTGCAGCCGGCAACAAGGAGAGAGATGCACGAAACGATACCCCAGAGCCTGCCTATGCGGGCTCACTAGAGCCGGTGTGAACATCTATTCCCAACCCCACATTCAATGACATCGTGTTGATAGCCTGAAGTTGGCCACAGGCACAGCATGTTTACACCACAGAAATCGGTAAACTCTACAGGACTTTTTGTCCCAGAGTTGCCTGTTAGTCATTCACCAGCATACCACTCGATGGAAGGCATATTTGATCTAACCTGGGGCCCAGGCATCAATATTTTCTGAAGCTCCCCAAATAGTTCTCATGTGATGTGCATCAGGCTTGGGTACTACATCCTGGATGAAGTTAGTTTAGAGACCATCTATGCCAATCTCTTTCCAGTTATGAAAGAGGAAACTGAGACTATAGGAAAATTGCTCCCCAGACGTGTGGATCATAAAAAGACAAATTCACACCTTACAGCCGGATCCATCTTTCTCATTAGAACAAGTGCTTCCCCTGTCCAGATGAAGGGTGCCCGCAGATGGGCCACTATGCTGATAGATTTGCTGGCAAGACACGTGAGGAGCAGCAGAAATTCTTCCTGAACACAGGAGATTCCAGCAAATTTGCTCGTAAGTTGCGCTGTGATTTCCCACCCAAGTAAAAGAGGTTTCCTTTCTGTTTTACATACAGGGGTGGCTTCTAACCTGAAATATTTGTGGGTACATTTCATCTTAGTAAAGGGACACATCCACCCAAACCACCCCATTTAAGACTCAACCAAGGATCTAGAAAGGGTCTGCTTTACTTTCATTTTATTTCTATGGCATGAAATGAGTGGACACCAACAGCATAATTAATGGGATAATAGCAATTTACCTGTCTCTGTGGCCATCTTCTCTGCATTTTCACCACCTCACAGTTCCTTGTCCTATGCATTTTAAAAATTGTGTCATCCGCATCTGTTCTATCCATTCAAAATTTATTTGGTACCAACTCTTTGCTTATCTAGCCCACTTAAGAAGCCCAGTTCCAATCTCCTCAATTTCCAGCCTTCTGTCCATGTGTCCCTCATGCCCGTTGATGGCGGGTGCCTCCCTGGTGGAGGGTTGGAGGGGATCAGAAAGGGGTAATTCCTCTCAAAATTCTGCTGAATGGGCTAGGACATAGGGTAGAGTCAGGCATGTTTCAGCCTCTTTGTGCCAACCTGCCTTATGACAGTTCCCTAAGATATTGTACTGTAAAAAAGAGACTGTGTTTATATAAATACATAAATATAATACAAGTCTCACATAGTTTTCTGAGTCAGGTTTATTGAGGTATAATTTATATACAGCCAAAGTCACCCTTTGTAGTGTATAATTCTGAGTTTTGATAAATAAAAAGTCATGTAACCATCTCCAAAATCAAGATATAGAACATTTCCATCACTGTTTACATACTTTTTAAAAAGGCGTTGGTTAATCAATCCTTCCTCTGATGTAGTGATGCACAAAATACTTGCCAATATTTTAAAACAACAAATTAAACATTCAAAACCATATATTCATTCCTCAACTAACATTTATGTATGGGCCACAGGCTATGCTAGATGTGGGGTGGTGCAGGGATGAACAAGACACCCTAGCATGAAATTTATAACCTGGCAGAGAAAACTGAAACTGAACAAGCAGTTAGCTACAAGTGTGTTGGCTTGACGGCTTGCTGCTGTGACACGGCAGGACAGCGGACCTGGCCCTGATCAGAGGAAGGGGCAGGGAAAACACCTCTGAAGATGTAAAGGACAAGTAGGGGTTAGGCAAAGGATGTGTCTGTGCGTTTACATACATATGTGTGAATGTGTATGTGAGTATGTGGTGTGTATGTATGTGTGTGCATGTGTATATGTGTGTTTTTGTGTGTGTGTTTATGTGCACATGAGTGTGTGGTCATGTGTGTATAGGTTCCTGTGTATGTGTGTGAGCTCCTGGGCACCAAGACAGCCCTTCAGGCATAAATCTGGATGACCACTGTGTTGGAGACTGCCCAGGGCCCTGGAGAGGCAGAGGGAAGACACAGACCTTGCCCTTGAGGCTCCCAGGACTGCACCCCTGAACTACCTTTCCAAATGTGGGGACCAGCCCTTGTTCCTTCTCTTTCCACCTTCACTCATAGTACTGTCCTTCAAGAACAGAGCTGTCCCACAGAACTTTCTGCCATGATGGAAATGCTCTGTGTTGTCCAATGCAGTAATCAGTAGCCACATGTGGCAATTCAGCACTTAAAGGGTGGCTAGGGAAAGCAAGGAATTGATTTTTGTTTTATTTAATTTGGGTTTAAATTTAAGCAGCCACATGTGGCTAGTGACCCCTTTACTGGGCGGGCAAGTCTACAGGGGTCCACTGCCAGATACGTGTTTCTCCTTAAGGCCTAGTTTGAGTCGTAGGTTAACATGTAGAACTTCTACTTCGATGCCTCAGTGTAAGGGATGTGACAAGAACCTGAGATTTCTGTCAATTGTTTTGTGCATGAATAAAAACTCTTTTCTATGTCCTGTGCAGGCTGGAGATACGGAGTTTCTATAACACTGTCTGGAAGAAGAGCCATTGGTCAAATCAAAGTCGCTTTGTTTGGAAATAAGGGAAACACTCACCAATACAATGTCTTCAAGTAAATTTCCTTTTTCGGTACCACCTCTCACTTGATACACACGGCCTTCACATCCGTGCACTGACATACTTGTTGTCTCTTTATCAATGGATTCTAAATTATTTACTTTATGTACTGAAGTTAACTTCAGATTTTTGCTAACATGTGTTCTCTTCTCTATTATAAATCCAGGCATTTTATTCTTTCTCTCTCAATAGATCAGATTTTTTAAGATAAATCTAATGTTAGCCCAGATATCATATTTTCTGATTAGCCTAGTCACACGTGTTTGTTGTGTTAAACTAGTGGATAACTTGTTATTGTACAAATAATTCTACCAGAAAAAAATAATATGAAGGAATTATATAGTTTTCTATAGGTAAGTTTTGAGGGTAAATTAACTTACGTTTGAGGAAATACTAGTTATATAGTAGTTTAAGGGACTTCCCTGGTTGTCCAATGGTTAAGACTCTGTACTTCTACTTCAGGGGGCCACGGGTTCGATCCCTGGTCAGGGAACCAAGATTCGCATGCTGGATAAAAAATAAAATAAATAGTAGTTTGAGGCTGCTGGCATAGAGCTGACTTTTTCATTTCTCTAACCTTTATTTGAGAATTAATTTGGAAAAAAAATCATCTTGTTAATCTAGGGTAGAAAAGAGAGGCAGGGACTTTATGGTCATTAGAACTTGTTTCAGTGAATGGGAACGTTTCTATTTCTCTGCTTCCAGGGGGATTATCACACCAGGCTCCACCCACTCCAATGAGTTTGACGCGGATATTGACGTTGGAACAATTGAGAAAGTCAAGTTTCTTTGGAACAACAACGTGGTAAACCCAACCCTCCCCAAAGTGGGGGCAGCCAAGATCACCGTGCAGCAGGGAGAGGACAAGACGGAGTACGTGTCTTTGCAGCTTGTGCCTAAGGATGTTTGTAGAGACTTGCATTTGTCATGGAAACTCACCCCAGAAAGTCAGCTAAGGTTCAGCCGGTGTTCTCAGCGCTCTCTGTGGCAGGCACAGATGATACAGCCCTGCCTTCACTGAAAACTAAGGAGGAAAAATAAGAAAGAGAAATAAGAAATAATTTCTGAAGGGTATAAAGTTAAGTATCCGTTAGAGAGTGGCTACAAGTTAAAGAGGGGAAGATCCATGAAAGTTCAGGATAATAGAAGGAAAAGGAAATCAGTTTTAGCAAAAGATATACAATTTGAGATGAGGCGAGAGGGCTGAGGGGGCAATACTTGCAGAATCCTCATCCTGACCCCTGGCATCCCTGGCTGTGGCATCTGCGGGGAGGTGGGGGTAAGGACCAAAGCTCAGACCCCAAGTCTGGCCAGCAGGACACCCCCGTGCCGCTTGGCGAGAAGAAGATCCTGGGCTCTTGGTCACTGATTGAGGTTTGGAGGTTAGGTGGGATCACTAAACTCAGGCCCCAGGGAATGTCACACCCCCGGGCAGGGGGCGGGCAGGGGGGTGGGTTGGCAGACCTCACAGCCGTCTCATTAGCTGGATGACCCCTGTGGGGTCCACCCTGTCTCTGTGACGGGAGGACCGAGGGGCTGGCCCAGGCAGGGCGTCCGCGGAACAAGAAGGTCCTCTCACTGAAAATACAGTGTCGAGGAGGCCAGTGGGGAGCCCTATGCAGGCTGGGGGTGGAGCCGAGGCCTCCTCTCCGCCATCGGAGGACACTGGGACTCTAAGGTCAGTGGCCCAGGTCCCATTAGGAAGTGGACCTGTTTCCTGGATCCTGGGATGTGGCTAAAATCATGTCAGAAGAAGGTGGTCTCATTGGAATCTTTAAAATGAGAGGCGTTCCCAAGGAGATGCCTTGTTCACAGGTGGATTCAAGAAAGGAAAACAAGTAGGAGACCAAATCACCCAGGGCGTTGCACCCTCTAGGTGCCTCAGCTGTCACCTCAACCCTGCGATGACCTGAGGGCGGCTTCCCCGCCCGCCGACTCTGGAGGGAATCGATCTAAGAGAAGCTAGATGGTGGACCTCAAAAATTTTAAATATGGGAAGATAGAGCGTCACAAACTATAATAGTTTGGGGAGTAAAAATACTGAATTCGTCAACTTATTCAAATATTTTGCTGTTAGGAAAACAGCTAATAAGTAACATTTAAAAAAAATAATAATAAGTGGGAGACTAAAGAAAATTAAGAGTTTGGTCCAACCTCCTCTCATATCCCCCTCAAATTTTTTTAGTCATCTCATTGGGGTTTCAAGTCCTACCTGCTGACAGGAATTCCTCCAGTGACATGGTCTCAAAAGAAAAATGTAGTTTCCCCCCTTTATTTCTCTCTCCCCACACACCATCCTCCTTCCTTCCTCTCTGACTTTAGTAAGTACCAGGTATGCCTGGCGTATAGGAGGGGATGCAAAGACAGAGCCTGCTGAGGAGTTTACAGTATAGCTGTTGAGAAAAATGGACTTCTGGTTCATTGGAAAGGTCAAATGACAGACTAAGAACTCCCCGTGAGGGGCCCAAAGAGGGTGCTGGGGAGACGGGCAGAGGGACGGGGGGAGGTATGTGAGGGGCACAGGGAGGCCAGGCTGCTGAGGGCGGGGCTCCGGTGCAGAGGACAGGAATTCGATTGGAGGTTAGGGTTAGGGCTTCCAGGAAAGACAAATGAGGTACAAAGAGAAAGTGGGGAGGGGCCAGTGAAGGTGAGGAGAGAGGATGAAGCTTCAGAGCTCACAGGTGGTGAGAGAATCCCATGTTTCCTGGAAGAGCTGTAACCACAACCACTTACATCTGCATTGTTTTTAAATTAATTATAAAGCTTTTTTATATTTATTGTCATGAGATGCTACATTATTGACTTGGGATTCTCACCAATCATGGGAGGGAGCTAAGCCCTCTTCTACAAATAAAGACTCCATTGCTGAGACTCGAGTAACCAGCCCCGTATCATGGCTGGAAGGCAGCAGGGGGCAGCCCAACGGGAGAGCCAGGCCCCTGACTCCAGGTTTGGAAGACGAGGTCCAGAGAGGTTTGAAGCTGACCACAGAAAACGTAGGCCACAACGTCAGCTTGACCTGTGCTTGCATCTTGGTTCTTCTACGTATTAACTGAGAGCCCTCTGTGCCTCAGTTTCCTCTCCTGTGATGTAGGACTCTTAACGATACCTCCTCACACTTGTGTGGTGAGGACGAAGTGCGCACTGCGTGAGTGGATCAGCTAGTGTGGTTGCCGACAGCTAGCGAGAGCTCCATCTACTGTAGCTGCTGTGTTTTCTTGAGCTGCTGTAGGCTGAATCGGGTCCCCAGCATGGCTGGGGCGAGAGTGAGCCCATCTGTAAACCCCTCTGCTGGGTTTATGGGGGGCCCGCATGGACTGTGGAGAAGGAGAGCCGTGAGAGGTCCAGCCGCTGCCCCAGGGTGCCCACAGTCCTGGCTGCCAGAGGACCCAGAGACCGGGGACCACTTCTGAGCGACCCCTGACCTTGTCCTGGGGTCCAGCCAGCCCCTCCCCCTGGAAGCCCCCAGGCAATCAGCCCTCCAGGAACTGTTTGAAGCTACCACCCTAGTGCAGCCCTCATCGTTTTGAATTGTAAATCAGCAATTACCTTTGCCAGGTAAGAACGCCCAGCACTTAAAAAGATTCCTTTCTCTCCACAGATACAGTTTCTGTAGCGAAGAAACCGTGAGAGAAGACGTCTTGCTCAGTCTCATGCCCTGTTAAACTCCGGGTGCGATGCAGCCGCCGTGTAACACTAATAAAATCCGTACATGCATCTATCTGCTCACAGCATCTGTCGCTGGTGTCAGCTGCCCCCAGTGGGACATTTGGGAATTGACTATTTTAAAATGCCCTGCCCATTTCCGTATATTGGGGTTTCCTGCCCTTGACCTACAGTTACCAACCCCGCTCCCCCCGGTTTCCCTGGTCCTCGTGCCCACTGTCTTCTCCTCACCCGAGGCGCGGCGACAGACAGCAACACTAGAGAGTGGAGCTGGGGCCCCGGCAGAGCCTTTAGCCCTGCCCCTCATCCTGCAGGTGAGGAAACAGGCGTGCGGGCTCGCTGTTGCAGCACATGGAGCGGATGTGCCCCATCGGGGCTGAGGGTCAGGCCCCTGACTCTGGTTCCAGGGCCCCTCCCTGACTCTGCCATCACCTTGAGATCATGGAAGGCCGTGCTAGGATGTGGCCCCTTTGTGATGGTAAATTGTGTGGTGATGGGACCACCTGGGGGCTCTGGCCCTTGGTGAGGTTAAGGGGCTCCAGCACCCAGAGACTGTGGTGGGTACATTTGCAGAGCACAGACAGACTTCCCGCGCCCCCTGGCCCTGGGCCGGGGCTGCCTCAGAGCCCTCTCTCCACCTGCCGGGCAAGCATCATCCCAGGCAGGGCCAGGCGCTGAGCAGGGGTCCAGGGGGTGCCCAATGCAGGCCCGGCTGAGGGGGCACTTTTCTGCCTTTGGGGGGGCGGGGAGACTCAGCCAAGCCGACCTCACCGTGGCCCCGCCCACACAGGTGTTCCTACCTGGGGGTGGGGGAGTTTTCAAGGTGGCCCAGCCTGTCCCGTGATCATCCCCAGGGGGTTGTAGGGACCAGGAAGGGCCCTGCCTCCCTTGAGTGTCTCCCCTCTTGGTCACCCACCCACCATGGCAGTTCCTAAGCCCAGTGGCACGTCAAGCTATCACTGAGCTTCCAACCTGAGTGCGAGTGGGCTCCAGAGTGTTCCGTGAAAGCAGAGGGTGTGGCGAGGATTCCCCAAGCGGCTGTAGTAAAGGCTTCACAGTCAAGGGCACAGGGTGGGCGCTCAGCAAACCGTGGTGATGGGGGGGGCGCGGCGCACCGAGCAGGAGAGACCCAGCGCTGGCCGTGAACCGCGCCCCGGGCAAGCAGCACGTCAATCAACGGAAGGGAGCTTCTGCAGACGCTCCCGAACACCACCTCTTGTGCAGGCACTGGAGTGAGAGGGAAGCCGACTTCCATTTGGCCCCCGGGGGCGTGCCCGGTGGTAGGGGGCCGGCACCTAAATAAACACCACCATGCTGCCCACTAGGGCAAAAAGCAAGGTATATGCCGGGACAGGGGGCCCAGAAGAAGGAGGAGTAAGATGGGGAAGGCTCCGAAGAGCCGTGGGAACTAGGCCCAGGCTTGCAGGAAGACGACCCACTGAGACTGCAGGCTGGGAGGCCAGCAAGGAGGAGGAGGCCGCCACAGACATCCAGGCAAGAAGTGATGAGATGTATGAGGGTGGCGAGTGGAACCAGGTATAATGGGGGGGGGCGGGACTGGTTGGCCATGGTGAGAGGGTCCTTCCTGCTCAAGGACAGCCTGTCTCACCTGCTCCCCAATCTGACAGATACGGCCAATAACTTGGAGAAAAGGATTTTAAAACAAGGAGGAAGCTGAAAAAAGACTACAGACAGAAGAGACCAGTTGCCGAGGCTCCCCTAATCTGCTGGCCACACCATAAGCACACAGCGGAGGTTCTGCCCTGAGCCTCGGGTGACCTGGGTGACCTTGGGTTTGACAGCAGGTGCACCGGTAACCTGGGACAGGTAACCTGCTCCAGGAACAGGGAAGGCAGCTGATGGAGACCCGAGCCGGAGCAGGGCCAGCCTCCTGCTGGCTCCTCCCGAGTCCCTTTCCTAGAATGGGCGTAAGTCCTTTAATCGGATATACAGCCTGAGAAAATTCCCAGGAGGGCAGAGAACAGCTGGCTCCACGATCACCACCATTGACCTCGTGTGTGTCGCAGGGGCCAGCGGTAAAGCCAGGTAAGAATCACGGGGCTGGAGATACACGAAACGTAGCCAATGTTCAATTCATGAATCACTTGTTATTGCACACAAACAGCACACGACACAGCTTAGTCAGAGTCGGGAAAATAAGAAAGGTGGTAAATGAACACCCCAAGAAGAAGTAGGGAAGGAGGCATCTCGGCACGAGCGGAGGTCCTGGTCCTGCCACAGGCCTCCAGACAAGCATGAGTGGGAAGTCGCCCTCTGCTCTGACAGGGCCTCGGGCGCGACCACCTGCAACAGCTCAGCACCTTGGGATCCGGTCCTCCAGCAGAGAGCCTTCTAGTGGCTGGGCTCAGTGTCTCTTTTCAAGGAGTGGGTCAGGAGGTGTAACAGTTACACCCAGGGTACCTTGTCTCTATCAGTTGCTCCTTCAGTTCTAGTGACGTATGTTACCCATCAAATGTCTTATCTAAAGTACCACTCAGTGTATCACTCTAAGACACTCGCAGTCCTACAGCGGACGTTCCAAGACAGCTAATATGGAAGTTCACACTGGCCACTGTGACTATTTTGAACTATTTATTTTGAACTATTTCAATAGCTTAAATCCTATACGTTTCACACAAGGTAAGTAGGAACCGTAGCACAGAAGAAATCACATCATAGCACCCTGGCTACTTATCAGTGCGGCTGCAGAGCCTCCACTTCCTGTCCCCACACACCCTTGACCTTAACGCACCGCCTGCGAGCTGGATGGGGAGATTAGGGCTCTCCGCGGTTACTCTGGGGGACACTTGCAGTGTCTATGTGGCCCAGGCAGATTGCAATCCAGATTTCAGCAGCTGCATGGGGCCAGCTTGATTAGACTTTGTTCTTTTTTGTTCTTTAAATAACAGAGGTGGTGCATTTTTCAGAATGCATATGAATACGGCCTTTGGAGCAATGAAAATACACCCCATTCATAGTCAGTTTGTTAACATAAAGCTCAGGGGGACATTCAGTCTGGTTGGAAGCAATAGGAAAAGGAACTGAGCCAGCAGTCAGGGCTCTAGTCAAGCCTGGTGACCTTGGGCAAGGGCTTTCCACCTCTCTGGGTCTCAGCTTTCTCATCTGTAAAATGGAACAGAAGGCTCCATCCTTAAGTCAGGGAGCTGTAAGATGAGGGAGGCTCCTTAGGGAGTATGGCCACAGTCTGACCCCAGACTCAAAGCTACCAGAAGGCAGCAGGCACGCAAAGCAGTGCTCGTTAGGATGGGCTTCAGACCCACCCAACTCAGGCCCTGCATGCTCACCCCAAGGTGCAGGAAGCTGGGCATCCAGGGGCTCACGGGACTAGTTGAGGCAGCTCCAGGAGTGCCAGGGTTGCACCAACCAGCCTGCAAACTAGAATCAACTGGGAGCTTAAAAAAAAGATGGAGTTGGGGGGCTTCCCTGGTGGCGCAGTGGTTGAGAGTCCGCCTGCTGATGCAGGAGACACGGGTTCGTGCCCCGGTCCGGGAAGATCCCACATGCCGCAGAGCGGCTGGGCCCGTGAACCATGGCCGCTGAGCCTGTGCGTCCGGAGCCTGTGCTCCGCAACGGGAGAGGCCACATCAGTGAGAGGCCCGTGTACCGCAAAAAAAAAAAAAAAAAAAAAGATGGGAGGGGGGGTCTTGTCCCAGGCCCCACCCTGACCAACTCAAGAACAATCCCATGTACAGGCCTTTTTAAAAAGTCCTCGGGTACTTCTCCCCGTGCAGCTGGGTGAAGCTCCCTCAGGAAACAGTATTTCCTGAATCCTCTAAAGGTGAGTCTTCTCATCCCAGGCTTCCAAGTGAACTTACTCCTCATTCTCCAAGGGAATTTATTAATTTTGTGTTTTCACCTAGATGATAATCTATTTTTTTTCAGTCAGTTACAGAGACAAGGTTTTCTCTTTGTTGTGGTAATTTGCAGTAAGAGTTTTGTTTCCTAAATTGATGTGCAATGAAATGATGTTAATGGGAACGTCCGGGGGGCGGGTGAAAATTGTTAGTGAGGATGGTGTCCTTCTATTTACTCAGGTCTGAGAAACCTTGGAGAGTATGGTCTGGGACTGAAAATGTGGAAGACATGTCCAGTGTCACAGGCTTTGAGAGCAGAGAGTTGGCTTTGGGACCCGGAACGGGAGAGCAAATGTGGCCAGAGAGGAGCAGGGAGGGGTGGGGGAGGAACGAGCCTCGGGGGTGGTAGCGGGGACCCCAGGGGGCTCCTCAGTGGGGAGATACAGCTGATATCACTGGCAGCAGAACCCACAGGTGCAAAAGCTCAGGAGAGGAAAAGAACAGGTGTATTCGAGAACTGTGTGTCCTTCCATCTAAGCACTTGTAGGGTGGGAAGGCATCAGGGAAGAGCAGAAATGAAGCTGGGCGAGGCCACGTGGTGGCCATGTTAATTTTCTCGGGCTGCCATAACAAAGTACCACATACGGCGTGGCTTAAACAATAGAAACTTATGATCTCACGATTTTGGAGGCTGGAGAGCCCAGGACCAAGCTGTCACAGGTTCGGGTCCTTTCGGCAGCTGTGAGGGAGACCCTGGCCACGCCTCTCTCCTTTTGGTGGTTTCTGGTGATCTTTGCCATTTCTTGGCTTGTAGATATATCACCCAAATCTCTTTGTTCATGTTCACACGGCCTTCTCCCTCTGTGCATGTCTCTGTATCCAAAGTTCCCCTTTTTATCAGGATACCAGTCATACTGGATTAGGACCCACTCGAATGGCCTCATTTTACCTCTGTAGAAACCGTAACTCCAAAAGGTCATGTTCTGAAGTCCTAGGGTTTAGGACTCCATCATATCTTTTTGCAAAGAACCCAACCCAACCTATAACAGTGGCCAACCTCGCATGTCCAGCTTAGGAGCTTGGACTCCACTTAAACTGGATCCCTCTCCACCAGATACCCGCAAACTATTCTCTTTAGTTAAAGCCCAAATTACGTAGCCCTGGTACAAGCCCTCTTCAGTGTGCTGTTCCTTGTTAGCTTGTTCAATCAGTTGAAATTGTATTTCCTTTAGGCAATCAGTGTCTGTGCCCCAAGGGACCATCAATTCCATGAGGGCAGGGCAGTAGGATACTCTGTTCCCTCCCTGTTACACCCTCAAGGCTGGAAGAGCATCCAGCACGCTCTGACCGCATAAAAATGAACACGAAAGCGTGAACAGACATGTGAAACACGCATCTGAGGGTGTCAAGGAGCCACCCACAGGATTAGAGCTGGGAGGAAACTCTGGGGGAGGCGGATGCGGTGCCCTAGAGAGACGTGATGCCAGCCCCTCGAGGGCGAGGGGAGGGAACAGATAAAAGAGGTGATGAAGGTAAGGAATGAACAGGTCTCAATAGGCCTCAGGGTGCAGGCGAAGGAGAACCCAAGCCACCCCCTCCCCCGGGCAGTGGCTGCGCTAGCTGGCAGGGCTCCCCAGGCTCTGACCCTGCCGCTTGCCTACATGTGGCCAGTGAATGACTTTTCCCACAGGTGCTGGCCTTCCCTTCCCTCCCAGGGCAGACAGCTGGCAGGACCTCAGAACCTCAGGCCCCCAGAGAAGAAGGAGGAGCTGAGCTGCCCCTGCCACGGGCAGCCAACTGGGAGGCGGCATGGGGCCCTGCCTTGGGTCACCTGTCACAGAGACCAAGCAGGCTCGGGACTGCTTGAGAGCACCCAGTGGGTCTGCCCCCAGCCACTGGTGACTGTGGCAGGGGTGCCCAGCCCCGTGGGGTCAGCTTGGTGCAGGGACAGTGTTCCTAAATCCACCGAGATTCCCCCCATTTACAGGGCAGCAAACTGAGGCCTCCAGGAGAGAGCAGCTGCACAGTAGGAGGTGGCGCCTAAAATCAAGGTTTCCTCCTCCATTCACCCCAACTAAGCCCCTTACTTTCAGGGCCTCTGTTGCCTTGGCTGTAGAATGGGAATAAAAAAGGCGCTCTAGGAGCTACGATTTGATGGCCGCCGTCTTCTCTCAGGACACCTTTTGAACCAACACCACCTATTTCTCCTCTGATATTCAGCTCTCTCACGCCCTCAGCACCTCTTCCAGAGATTGTATCCCCGAGACGTGTGTGTTCAGCTTATTTCTCATTATCTTAGGTATTGTCACCTCTTGGATGACTCCTTATCCACTTTGAAAGAGGGGTTTAGATGCTGCGCTCCTTCAGGGTGACTCTTGCTTGAATTGAAAGGTGAGTCCTTTCTCTAGGTTGCAGTTTCCAAAATTTCCTGTGGGATCCCAGATTCGAAGACAACCTTAGAAGTACATCGCTTAAGTCACCCCTCATCTGATGCTTGGCTTCTGTCCATGTCTACTCAGTCACCATGTCATCCAAGTAAGGCGGGGGTCATGCCCCACCAGCAACGGCCTATCCTACTTCCCAGTGATTCTAACCTTTACAAAGCTTTTCTCATATTGAGCAAATCTGCCTCAGTGGGTCCCTTGAGGACAGGGGTGACCACGACCTGCCCTTGGCATTTAGAACAGAGCCTGGTGACCTGGAAATAACAAGAATCGCTTCTTGCCTAAATGAACTATAACCCTCCCCTTTCTTTCCAGCTCTGCCCTCCCAGGTGACTGTTGACCAGATGAAACACCACTGGCCACTCAGGTGAGAAGTTTTCCCAGATTCCTTGACCAGTCTGTAGCTGGAGCCAGGAGAGCATAGACAACGGGAACCACAGATTATCTGAAAGCGTCTCACTAAATTTTTGTCAAAAATGACAATCAGGGCTTCCCTGGTGGCGCAGTGGTTGAGAGTCCGCCTGCCAATGCAGGGGACACGGGTTCGTGCCCCGGTCTGGGAAGATCCCACATACCGCGGAGCGGCTGGGCCCGTGGGCCACGGCCGCTGAGCCTGCGCGTCCGGAGCCTGTGCTCCGCAACGGGAGAGGCCACAACAGCGAGAGGCCCGCGTACCGCAAAAAGAAAAAAAAAAGACAAGTCACAGAAAGGCTTGGCTGCTATTACGATGGGTGGTGAAACCAGACAACTACACAGTCCAAACCCTTTCCTAACGAGGATGGAAATGTCCTCATTAGGAACATAGAGTCAGGAAAGGGTGGTGCCCAAGGCCCAGCTAACCCACCAGATGGACTACAGGCCTCTGAACCACTGCGACCAACCTCTCTCAGGGGATGTCCAGTGGCTAGACGCACCTGCCAGGGCCCCAGTGACAAAAGATGGCCCAGTCCAAGGGTTTATCCGAGGGACTGTTTACAGAACTATGGACAGGGTTAAGGGAATCCACTAGGGGTACTAAATCACCAGGGATGTAGCAGCAGCTGGGAGCTCTAACTTCCCTGGAATCGGAAGCTTGGAGGGAGGAAGCGGTCATGAGAGTCTGGAAGGAGCTGGGGCCAGGGGAGGAGCTGCTTGAGAGGGGCTGCAGCTGTCAGGAGGGAAGTGCAGCCATCAGCCGACCACAGCACAGAAGGGAGGGAGCCTGGGGAAGAAATACCCCGACCTCTCCCTCCTCCCACCTCCTTCCCATTGACCGAACCCAACCAGAAGGCCGAGGGCAAGTAGTGCAGGGAGGCTGTCCATAGAGACAGCTTCCGGGGCACGGAGCAGGGAGGAGAAGGCAGCAGAGATCCGGATGTTATCCAGCTCACCATTAGCTTCCAATGCTTCCTCCTTTCATCCAGCAAATGTTTAGCGATCACCTAGTACCTGTCAGGCGCTGTCCTAAGCTCTGGTGACACATAAATGATTCTATAGACCTTGACCCTGCCACCAAAGCAAGGTCTAAACAAATAATCCCTGAAATATAATTACCGGTTGGGATACATTCCGTGGAAGAAAAACTAAGGAACGTGATAAGAGAGTAAAGGAAGGTCTGGTTTCTCCACGGGCACTGGAGAAGGCTTCTTTGAAGACGTCACGTTTAAGCTGAGCCCTGAGCGATAACTTCAGTTTAGGCAGGGAAAGACTGAGGGCAGTGTGTTCCAGGAAGAATAAACAGAGTATGCGAAGACTCCAAGATGGGCACTTTCAACAGACCACACACAGCCCGTGTGCCTGGAGTCCAGTGAGTGAGACTCAAGGGGAGGGAGGGGAGACAGGCATCCAGGTAACGCTGCACCCTGGTGAGGAGTTTGTATGCTTTCCCAAGAGTGGTGGGCAGCCACCAGCCCCGCGGCATGGGTCCAGGGCTTCCATTCAGCCTCATGCTGCCATTCCAGGCTCCTCAGTAGGGTCCTTGATAAGCATGAGTGTCAGGCCTTGGACTAACCTCCTTCCTCAGCTGCAGGACACCCGCAGGAGCTGTGGGGTGGCAACATTGGGCTTTGGGGTCATTGAGGTATAGGTGACCCCACTCAGGTTCATCATCCCTTTACCAGTTCCACAAAGCTTGACTTTTCTTAAGCCCACGTGAGATAAGGAAGTTCATTCCTGGGCTTCCCTCTGCGCCACCCTGCTCACCTCCAGCCTCAGAGTTCTCAGAAGGGAAGTTCACCAAAAAAAGAAGCCATTTTCTACACTTGAAACCCTCCGGAAATTGCCGGCAACCTTGTGGGATAGATTGAAGGGCAGGAGTAGAATACGGAGCAACTGGAACTCTCACCCAGCTGCTGACGGGAGTTCATGCAGGTGCAGTCGCTGCGGGAAAGTGTTTAGCAGCAGCTCCTAAAGTTAAGCACGCACACACCCCAGGACCCGGCAATGCTACCTCTGGGGACAAACCTGAGAGAAACGAGTGCAAGTCTAACGAAAGACAGGTACTAGACTAGAAAGTTCCCAGCAGCATCGTCCATAACAGTCCCAAACTAGAAAGAACCCACGTGTCCACCAAGGCAGAATGGATACACCAACTGTGACAGAGTCACACAGAAATGTACCATATAACACAGCGATAAAGAGGAACCAACTACTATACATGGAACGACATGGGTGAATCTCAAAACCCTGTTGTGTGAAAGAAGCAAGACTCTAACCAGCACACATACTGCATAATTCCACGTATATGCAATCCCAGAAGAGACCAAACTAATCTATGGTGATAGAAGTCAGAGCATGGCTGTGCGGGTGGTGGTACAGGGATCATCAGAGATACTTCTGGCTGCTAGAAATGCTTTTCGATCTGGGGCGTATACACAGGAGTATACATTTGTCAAAACTCATTAAACTGTACTCAAGTTTTCAACTTAAGATGTATACACTTTGGAGCATCTAAATCATATGTCAATTTTAAAAACAGCTGGGCAGCACCTGGCTTTCACCCCTCAGCCCTGAAGGAAAGCAAACACTTCCATCTTTCTTATCCCCGGGTCATAAACTACATTGTTTCCCAACAAAGCTGTATCTGAACAGTGTTTATTTGACTCTTTTGAGTGCCTCCACCAGCAGGGTTTTTACAACTCTGTCCAGCATCTTTGGAAGGATGCTCTCCACCCACCTCACCCCCAAAGTAACCAAGGGCTGTCTTCATAAACAGATGCTTCCACTGAACGGATGCTTCGGACTGCCCACTCCTGCACGGCTCTGCCAGTGTCTGCAGGGCAATGAGATGAGTTCGGGCTTCCTGTTTCCAAGAGGATTTTGAGTGGGTGGCACTACAGCTTGGAGTCTCCCTCTTATCACCTGGGGAACACGATCTTTTGGCAACTGTACCTGTAAATTCAGATTAACAGAGCCCTTTGCCATCCTATAAAGTCAGTTTCCCTTTCCTCAAATCTCACTATATAAACAGCCCTGCTCCCCAGCTGAGCTGGCTTTATGTATTTATGATAACCTAGGTTCAAACCTGGCATGTACAGAGCCCTATCTAACCCCCACCCCCGTCCTTTTCTGAGGAACCCAAAGGATAAAGTCTGGTTATAAAAGGCCATGGCCAACCTGCTGGGCTGCAGGTGGAAGCTCTGAGGCCACACAGTAAGTCACAGCCCCACGCGGGCAGGGAGCCGGGTAGGGGTAGGGCTGCCAGGGGGACATGGCCCAGAACAGGGGAGCACAGCCGTGCAAAGACCCTGAGTACAGGGTCCGAGAGAGGCGCTGCCCAACTCCCTGTGTGCAGGGAGGCCTCAGCCTCAGGGTCCCCACCTCGAGGGAGAGCCCCATGTGTGCTGAGGGCCGCCTGCCCTGTCCGCCAGCCTCGTGCCTGTGCATCTGGTGTCCGTGCGTGTCTCTGTCTTCATCCCCGAAGATGCTGCCCTCTTGGACCATCGGCCTTCTCCTGCTGGCCACAGTCAGAGGTGAGGATGCTGTCACCATCCCTTTGGTGACCGTGCCTGGGCTGGCCTTTGGGTGAGATAGACAGAGGCATCCTCATCACCTTCTCCCTAATTAATAGCATTATCATTATTGCATGAAACAGCAATCGCTACCAGTCGGGGAGTGATGACTCTGTGGTAGAGACAGGGCACCGTGCTCAACAAAGATTATCCCAGCATTGTCCAGCTTGGTTCCCGTCCTCCTGCAAAGGCTCCAGTGGCTGGAGCAGGCGGCAGAGGTGGCAGGCAGCTGGGCCAGGTGGAGAGTGGGACGTTCTTGTCAGGCCCCCAATACCCTCAGTTCCTAGGCATAGACAAGTGCACGTCTGCAGACTAAAATCTTGTGGATGTGTCCCTCTGTGAACTCCCGTCCTGCCCGGCCTCCTGCCCAGAGGAGATGCAGACACCCACGTTCTACTTGTCCTGAAACCTCCCTTGTTACCAAAGCCCCCTTGAGCCCGAATCTGCTTATGCCCATCCCCCCACCTCCTCACACGTGTACCTCGCAGGTGTACCTCACAGGTGCTCTCTTTCCCACACTGCCGGGTCTTCTCACCTCCTCTCCCATCAGTCAGAACCCCTCACTGCCTGGCTCGTGAGGCCCCCAAACCCTGCTGAGCACAGTCTCCCCAAGAACAGACGTGGTCTCCTCCAGTCCCTGCAAGGGCTTTCTTCTACATCCGGACCCTTTCCCCTTGTCTCCTCAGCTTGCCCCCAGCCCCCTCTTGCCTTTCTGGAATTCCAGCCCAGCCTTGCTGCCAGACCCGGCCCCCGACAGAAGAGCCCGGGTGGGGTCCGGCTGCTCCTCAGGCCTTTCCAACCCCTCTTGGTCTCCTTCGCTGATCTGCTGCTTCCTCCTGCCCCAGACACGGGCGTTCCCAAAGGTCACTCCAGGTGCTCTCCTCATGTGTCTGTTCCTCAGGACTGCCCCCTTGTCCAGTCCCCAGCAGCACAGCCCCAGTCCTCCCAAGTTCCAGGCAGCTCCACCAGGGCCTCCCACCATGCCTCCCCACCAGGCTTGGACAGCACCCCCTCGCCCCATCTCCCCGCCTCTTCCTTAACTTCCTCTGCCATCAGGTCAGAAGGCCTCTCCCCTCTCCAGGTCCACAGCCCTGCCCCCAGGCTCCCCTACCTCTGAGCCACTTACACTTGTCTCCCACCCCAGTCACCGGCTCAGCACCCCCAGCACCTCCCCACTACCCACCTAACACCCAGGTATCTTAACCTGGCATCGAAGCCCCTGCGCTTACCATCTGAAGCCAAGGTTGCTTTAACCTCCTGCGGCCTTTCCTGTGGGACAGTTCCCTCTTCCCCGAATGAATTCAACGCTGTCATTATTCCTTCCCAGTTAGATTTCCTCTCTTTCAGGGCCAGGTTTCGATCTCTATGGCTCCCCAGTTCCTACTTTTATTCCCAGTTAAGCTTCTAGGGTTCAAATCGTGGCTCCACCACGGGCTGTGGCCTTGGGTAGCTGACTTTTCGTCTCCGTGCCTTGGGCTCTTCTTCTGTCAGATAAAGGTAATATTCATTCCTTCCTCACGGGCTGTTTGGAGGCCAATACTGGTAAAACACTAGTGTGGTATCCGGCACATAGTAAACAACAAGTATTAACTATTACCAGTTTTTGAATGAATGACTAATAATTGGCTCCATGAGTTGAGGAAGACTAAGAGAGAAAATCCATTGTAATCCTCTGGATTTGAAATTATGTCACCCCTGGTTATACTGGGGGTGACATAATTGTGAAAATATGTCATGGACTAGAGAAAGGACCCTCAGATTTAGATGGGGTTATTTAGGTCATCAACTGCATGTACTGAGCCCCTACTATACACAGTATGATGCAAAAATAAATTCTCCCTGTTCTTAAGACATTTACCTTTTCAAAGAACAACAGGGAAATCTGAAATGGCAGAGAATAATTTGGAAAAAACAAAGGTGCATAGAAGGATGACGTGAAGACATGTGGACTGGACAGATACCCAGGAATGCCTACTGTGTGCATGGCCTGTGCTGGACGTAAGAGAGACCTCAAGACTCATCGAATAGCATCTCTGTGCTACGACATTCGTAGACACTTGATAAATACATGATGGTTGATGAGTGGATGTAAAGGGCCATCTGGGAGTTTCCTGCAAGAGGTAGTTTTAAGGCTGAAGGTTCCCAGGAATTCTCAGTGATTCCCCAACCTGCCTGATGAACAGGGGCACTTATTAAATATGCTGTTTCTCGGGCCCCACCCCAGACCCTCTGAATCAGAATCTCTGAGGGAGGGGCCTGGGAGTGTGAAGATGCTCATTCACCCTCAGCCCCCAGGTGGTTCTTATCACCACAGAAGTCTGAGGAACACTGACAGCAAAGATAAAGATGAGCATCGGCCTTCACCAGCCCTGAGCTGTACCCTGAAGAGTCCTCCCGAGTAGCTGAGATGACATTGCTCCTTCTCAGAACCTCACACATGTCCTGTTTGTCCCTCTTCCTGCCCCAGGAAAGGAGATCTGCTACAAACCTTTCGGCTGCTTTTCCGATGAAAAACCATGGACCAGCATCTTTCAGCGGCCTTTAAAGTTATTTCCCTGGTCTCCCAAGGACATTGACACCCACTTTCTTCTGTATACAAATGAGAATCCAAATAACTACCAAGTAAGAGGGGCATAGAATGACCGCATGGTGGGGGATTTGGGCGCCCACACTGGAGCCTTCACATGGTTGTCTGAGGAATAATTCACTGCCTTGGAACTTTTCACATGACGCTCCCTCACCAGTGTTAGACTTAGAGCCATCTTAGCTCTCGGGATCATAAATCCCTTCGAGTATCTGATGAAATCTATGGGCGCCCAACCCGGAAACGGACACATTCACACACTTGTGCACAGAAGTGCAGGGCTTCCCAGGATTAGAACCCTGTTTGGGGAGGAAGGGGGTGTGAGCAGCTCTTATGGAGAAACCCAGACCTATGTATCCCTGAGAGGGTCTGGCTTCTTTCCAAACCAGGCAGTGGAGGGAGCATAGCCCCTCAGAGGGTAGGGGTCGGGGGATGTAAATCCTTCCTCAGGAGCTAGAAGGGGAACAGGGGACATTTAATGACAAAGGAGAAATTTGGGGACCCTTGGAGCAATCTTCAGTTCCCAGAAGGCCTGCCAGGTGGAGGCCAGCAGGCTTCCTCCAGGTGCTCAGAAGTGAACAGGAAGAACTTGCTCAGAACTCAAGCAGCTCACAGCTCTGACCCCAAACCAAGTTTGAGAGAGCAGGGTGTCTGTCTATAGGTCCCCGAGGTCACCTACTGTCGGATTCTAGGTGACAAACTACCCACCCAGAGTCCCCATTTAAAAAAATAATTTTTAAAAATAAAATATATTTTATGCAAAAAAAAAAAAAAATCCTGAGAAGGGACTCATAGGCTTCCCCAGATGGCCGAAGAAGTCCTGGCACAGAAATGCTGAGGAACCCCTGGGCCAGAAGCATCAGGCAGAGGGGAGATGCACCTCAACGGAGCAGGAAGGGTTAAATGCATAAAATAAAAAACATTGGATTAAAAAGGGCACTAATTATACTGGAAAACAGTTATCAGAACATTTAAAAAGATAAATATGCTGCTTTATTATCTCACTAAAGAACAAGGTCTAGGAGTTGGTCTAATAACTTCTGTAATTTTAAATAGTAATGAGTACAGATGATATTTTTAAATATCTGTAACAACTGTAATATAAAATGAAAATATCTGCCACCTCTATTGGTGACAGTGTATTGCTAAGTCTGCTATGTTTGTTGCTCAATTTCACAATGAACAAAAATGCTACATTTCAGTATAGAAAAATCAATAAACTTGGACGTTCTGAATTCTATCCTCCAACCCTAAGTCAGGAACTCCTGTTCTAGCCTCATCCAACTTCGTGGGAGTTGAATCTGTCACCTTGGCTACGGGAATGGGCTCTAACGGGTCTGTGGCTTGGAAAGGCCAACATTCAAATTCATCTTTTCTAATTTAACCAGCGGATCAATGTCACTGACCTTAGCACCATCGAGGCTTCAAACTTCCAGCTGGACCGCAAGACACGCTTCGTCATTCACGGCTTCCTAGACAAGGGGGAGGAGGACTGGATAATTGACCTGTGCAAGGTAGGCGTTCACCCTCCTCACCTGGTGAGAGCAACGCCCAGCACATGGAGGCAAACTCCGCATCGCCTGAGGCTGGGAAAGGATAACTTCCCAGGAGAGACGGGTCCATCCTAAAACCACTGAGGAAAACTCGGGTTCTCATGGGTACCCAATGTCAAGGTCTCCTAACCCACGAACCTCTAGTCAAACATCTCCTTATGAGGCTGAAAAGACCCAGAGTCCAATCAGAAAGTCCCAGAGGTGGAGACAACAGCAAATGACCTGGCGTTTGTCTCTGATGGTTTATATAAAACCCTTGTATGTCATAAAAAATACTTTACCCCCCGCAGCACTACTATCCAAAAGCATTTGCTGTGATGATGGAAATGCTCTATATCTGCACTACCCGGATCAGGAGCCACTGGCCACCTGTGCTTACTGACCACTCGGCTTGTGGCCAGTGTGACCAAAGAACTGAATTTTAAATTTTATTTCATTTTAATTAACTGTAAAGAGCCACATGTGGCTCCTGGCCACAGTATTGGACAGTGCAGCTCTATAGTGATCATGAATATTAGGAATGAATTCTTATTCATACCATCCATTTCCTGAGCACTTACTGTGAGTCTGGCATTGTGCTAATCATTCCACAGTCCTTGTCCCGTTTCACCCTCCCAGCCACGCTGTGAGGCGTTGTGGTTCTCATTTTATAGATGAAGAAATTGAGGCAAAGAAAACTTCAGTACTTGCCCAAAGTTGAATCCAGAGGTGGAATGCGAACCGAGGTCTTCTGTCCACAAGACACCACAATCCCGTATGTCTACAGCTTTGGCCTGTAGGAGGTGCCCGTGGCACGGCTCTTAGAGGCTTAAGCTGCACTGGGATAAGACCTCGAGCAGCTTCTGCCGGACGCTCTTTGTTCCTCTTGGTCTGGGGTTTCACACGTGCCTCCTGAGTTCCAGAGGGAGGCTACGCGGACCTGGGTATTGGAGAGCCAAGGGTATGTGGTCCACCAGGATGCCTTGACCCCCCAGCCAACCACTCCCAACTTCAAAATGCAGTCCAGGACCTCCCCAGATGAACAAAGGATATAGTGTAGCCCTTTCTGATGTTTCTTCCCTCCAGCCCCCAAGGGACCAGTATCTGTGCTTGGGTCACACTACATGACACAAAAGATGCATGTATCCGGGAGAGCTGTCTCCTACCTCGGTCTAAATTTCATCTTATTAAACTTGTCCCTCAATACTTTATATCTCCCATCAAAGCATTTTTGGGAACATAAAAGCAGCCTCTCTGTGGCTTCAGCTATCTAGTATAAGGGTCTGCAAACTTTCCTGTAGAAGAGCAGGTAATAAATATTGTAGCATTTGTGGGCCATATGGTTTCAGCTCATATGGCTTCTGTTGTAGCTATGAGGCAGAGGCGAACAATCTGTAAACAAATGGGTGTGGCTGTTTGCAATAAAACTTCATTAAAGCAGTTAGCAAACTACTACCCGAGTGGATTTGGCACTCGGGTAGTAGTTTGCTAACCCCTGACCTCATAAGTCATCTTTCTGACCTGGTTGTGTCAATGACCATCTGTAAAACCTTAGACAAGTCACTCTGTTCCAGGCCTCAGTTTCCACATCTGCTAAGTGGGAGTAAGTATACCCAGTTCACAGCACTGTGGTGTGGATCAGGACGAGTGTGAGGAATGTTAAAGTTCTGACACAAGCTAGATGCTTGACGGTTGTGAACGCCTATCTGTGGAGTGTGCAACCCGTGGCTGTTAATAAACTGGTTTCTCCCTCATGTTTGTCTTTCCCAGAAAATGTTTAAAGTGGAGAAGGTGAACTGCATGTGTGTGGACTGGAAGCGCGGGGCCAGGACAGGATACACCCAAGCTGTCCACAACACTCGGGTCGTGGGAGCGGAGATAGCTTACTTAATACAAGGGCTGTCGGTAAACCCCTGTCTGGGCCACATCCTGTGGGTAGGGGGCAGGGAGAGGGGCAGGCCAGCACCCCGTGGCACCCAGGGGCAACCTGGGGACCCATGGGTAGAGGCAGAGCCTGAAAGCCGGGAGCCCAAGAAGGGCCTTTGCTACATGAAGCTGCAAACTTCCTCCCTCCGGGGTTGTCCTGAAGATCCTAGCTGTGGGGTCTGAGGCAGACTAACCTCTTCAGGCCTCAGTTTCCCCTTTTGAAATAAGCCTTCCTTGCAGGCTGTTCTGGGAATTGTAGAGCAGGCTGGGCTGCCCTGAAGTTCTCAGCCCAGATGAGTCTTCGCTCTCAGGGAAGGTCCCTTACGGCCTCCAGGAAGGTCGAGTCTGGAGACCCCCAGAGCCGGGCCCATTACCACGTTCTGCACTGGGCCAGCCCCTGCCGGGGACGAGGGGAGGGAGGTCCGCGGTGGGCTGCGTGTGGGAGCCGGCAGAGCACTGCCAGTCCCGGCCAGGGCGGCCTGCAGGTGATGCGCTGGCCGCTGGTCAGCACCGTTACCCCGCGCGCCAGCCGGACCCCGGGACCTGCAGACTGTGGCCAGCCAGGGGCCGGGTCGCGCTGTCCTAGGCGGCGGCCTGGAGCCGGGGGTCGTTCCTCCCGAGTTTCCAGCCTGGGTCCTGCCCCAATCCCCGCTCCCCGAGAGCCAGCGCGTCCCCACCCGGTGCTCTGGGACCTGACGCTCCTTCCCTCCGCAGACCCAGCTGGGCTATGGCCCCGAGAACGTGCACCTCATCGGCCACAGCCTGGGCGCGCACACGGCCGCTGAGGCGGGCAGGAGGCTGGGGGGCCGCGTGGGCAGGATCACAGGTAGGGGCTCTGGGCCGGGGTTGGGGGCGGACGCCGGCCCAGCCAGGGGAGCAGGCGGTGGAAGGAGAGATCCGCGCGCTTCCCACGGCCAAGGGCGCCCCTTCCGGTTCTCCTGGAACTGGTTTTAGGTGGTGCAGGGGACTTAAAAAATAATTGTTCATATATTTTCATGTGTACTAGAAAATACACGATTGTAAGCAAAAATACATTTATAAAAAAAGAAAAATATAACTAACACATTAAACTCATGACTTCAGGGTTATTATTGGTAGAGTATGGCAAAGTTTTTTAAAAAGTGAGCTGATTTTTGAAAAAAATCAATTCATCAGTTCCACAAATATTTACTGAATGTCTTCCCTGTGCCAGGACAGGCAGCAAATGAAAGTGACTAGCTGAGACCTGCCACAGGAGGTGCTCAGTAAAGAATGAATGGAGGAAGGAAACACCAGGCAGAATGAATACACAGACATAGACACAGACAACCGTTTGGTGCACCACATCAGTATGTAACTTAGGCAACTGTTCAAGTCAGCATTTAATGAATGCATCTGTTGCTCTGGGCACCAGGCTAGGCTTCGGGTGAAGGATAAAGGGTATTTTTCAGTTTGCAATGTCCTTTCTCTTAGATCTTTCCATGGGATTTTCACAGTAACCCTGCCAGGGGAGTTACTGTTGTTATCCCCACTTTCCGGGTGCAAGGAGGACAGGCTCCTGGCCTTGAGCAGCCAGCACTAGATGTAGGTCACCGAGTCCTGAGTGCCCTGCTCCTTCCACCTTCTGCTTGTCTTTGAAGATGAACTGGGCACGGCCCCTGCCTCAGGAAATCCACAGTCTAGTGCAGGAGGCAGACAACTAAGTAGACAAATAAAAGTCAAAGCAGAATTAACGAATGCAGAAGAATGCTATGCAATGAGGAGGGAATGACCCAAGAAAGGAGAGGCTACACTTTCCATGAAGAGGTCGTGTTTGAGGGGCTCTTGGAGAGTGTGGGAGAGTGTGGGAGAGCGAGCAGCAGGCCGGGGGCCATGACCACAGACGCGGGGGAATGGGCCGTGCAGGGCTTGGAGACTGTGGAGGAGCTGGGCCGGGCCCGGGAGCTCAGTCTTGGAGAGCTGTAGCCAAACAGAACGTGTGTGAGGGAAGAAAGGAAAAGGGAGACGAAGGGAGCAAGGGCACCATCCCGATATTCCATGACGCCAGGCAGTGGGGATTTCTGGATGTCCTGTGACAGGCAATGACCCCACTGGCAGCCTTTCTGTCCCAGCCTCTCTCCCAAGCAGACCAGGACCTACAGACTCAATTCTCCAAACTATGACTGCTGGGGCGTGGGATCCTTCGCCCAGGAATCCCCATGGATTTTGTGCATACAGGGTTTAGATCCTGGGTGGTCTTAGAGTGCGGCCTCCCTGTCCACCTCCCCCTTCTTAGGGCTAGACCCGGCACAGCCATGCTTCCAGGGCACGCCAGAGGAGGTTCGGCTGGACCCGTCCGATGCCATGTTTGTCGATGTGATTCACACGGATTCTGCTCCCATAATCCCTTTCCTGGGTAAGTTCCTCACCCCACCTCTCAGGGACCAGGGCTGTAACTGATGAGAGCAGATCCAGGCATGTGCCCCCTGCCACCCTCCCCCACCTGCACACACATACCACAGGGTGGTATTCAAAATGGTTAACCAACCAGTCAGTCAAAACGGGTGTCAGCCACAAACAAACAGCAAGTTCAGTGCCAGTGATGTCAGCCTGAGGCCCAAGGTAGGACGAAAGGCTTCTATAACCTGTGGAAGGCTCCCTCCGTCTCCAGACTCTGCATCCTTCCCTAGTCTGTCAGTATCCAGAGTGGCATTTATTATTGATGTTTGACCTGTACTTGCAAAATGCAAAGGTAATCTTTGCATTTTTTTTCTTCTTTTGTCAAAGCTTTGCTTACAGTTTGTTTTGTTGGAGATTAAATATAGCCCTTAATTGAATTCTTTTAAAATTAACATTCTGTTTTCAATATTTTCTTGTATAACCACTCATGAAATGTACCAATAAAAGGTATGGTTTTGATGATCTTATCACTTATGAAGTGTTTACCATGTGCTGCATTGAACATTTTGCATACATTAGCTCATTAATCGTTGTAACAACCCTGAAAAGTGGGTATTGTTATTACCACTTCATAGCTGAGGAAACTGAGGCTCGACAAGGTAAAGTAATTGATCAAGTAATTGTCAAGATCACAGATGTGTAAGAAGAACCAGGATGTGATCACAGGTCTGTGCTTCAAAATCCAAACCACCTAGCCATTATGCTGTGGTTCTCAATACAACAACAAAGTTTATGTGGTCTCAGTTAACACTATAATGTAGAAACCAAAATTTTAAAATGAATAAAGTAATAAAAAGTGCACCAGCCCTGCCCTGACATGTGTCTTCTGGTGCATAATGGTATCAGGACACCGATAATGGTATCGTTGTTGTTCAGGGCCTTCTCCTTTCTTTTATTTTTTACTTATTTATTTTTTTTTTGTGTGTGGTACGCGGCCTCTCCCGTTGTGGAGCACAGGCTCCGGACACGCAGGCTCAGGGGCCATGGCTCACAGGCCCAGCCGCTCCGCAGCATGCGGGATCTTCCCGGACCGGGGCATGAACCCGTGTCCCCTGCATCGGCAGGTGGACTCTCAACCACTGTGCCACCAGGGAAGCCCTCTCCTCCTTTCTTGTCTTGCCAAGTGCTCATCTGAGAACTTCCGCAGAGCCAGAGACAGGGTGGCTGCACTGTGGGGAGAAGTTGCCAAGAAGGCTCTTCCTCCCATTGGAAGGAGCTGAACGCTCTTCGTGGCCACCACCTGACTCTGGGACCACTTCCCTCCCACTCATCTCTGCTGCCAATGTTTCAGGTTTTGGAATGAGCCAAAAGGTGGGCCACCTGGATTTCTACCCAAATGGAGGAAGGGAAATGCCTGGATGTCAGAAAAATGCCTTGTCAACCATCATTGATATAAATGGAATATGGGAAGGTATGTAAATGAGGGAAGCAAGACAGCAGCTGCTCCACTTGGGGAGAAGGCAGGTGGTGTGGTCTGTGCCGGGCATTTTCACAGCAGTGGCACGAGATAGTTACTCTGATTAGCCCCATTTTACAGAGGAGGAAATGGGGTCAGAAAAGTGATAAAACTTGCCCAAGGCCACCTTATATTTAAGCCCAATTTCTGGCTGCAAAGCCCGACCCCATGCCCAGCCTGCGCCTTCTCCCCCTTAGCAGGATGCTGAGACATGGACTGCACTGGAGCATCAGTTAGGACCCAGCTTTGCCTTTGGCCCCCATCCTTCCTTCAGTGCAGGCTCCTTGAAGATCTGCAGAGCATAAGCAAAGATGTGGAGGGTTTTGACTTTCTTGCCATTTGCTATTGTCAGGTGCTAGGGATGGAAAGGGACTGAGCTGGTAAGAAGACGATGGGGGGAAGGGGGAGGACGGACGTGCCCTGTGGGTTTGAGGGGCACGTGCATGGAGGCGGAGGCCTGGGGGTCTGGGGGACGAGCCTTGTACGTGTCTGCATTTATCTGAGAGAGCAGGCTCAGTACCCCTAATGTTAGGTGACCTAAAGTACCATCTCCATTAGCCGTCCCTTGTTCTGGCCCGGGGCTATTCCTGTTGCCCCTCCCCTGAGAACAGGCGTCACTCTCCTCCCTAAAAGTGGAGGCTTTGAGTCTGTGATCGTCTCATTTGAGTCTTTATTTTTTCTGAGTGGGGAGTTCCCCGAGGCCAAGGGCCGTGGCCTGGGTGACCTGGACTCCTCAGGACCCTGCGCAGGGCCTGGCGCAAAGCAAGCTCTGTGTCCAGTTTTTTACCTTGAGCTGAGCGGCCTTCCGTGGCATTTTGATCTTCCATGTGCTTCATGTGAAAGAGCAGAGTCGATAAAACAATAGCCAACATCCACCTCCTCTCTGCTCAGCACCGGGTAACTCGAGGGAGGGCTGCTTGGCGGATCTGATTTCTGAAAGAACACCAGAGTCACAGTGAGGGCTGCCCCCTCTCCGATGGGACGAGCAGGGCACGCATAATAGGAAGGAGCCCAGGTTTAATTAGAGAGGTGGCCGGTTGCTGGAACGTGCTTCTGTTGTGTGCGTGCCGACTCACCCTGGCCGCTGAGGAGCAATTACACCCGCTTGCTTCTCTAACATGGAATCCCTGGGCAGCAATTTTGGATGAAAGAGACAGTTAACTTCGAAACAGGTCCTATTGTCTGGTAATGAGTGTTGGTGTGGGGTGCGTGGGACTGGGGGGCTACAGAGAGCTAATCCCCCAAGCACAAAGGGCAACATTCCTTTCCCAACGGGTGGCGGATGGAGCCCAGCAGACCCCCCAGCAGTGGTCCCCAGGTATGCCAGGGTCACTGTGGATCACTCCATGGGAAGTTTGTACCTAGTAGCTGGAGACAGGAAAAAACAATTTCCCAAACAAGAGGACTTTGGTTTAAAGAGAAAGACGGTGAAAGAGTAGCCAGAGGCCATGGTGACCTTGCTCTCCGTTGCTTTTACCTCATGCCTGGAGGAGTAAGAAGGAAGAATTTCTCAGCCTGAGACCATAGACAGAAAAGCTTGGTTCACGCGAAAGGTGAAGTATGATATATCTCTAACCAACGCTCCCCACTCCCCCAAGCCTTCGTTATTCATTTACGTTACATGCCTGGCCCCCGAGGATTAGACAGAGGTGCTTGTTAGACCTTCTCACTCCCTAACACTTGCCTAGCCCTGAGGGGGGGCCACCCCAGAAAATAGACAGTGCCGGGGAGAGGAAAGCGACTCCAGCCAACCACCACTACTAAACAAGCCCCCAGCTTTTCTACTTGCCCCGAAGTATGTCAAGGTCAATGACAGAAATTGTGAATTGTGACCAAGGTGTTCAGGGACACCATCATCCACCTGTGAAATGCAGAGGTGATTCCTCGCTGGGTCAGAATGGTTCGGGCTTCAAAAGTTTAATGCCTCTTGTTAGCGCCCTTGGCCTTTGTCTTCTCAGGAACCCAAGACTTTGTGGCTTGCAATCACATAAGAAGCTACAAGTATTACTCAAGCAGTATCCTCAGCCCCGATGGCTTCCTAGGCTACCCTTGTGCGTCCTACAATGAGTTTCAGGAGGTAGGTCACACCAGGCGCCCAGGGAAGTTGGTGGTGATGGTGGTGTTGTCCCTTTGGCTTGGAACAGAGCAGAGATGTAACTCCACGGCTAATGAAAGGAGGCACTAGAAATGCTGAGGCTTACAGAGCCTTCCTCCCAGGAATAGGATGGGCAGGAGGGGGACAGCAGACTTGAACTGTGCTGGGCCTTCCCTAGATCCCCAACTTTTCATTCTGGAAAGTTCCCAATGTGTGCAAGGATGCATGGGTAGATGGATGCATGCCTGCATGGAGCAGTGGATGGGGGAGAAGGGGTAGAATGGACACATGAATGGAAGGAAGAATAGGTAGATGAGAAGACGGATGAGGGATGGATGGATGGATGGATAGACAGGAGGATGGAAAGGAAAATGGGTGAGTCAAAGGCCTACGACTCACAGACAGACTGTTTTCTTTCACTAGAGTGGCTGTTTCCCTTGTCCTGCTGAAGGGTGCCCCAAAATGGGGCACTATGCTGACCAATTTCAGGGGAAAACCAGTGCTGTGGGACAAACCTTTTTCCTGAACACAGGAAGCAGTGGTAACTTTACTCGTAAGTTTCCATATTACTCATTTAAAAATTCTTGCAAATAATTTCAGAGTATCAACCTTATTAGGGCCCTTGGTAGCAATTGACAGAAACTCACCTCCAACCAGTTTAAGCTATAATGGAAAGGCAGTAGAATGGCATTTGTCTTGGATCTCAAGTTCACCCCTTTAACCAAAAATCCTGATCAATGGAATAAAGTACAGTGATTGGCCCAGGCTGGGTCACATGTCCACCCACCCCAGTGGCAGGAAGGATGGATCCATTAACAGAAGAGGGCAAGGCGGGGCAAAGTCCCTGTAAGTCAAGAAGTCTCCAGCTAAATACATCTTCTACCAGTCCCCCTGCACACACACAAGCACGCTGCATTTCTGTTGTTGTTTTGCCCAGCTTCTCATTAAAAAAGTACAAGATAGTGAAATGATCAAGATTCTTTTGTTAAAATTAATATCACACGGTAGCCGAATAGAAGAGCAATTATTTTTCAAGGGATTTTTACATTAAAAAAAAAAATTTATATAGCACTTCACAAAACTCTTTTCACTTACAGTATTTCATGTGATCTTCACAATATTTATCATGAAAGATCACGGTTTGGCACTCTCTATAAAGTCTTATATGTATATTCCTTTGACCCAGTCATTCCACTTCTCAGAGTGTACCTTAGGAAAATACTTGCATGAGAAAGTGCTCAAGGGTGTTCACTGCAGCACTGTTTTTAATACCAGAAGATTGGAGAGAGAAACCTGGATACCCACCAATTGGTAAACCACCAAATACTGTACAGAACCGCTAAAAAGAAGGCGATAGCTCTATGTGCTGAGGAGAGATCTCTAAGGCATATTTAGTGAAAAGGCAAGCGACAAAACAGCCTGCAACATGTCATGTATCAGTCAGGGTCCCAACAGGAGACAGAACTCATCCAAGTGGCTCAAATGGAGAGATTTTACTGAAGGGCCTCCTGTTAGAGGTGTGGGCAGGGTTAAAGGAACAAGCAAGGTTTTCATGTTAAATTTTTACTTACCCATATTCATATTTTCCAAAATTTTATAATAAAATATTTTTCTTTGTAACAAGAAAAAAAAGGGCAAGGGATGTCGAGGCCCCCGGAATCTGGTGGCTGTGCAGCTCTCAGAATACAGGGAAGGAGAGAGTTTCTGACAGACTCATGGTTCTGGAGCAAGGTGGGGGCCAGGGAGATGACACCTGCACCTCTCTCCTCTGGCGTTCTGACCTCCTGCATACACCTCGTATTGGCTAAACCCAGCTAAAAGCCAGCAGCAAGGATCCTGGGGTGGGAGGCAAACATTCCGGAACACAGGGCAGGACAGAGAAAGGGAATCATTCTGGGGTGGGGATGGGTGGAGCGAATAGAGAATAACAGCACATACTATTTAAAGAAGGGAAAAGAAGCCCATATTCTTTTATATACATAGATGTGTGCGAGAAAGAGAAAGAGAAAGCTCTAGATCAGCCTATCTCAACCTCACACTATTGACATTTGGGGCTGGATAATTCGTTGTTGTAGGCGTCTGTCCTGTGCATTGCAGTTTGTTTAACAGATCCTTGGTCTCTACCCACTAGATGCCAGTAGCTCTCCACACCCACCCCACTTCACCCCCAGTGTGACAACCAAAGAAGCCTCCAGACATTGCCAAATGTCCCCAGGGAGGCAAAATCTCCCCCTGATTGGGAACCACTGGACTTGATTAAGTATAGAGACCAAAGTGATGACAACAGGGAAGGACCTGGGATGCAGGGCAGGTAGATGGGGTGCTGATGAAGGTTCTTTCCTTTTATAATTTATCTGGGTTGTTTTTCTATTGAGAATATGTCCTTTGCATGTGAAAACAGCAATAAACTAAAAGAGCAGTAGGTGATTTATCCAAACATTATAGCCACAAGCATCTCCCTCTCCCTGTGGCCTTTCTGGGGATGGCCAGTGATGTGTACCCAGGGTACACAGGTACAGTAACCGGTTGCCCTGCATCCATCAGGGCACATACATTGCTGTATCAACAAGAGATTGTGCTGAAGTATAAGATTTACTTCCTCTGGAGTCCCTCACCCCCACCTAGAATCTGAATCCCAGGACCCCAAACCTCGTTTAAGGAAATCATTACTCACATTCACCCTTACCTCTCATCCGCGGGGGACGTAGAGCTTGGAACAAGGCTGCGTCCACGGGGTCATTCTTTTCAACAAGAGGAGTTATTCGAATGATTGTATTTCTTTCAACAGGTTGGAGATATAGGGTATCTGTCACACTGGCTGGAAAAAAGAAAGTGAGTGGGTATATCAGGATTGCTTTGTATGGAAGTAATGGAAACTCAAAACAATATGAAATTTTCAAGTAAGTTTGATAGTAAAGTGAAATGACCATACTTTCCATAATAGATTCTTCATACAAGATTGGGTATAAACTGCTTTATAAATCTAGCCATCTATTATACAGAACCACTGAATCCTGGAATGTCAAACCTGGAAGGAAGGCTTAGCGTCTGGTTCAATCACCCCATTTTACACATGAGAGGAGTGAGGCCCAGAGGGGGAACCAGCTATTTAAAATGAGACAAATGCTAACTCCTTTCGGATTGTCAGTCGTTGCTTCCTGACTTAGGTTTTAGGAAAATCAAATTCTCCTTAGGCCTGGCACGTTTGTATGGCAACTCCCTTCCCGGCAACACACACACAGGAAGCCTGAGGCCAGCTTCTCGTTGCTGTGGTAGCCTCACACCTACTTTTGCTGGACATATGAGGTACTTGGTAAATGTGTGTTGGATGAATGCATAACCGTGCTGTAAAATTAGATTCTGGATTTTGCACCAACTTTTACATAATAATTTTCGTGTTCAGTTAAAATTCTTTGACAACTTCCTGTGCTACTTATGAGGGGCTAACAAATGACCTCGGCTGACCCACAGGCATCTTCTAACATAAGACGTTGCATTAATATAGTCCTGCAGTGAACTAATAGGGTTAATACACCACCCCAAATATTTAACTTCCCTCTAGGGACAAACTAAGACAGTGGAAATCTAGAGTCCAGTATTTTTTAAAGGTCTGTTCTTCACAAATACATTTGTGTTTTAGCAACCCCTGGATGTGCATGAAGTCATACAACCTATTTGCAGAAAACCAGGAACAGCAGCCGTTGTTTGAAGAAAAAATAAATTGCTGTCATCCTATGTATTCATATATCCAGCTGATATAACATTTTCTGTCTATGTTTTCAGAGGATCCCTCCGACCAGATGCAAGTCATATGCATGACATTGATGTGGACTTCAATGTAGGAAAAGTCCAGAAGGTCAAGTTCCTCTGGAACAACAATGTGATAAATCTCTTCCGGCCCAAACTGGGGGCTTCCCGAATTACAGTGCAAAGTGGTGAAGACAGGGCTGAGTGAGTATCTTTCATTCCATCTAAGTTTTATTTTCTATATTTAGCTATCAATGTATTCACCAATCCATCCATGAGTCCAATCACCCACCTACCTACCCATCTAGGTATTCATCGACTCATCCATTCGTCCAGCCCTTTCTGCTCATCCACTTACCTATCCACTTATCCATCCAGCCATCTCTCCAGACCTGTCTCCTCACCCTTCTGGCTGTTCAGCCATCCGTCCATTCATCTACCCAACTCTTCATCTCAACTCTCCATCTATCCATCCAATTTACTTTGAAAAATCAATCATTTTCCTTAAGCCAAATTCAACTTGACAGGAGCAAGGCCTCAGTGGTAAGGCATCGATTCAAGAACCAGGCAAATACGAAACTCTTTTACCTTAAGCAATAAGGAAGACACGTGCAGTACTTGTAGGAAATCTCTGAGTTAATTTCAGCTGGGGTGCAGGTATTAATGTAAATTGTTTTGTTTGGAGACTACGGCATGTGTTGGGATCTAGCTTACAGGGGCAAGCTCTTCTCATTCGGAGGGAATAGAATCTTACTTGGTAGGAGTTGGGAGAGTACCTAATTGTGTTTAAAATATGGAAACTCCTAACTGTGTTTAAAATATGATCCACCTTAAAAGGAGATCCTCATTGCTAAGCCCCAAACCCCCTAGACTTTGAAAATCTTTGGTCTGACCACTGATTCACTCTCAGCTCATTAAAAGCCCATGGAGGGGAGGAGGTTCTTTGAGTGGATTTGCTGGGTGAGAGTCACTTGGACTCTGCCTGGTGTAGCAAAAAGCTTTTCAGTCAGAGAGGTCCGAATCCCAGCGAGCGGGCCAAAAGCCGTTTACTCATCTGAGGTCACGCTTCCACGAGCAAACGAGCCTCATGCTGGAAAGGTTTTCTTCCACAGGTATAATTTTTGCAGCAGCGACATGGTGCAAGAAGACGTTTTACAAACTCTGTACCCTTGTTAAAAATGTGGTGGCCTCAGAAGACCTAAATAGACATTTCTCCAAAGAAGATCTACAGACGGCCAGCAAACACGTGAAAGGATGCTCAGCATCACTAATCATAAGAGAAATGCAGATCAAAACCACAATGAGGTATCACCTCACACCGGTCAGAATGGCCATCAAAAAAAATCTACAAACAATAAATGCTGGAGTGGGTGTGGAGAAAAGGGAACCCTCTTGCACTGTTGGTGGGAATGTAAATTGATATAACCACTATGGAGAACAGTATGGAGGTTCCTTAAAAAACTAAAAATAGAACTACCATACGACCCAGCAATCCCACTACTGGGCATATACCCTGAGAAAACCATATATCAAAAAGAGTCATGTACCACAATGTTCATTGCAACTCTATTTACAATAGCCAGGACATGGAAGCAACCTAAGTGTCCATCGACAGATGAATGGATAAAGAAGATGTGGCACATATATACAATGGAATATTACTCAGCCATAAAAAGGAACGAAACTGAGTTATTTGTAGTGAGGTGGATGGACCTAGAGACTGTCATACAGAGTGAAGTAAGTCAGAAAGAGAAAAACAAATACCGTATGCTAACACATATATATGGAATCTAAAAAAAAGAAAAAAGAAAAAAAATGGTTATGAAGAACCTAGGGGCAAGACGGGAATAAAGATGCAGACCTACTAGAGAATGGACTTGAGGATATGGGGAGGGGGAAGGGTAAGCTGGAACAAAGCGAGAGAGTGGCATGGACATATATACACTACCAAACGTAAAATAGCTAGCTAGTGGGAAGCAGCCGCATAGCACAGGGAGATCAGCTCGGTGCTCTGTGACCACCTAGAGGGGTGGGATAGGGAGGGAGGGAGATGCAAGAGGGAAGAGATATGGGGACATATGTATATGTATAAGTGATTCCCTTTGTTATAAAGCAGAAAGTGACACACCCTTGTAAAGCAATTAGACTCTAATAAAGATGTTAAAAAATAAAGGAGAAATGGTAAGAAAAAAATGTGGTGGCCTCTTTATCTTTATGATAATAAAATTTTTAATGGGCTTGTTTGACGTTGAAGTATTAGCTTGATCTTGAGGTGTTAGCTTGACATTCTCTATGTTCTGGGGTCACATTTCAGAAGAGATTTGGGGGGCTGGAGCCACTTGGCCACAGGTAATGCCTAGAACATCCCACCGGTCCGCCTCTGCCACCATCTCTCTCAGGGCACTTGGTGTGGCCTGTCCTAATGTATTTTACATCCTTAGACAGTGAAATTCTGTCCTGTTTGAAAAGGTTGCTTCCACACGTTGCCCACTCAGCTTTCAGCATCCTGCGGGAGAGAGCAGACCCCATGTGAGAGCAGCCTGTGGCATGAGTGACAAGCTCTAAGCATTATTTAGGGGAAACCTGCCTGCGCCATGGAGGAAGGGCTTTAACATAAGTTACTACAGGGCTTCCCCGGTGGCGCAGTGGTTGAGAGTCCGCCTGTCGATGCAGGGGACACGGGTTCGTGCCCCGGTCCGGGAGGATCCCACATGCCGCGGAGCGGCTGGGCCCGTGAGCCATGGCCGCTGAGCCTGCGCATCCGGAGCCTGTGCTCCGCAACGGGAGGGGCCACAACAGTGAGAGGCCCGCGTACCGCAAAAAAAAAAAAAAAAAAAGAAGTTACTACATGCACACGGCACAAAATGCAAACAACGCAGAAGAGCGCTCATACACAGGGTACTTTCCTTCCAGCCTTGCCCTCGGGCCTCTCAGTTCCTCTTCCCAGAGACAACTTGAGTTTTTTCCAGAAACATTCTATGTATAAATATTCATGTACCCATCTCACACACCCCAGCCCCACCCCACCATTTTTTTTTTTTCTCAAACAAATGGAAGCATACAATACGCACCGTTCTCACCTTGCTTTCTTCACTAACGGTAATTTTGATATTATTCTCTAATGGTCCAGAAAGGGCTGCTTCATTCTTTGTGTGGCTTCACAGATTCCACTGAGGGATGTGATGTGGTATGTTTGTCCCTGCTGATGGACATATAAAATTTTCCTCTTATGAATATTCATGCAACTACTATCCTTTTATGATATTCTAACATGATACAAATTTGTCTAAGAAATGTTTAGGATGTTTATTTTGATCAGTATTGCCAAAGTACAGTCCAATTTACACTCCAACCAACAACACGGTAGGTTGAACTGTAAATTCAAATTGCCGCTCTTGGGGGCCCAAAAATTCAAATATTGACAATTTCATACGGTTTGTTCTAACATGAGAGTGTTTTGCACCCTCACCAATGTGGTAAATTGTCAAACCTTTTGTCAATTAGGCGCTAAAAGTGCTTTTCCCTATGTTGTAATTTGTGTTTGTTTTGTTATGAATGAGAGTGAACATCTTTTCAGTGTTTAATGGCCTTTTGTATTTCTTTTTCTGTGAATTGTCCAAATTGTGTGTCAATTTTAGGCATCTTTTTGATATAATTTTTACTTTAAGGAACTGTTTAATATTAAGAAAATTGCAATGTTCTGTCGTATGCAGATATTTTCCCCAACTTATCCCTCTCCCTGGGAGAAAACCAGAAAGCTAGTGGGAGGGCCTGGAGCAGGGCCTACACCCCGACCTGGGCCCCAGCTCATACAAAGATTCTGCAGATGCTGTAACCCCAGGGGCTGCCCGGAGGGCTCCACCCACCTCACCTCACACCTGGTCAGCGCTAGGTTTCGGCTTGCCTTCCTGAGCAGGATAGGGCCTCAGCCTGCGTGGTCTTCTTTCAAGGTCAATGAGCGGGTAGGAGTCTGTGCTGAGCTCTTGGGGGGCTCGGGGCCACAGCAGGCAGAGCTGCTGGGGCCTGTGCAGAGTGTGGCCCTTCCAGGCTGGCCTCCTGCCCACTCATGGCCTCCCAATAGCTCCCAGCTGACCTGCTCACTCATTCCTGGGGCCCCAGTGAGTAAACAGGCTGGTGGGAAGCAGAGGGAGGCACTTTCAGGGCCTAGGATGGCAGTGGAGGGCACACCTGTTGGGCAGAGTGGGAGTATCCATCCACTGCTCGATTCTCAGAATCCAGAAATGGCTTCACCGAGCAACTCTGTGAATGGCGTCATGGCCACAGGGACTGGGGCTTGAGGAGAACAGCAGGTGAGTCAGCCCCTGAGTTTCCGAGAATGAGGCCAGAAGGAGCCCACCCTTCCCTTTACAGGAATGCCTCGAATTCACAGCAGAACCAAAGCGCCTGAGCTCAATACTTCGGGGTTTTTCTTTCATTCTTCTTTTTTCTTTATGTTTTCTAAACTTTTTTTCTTGAAGCCCTATACAGCATGTAAAATCTCGACCTGGTGCAGTGAAATAGGTCCTTGTCTGAGACCTTCTAGACTTCCTAGATCTCCGTAAAACTAATATAAATTATAGAACAGAGGTTCTCAGCCTTGGCCCCAGCTGTCTCTTTCCCTGTACTACGTGGGCTGGCTTCTTCACTTCTCAACCTCAGCACACCTGGGAATAACAGTATCCCTCCCTCACAGGGCGGCTGTGATGATTAAATAAGACAAAGCATGCACAGCACTTAGTACAGTGCCAGGCACATGGTAAAGAGCCAATAAAGGAGGCAGGAGGGGCAGGGAGGCCTGAGCTATTCTTTAAGAGTAGCAGAGACACCAAGGACAGGACTGAAGACAAGAACAGCCTCCGAGAAGGTATTTGAAGTGGACCCAACAAAGGATTTGTATTCAGAGTGCACAAAGAAAAGGACAGGCACATAGAAAAGTGGACAAAATGATATGAGCAGGCAACACACAAAGAGACACCTGAATCATAAATGTTTGAGATTCATCTCACTAGTAATTGAGGCAATACAGATGAAATTCTGATTACCCAAAATACAACTTCATCAACGACAGAGAATGAGCGAGGGTCCATATGTATCACCATGAATAGACCTCCCAAATGTCCTGTTGAAGAGAAAAGCAAGTGTCAGGAAGATGCCACTTAGATAGAGAGGTTACCATGTAAGTACATTTCTGTTCACAAAATACTGCTACTCATTGCAGATGTGGTACAAAATATCAAAAGAAGGACGTTTAAAATCCTCTAACAGTGGTGTTATATTTATTTTTCATTACAAAAGGATCTGGAGCAAATATGACAAAATGTTTGTCTTTGCTAATTCCAGGTGGTGGTTACAATGGTGTTGGTCAATGTTATTTCTTGGTAGTTTTGATCTTTTATCCAAATTTAGGAGAAAAAGGAGAGAGGGGGGTGGTTTACAATACTTTGGAGTTCGGGACCTGTGGTTAGTAGGAGGTGTCACTGGTGAAAGATTTCTAAGACCCCAAGATCGTCCCCATCTGTATTTGAATTCAAATCCTGATTTATCTACCATTGTTCCCAAGACACACAGCAAGAGCCTCTCTCCTTTTACTCATGGGGACTTGTGTCTGTCACATCAAAACTCTCCATCTTCAGTCTCGGACAGTCTTGCCACTTGTCCTCAGTGTCTTGCTGTCGTCCCTGTGTCAGTGGCACTACTGATGAGGACCAAACCCAGGGCCTGGCAGCATCTTGCTGGAGCCAGCCAAGACCACCCTTACGTAAACAGCTTTATTTCTCAGCATTTACCCACCCAGGCACAAACCTTGTAATTCCACAGAGATCTTACTGAACCAAGATGTTAACAGCATCAAAGATGCAATACAAAGCTCTTCGTTAAGAACGGAGCATCTTCATCCTGTCTTCTCAGACTCCATAGGGGAAAAAATAATGTGAATACTTTACAAAGCTATTTCATAAAATGTTATGCTAAACGAGCACCAAATTACTTTTTCTTTTACTAGCTTTGAATGCTAATAGTGCCGTTTATTCCTGACCTTCAGAAATATGAGATATTTTAAATGACAACTTATCTTGTTTGAAAACGCAAGCTACTTTAGACTGCATATTATTACTTATAAGTATAAGCGTGTGCGAGCATCACTCATTTCAGCATCCCATTTGTACCTAACTGATACATATTCCAGTTGACATTTATTGTTCTCCTGCTTAGGTGTCAAATTCCTTAATGATGACTCTGACAAAGTTGTAAGCTCGGTATATATAATTTACATTTGCTACCATATAATCTGTGTTATCTATTAGAATGCTATTTGTGACAAATCATGTTCCAAATAAAAATTGAATTGATTTTTCTGTTACTTTAATAGTGTGCCGCTCACAGCAAGCCTTTGATTGAATCTTAAACACTTTAATGCTCTGTTTTTGTTTGAGGCAGATCAGAAATGGAGTCTGCCTGATTCACAAATCTGAAACGATTTGTAAAACAACAAAATCAAATTTCAAAAAGCATCTTTATTTTCAAGCCAAGGGAATAAATTTGGTAAAGCTATCATTACAGGGTACACAGCCTAACAACAAAAGCCTCACATGCACAGTTAATTTCTATGCATCCATTTTCATCTAAATTAGATTTTAACTTTAATGCAGGGTATGAAAAGCCTCTACAGGCCTTTGTTTCTACCTTTTCTCTCACGCAATTGCAGGCTTTCTCCCGGCTAATCTGAGCTTCACATCACCCTGGTCACTCTCCCTCTTGGCAGTGGGTTTGAGCTACATTTTCAGTTTCCTGGGGTGCATGGGGGTTCTGTTCCCCAGATCCTCCCAAGGGGTCTCTCTCTCAAGAGGGCAATTGCTTGACCCATACTGCTTACAAAATAAATCACTTACAACTAGATCCTGGCTAGCACCAACCCCTTGGGTTAAGTTCTGGTTTAGAGCAAGGGTCAGTGACCTGGGCCCATGGATTTGTACAGACTTCCAGCTAAGAATGGTTTTCACGTTTAAATTTTTTTTAATTCAAAGAAATAATCCTTCGTGATACATGAAAATGATATGAAATTAAAATTTCAGTGTCTATAAATAAAGTTTTATCGGAATACAGCCACACATTCATTTATATATTGTCTATCACTGCTTTCCTGCTAAAACTGCAGAATTGAGTAGTTGCAACAGAGACCATATGGCCTAAAATATTGACTATCTGGGCCTTTACAGAAAAAGTGTTCAGCCCCCCGTTTAGAAGGAAGGGCTTTAGTGATTTATGTCCTGTTAAAAGGGTGAGCACCTTCAGGGTAAGAGGCTGAGGTGGCACTCAGACAAAAGGCCGCATTCATGACAATAAACCTCACAGAAAGCTTTTTCAGACACTGGCTAAGAGATCCTCAAAATGTTCAAAAGTAGGTAAAATGAGGGAAAGAAGGACAACCAAGGAAAACAAAACACCTCCAAACTTCACAAAGCTGCGGATGTGATAAATGTGCACACAAATCATAAGTCAGAAATGTCCTTAGACAAATAGGTTTTTTTTTTTTTTTTTTGCGGTACGCGGGCCTCTCACTGTTGTGGCCTCTCCCGCTGTGGAGCACAGGCTCCGGACGCGCAGGCTCAGCGGCCATGGCTCACGGGCCAAGCCGCTCCGCAGCACGTGGGATCTTCCCGGACTGGGGCACGAACCCGTGTCCCCTGCATCGGCAGGCAGACTCTCAACCACTGCGCCACCAGGCAAGCCCGACAAATAGGTTTTAAAATACTTTAAGCACGCACCAAAATTGAGCTGAGTTTAAGCAAATAGGAGTGATTGGAGGTAAACCGAAGCTGGGGTCTGGGAGTGTGGAGGGCAGGGGGATGTCCCAGGCAGACAGAGAGGTCTGGGGAGAGCTACCCTGGGTGTGACCTTCAGCAGAACACAAACCGGAAACAAGGCCTGAAGACCTTGGGGCTGAGTGGCCAGCTCCTCTGGGTCATGGAGTACCTAGTGCCTTTTCCTGATGGTTCCCTGGGCTGGTCAGGAAAGGTGGAGAACATGCTTCTTCTCAGCCTTTGGAGAAGCCAGACCCAGTTTGAGTCCAATTATTGACATGGTGCTCTTGTCGGGGATATATATGCCTTTGAAGGAGCCACCTGTATTGTTTTCTGGGAAAAATGGCCCTGAGTGAATTGTTTAACCTCTGTGTGATTCAGCTTCCTCATCTGTTAAATGAAAGTATTTATACTAAGTAATACTAATTAAATACGCTATTCCAGGTAAAGGACAGAGTCTGACATAAGCGAGCACAATAGCGGGGCTGCTGCTACAGATTTATTATTGGCCAATTACACCTGTTCTGCCTGCCTCGCAGGGTTAGGATCCCTGGAAGAAAAGTGCAGCAGTGAAAAGAACTCTTCAGTAGGGGCCAGGAGCCCTGGTTCTGAACCCTTTTCTGTTGAGAGCTCACTGTGTGGGCTCATCACGCTCCCACCCCCAACCGATGTCAGCTCTAGCAATGTCCCCAAGACCCTTTACCCCAATGGTAATTGATAGTATTTACTGAGCACAGATTTACATGCCTAATCTCTTCTTAACTCATGAGACTGGGTTGGCTTTTCTGTTATTTCACCTTACAAAATAGAGATCTAAGGCTCAGAGAGATTAAGGAAAGGGCCCAGAGTCACACAGCCAGAAAAAAGCAGAATTGAGCTCTGAACTCAAGGAGTGTCTGACTCCTGGCCACACGCTTCACAGCTGTGCTGGAACAAGGTTAAAGCCATAACTGAGATCCTGTTTAGAGCCACCAGTCACCACTCTGTGGGACAGGGACAGGGAACCAAGGCATCCCCTTCCATCATCCCACCTCTGGGGAAACTGTCGATTCTCCAATACAAGGAGAGAGAAGGGACCCCAAAGGAGCATTTTAACTGCCACAGAATTCAAACTATCCCCACAAAAGGCCCCATTGTCATAAGAAAACATACAAACTCACAACCTCCATTTCTTCAGCATTTCCAGATGGAGGGAATTTTTGTCTTATCAGGTAATAGAATTGTTTTTAGCAGCAAGAATGAGCTCATTACAGATGCATCTTGTGCTAATAATGATAATTTGCTGTGCAGTAAAGTCACCTCTCTCCCTCCCCTGACAGACGACCCTCTAGAAATTACAGGTTAGGGAGAAACAGAAAGGATAAAGATTAAGGAAAAGAATTGCAATGTGGAATTGTCTCAACAAAAGGAGTTTGATATGCACATTGAACTTGATAATCTTAATCATGAAGTTATAGAAGAATTAGATACTATTAGACAATCTTTTAATTGCCTTTATTCGATTTTGTTAGTTCTGTTACTGGGTTGTTGTTTTGTGTTTTTGTTTTACTGCTCAAATCATTTCTTAAAGGTCAGTGCCAGGAATTAGCTAGTGACTTAAATATTGACAAGATTCGATCCCGCGAGTGAAATCAAGATGAAGGCAATTGCATGAAGTGGTTTCGCTCCCGACATCCCCTAATTTCATGGGCAAAGACTTCAAAAACCCTGGGTCTAGAGCAGTAATCTGCAAACTCTATGGGTGTGGGAGAGGGGAGCAGGCAGAACTGCTTCCTGTGTTCTTCATTTCTGAGGGGCCAGCAGAGATGCAGCAGGCTGGACCACACGGCCCTGGGCAGGTGAGGGATCTGTCTCCTGGTTTCCGTCCTGAGGCTGTGGGATCACTCTCCCAGGGTGTTAGGAAAGCTGGAAAAAATCCCACCTGTTCACTGAGCTTGGTCCCGGCCCTTTAAAGAGAATGCAGCTAACTTCTGTTGAGTCATGGCTTTTTTCTTTAAACATGCAATCTCTAAAAGAGATTTTTAATCACTTCAAATAAGGATCTTATCAATTCAAATAAGGAAAATAACATTTTTTCCCGATTATGAAAACAATACCTGTTGGCTGTGGAAAATTGAAAAAACCACAAGAAAGTAAAAAAGACCAATCGCGCCATCATCCAAATAATCACTGTTAGTATTATGGGTTGGCTCCCTTTACCACTCCTCCCTTGTTTTTAAACAGAAAAACAGGATTATAGTGATGTGTGTGTGTGTGTGTGTGTGTGTGTGTGTGTGTGTACACATGGGTTTGCTGTTATTGTCCTGTCTCATGGTTTTGCTTTTCTCATGTACTGTATCAGAAATGTTTTTCCACAATAGCATTCCTCTATCACATTATCTTTTAATAACAGGATGCATTGAAATGCCACACCCCATTGCGTTTGGGGTGTTGTTTGGTATGACAACCACCCCTTACACACGCCTTTTGTTGTTTCCCAGGACAGGTTCCTTTCCATTTCTGTGCCCCAGACCCTCTGGCTCTCTGATGAACCTATGGACCTCTTCTCAGAACAATGTGTTTAAGGGCATAAAGTATAATACATGAGATTAAAAAGGGAGCTAATTATATTGAAATACTATCAAAATACTAAAAAGAACAAATTTGTGAAATAGCCGTATAAGTGTTTGCTTATACATATGTTGAAGAACAATGTTAGAGCGCAGACATAGTAGCTCCAATGACAACTGTGATTATAAAGTACTGATCAACATTAACATTATTTCAAGCTGTTTGCAACAAATGTCACATGATGTGAAAAGATCTGGGATTTTTATTGGGTTAAGGTGACAGGTACAGCTGGGGTTTGTTGCCTACATTCATAAACAAAGGAAATATTATATTTCACTTGGAGGTTAGTGAAACTAACATGTAACTTTTTTCTCATTCCAGTTCTTTTTTCTCATCCAAGATATGACTCCTGATTTCCACCCATGGAAACTTGGGGGCTCCAGGGAGCCCAGGTGAAAATTCTCATCTTGGGAAAAACGCTCAGGTGTGGCTCAGTTCATCCTTTGGCCCAGCAGTTTTGAGTCTTTTGATAACAATGGCCTCACTGCCCCAGGAGCTGCTTTTGATTTATTCTTCATGCCAGTGGCTGCAGAGTGAAGTCAGAGAGAGTGCCTGTCAGTGATAAAAGGTCAGCCAGTGTTATGCGTGGAATTGTGTCCCCCCCACTCTGCCCCCCACAGAAGGATATATTGAAGGCCTAATCCCAGTACCTCAAAATGTGACTTATTTGGAACTAGGATGTTGCAGGTGTAACTGGTTAAGATGAGGTTATACTGCAGAAGGGAGAGCCCTAATCCAGTGTGACTGGTGTCCTTATCAGAAGACAGCCGTGTGAAGACACAGAGACACAGGGAAGTCACATGATGACAGAGATTAGAATTATGCACGGAAGATTGCCAAGGATTGACAGCAAACCCCCAGGAGGTGGGGAAGAGGCAAGGGGTGACTCTCCCCTAAGGTTTCAGAGGGCACATGGCCCTGCTAACACCTTGAACGTGGACTTCTAGTTTCCAGAAGTATGAGACAATAAATTTCTGCTGTCTCCTACCACCCAGTTTGGGGTACCATTACAGCAGCCCTAGGAAACAAGTACAGCTGGTGTGCCAGGGCTCTCCTGGGGACTGGGATTCTGAAACACCAGGGTTGGGGTGGGCATGGCCCTGTGCCAATGTTGGGGACTGCCATGCCACAACCCAAGGTGGCTGATGGGGGCCAACTCATTAGACGGTCAGGCTAGGGCTTCAGTGAGCGCCCGATCCAGGTGTGCAATGTTACCTCAGCATCGGGAAGAGCTGGGCCCCACCCAGCAAGGTCAACATAACCTGGAAAACATCCACAGAAGCCTCAGCATGCTGAGAAGTGTATCCTCTTTACGCTCATGTGACAATGAACGGCCTTTATTGTGAATGACATGTTATCACCAACCGGTCAGGGTGCAGGTGGCAGTGAAAAAAATGCTTATCTTATGAAATTTCCCTCGTGCCGGTTGGGGTGTGTGAGGGGCTCTCACGTGAGAATGGCGAGCTTCTGAGCCCCCCTTAATATGTGCCTCTCCTTGGGAGGCTCTCCACTTCTACCCTTCCACGCCCTTTACTGAAGAGAGTGGCTCTAGATAAATCCTCCCGTTGCATAAGACATTTGGCCTCTGAGCGCAGCCACACCTCACCGGACGTCTGGGGTCCTCCATCAGGGCTCTTCCAAGGGTAGGACACCTAGCACCTGGAAGATAAACCAGCCCCACAAATTGCAGGCAGGTGGCCCAGCGAGGCAGAGGGGCTACTGCAAACATCCCATCCGCTTTTTTTTTTTTCTACTTAGAAAACAATTTTTTTATTGTGTTAAAACATACTTAATACTCACCATCTTAACCATTTTTATATGTCAGTTCAGTGGTATTAAGTCCGTTCACACTGTTGTGCAACGTCGGTACCACCCATCCCCGTTAACTCTTCTTCTCTTGTAAAACTGCACTTCTGTACCTATTAAGCAATAATCCCCGTTCTCCCCTCCCCTCAGTCCTGGCAATCACTGTTAATTTACTGTCTTTAATTTTGACTACTCTAAGTACCTCATATAAATTGAATCATATGTTATTTCTTTCTCTGTTAGACTTATTTCTCTCAGCATAATGTCCTTTAAGTTCATCTGTCTTGTAGGTTGTGTCAGGATTTCTTTTTTAAGACTGAATAATATTCCGTTGTACATATAGATGACATTTTGCTTATCCCTTCATCCTTAGATGGACACTTGGGTTACACTACTATGAATAATGCTGCTATAATTACGGGTGTACAAATATCTCTACAAGACCCTGCTTTCAATTCTTTCCAGAATATACTCAGAAGTGGAATTGCTGGGTGTATGGTCATTCTAATTTTAAGTGTTTCAAGAGCCCACCATACTGTTTTCCATAGCAGCTGAACTATTGTACATTCCCTACAGTGTACGAGAGAATCTAAAGGCAACCCACAGAATGGGAGAAGATGTTTGCAAATTGTATATCTGATAAGGGATTAGTATCCAGAATATGTAGAGAATTCCAAACACTTGACAACGAAAAAGCAAACAAACTGATTCAAAAATGAACAAAGGGCTTGAATAGACATTTATCCAAAGACATGTATAAATGGCAAATAAGCACGTAAAAAGATGATCAACATCACTAATCATTAGGAAAATGCAAATCAAAATGATAAAGAGATACCACCTCACACCCATTAGAATGGCTAATATCAAAAAAAAAGCAGAAAATGAAAAGCGTTAGCAAAGATGTGGAGAAATTGGAACCATCCCCTTTTTAAAACCAGCAGGAAGGAAGGAAAGTCCTCCCTTATCTGGAATAGAGAAATCCGGATACTTTGGCAGCAGCCTTTCATGCAGCAACATTTTTGGAGAAGGGGTAAGAGGAGGTGCTGCAGGCCTAACTCAATATATTCTAAAGTAAGAACAAAAGTCATAGAGTTATTCCTTTCATTAATAATAAAAATAAATATAATCTGTGCAGGTCCCGCATGAGCACGGTGTGTTTATTTCCGATTCTTACGATTTATCCTAAAGGATCATCATCTCCATTTTACAGAAGGGAAAACTGAGGCCACGAGAGCCCCCCGCTCCATGCAGTGCCCTACCATCTCCCTTCCTCAGCATGCTTGAGCCTTAGGTTGCTGCCTGGACAGGGGGCCCAGTTGGTTTTTACTGCCAGCCTCTCCCTGCAAACCAGCAAAGACCAGAAGCAAGGCTTCTGGAACTTGCTGGGCACAGGTTGGGAGCAGGACGTGGCTGCCTACTTGGCAAGTCCTGCAATTACAAACACAGCGCCTTCTGTAAAACAAAAGAGACACCAAAAAAAAAAAAAAAAAAAACGGTCCTAGCGCTGGGCTGGGGGCATCTGGAAACCCCTGGCCTGAGATCTGCTCTTCCCCTCCTTCTTGTTACCTGAGTTACAAGCCAGACTTCCTCCTCATATGGTTTCAGGTGTGCTCTCTTGGCCTGCTCCATGACGTCCAGGAAGTCCCTGTAGCAGTTTCTGGCCATGACGGTGTACCGCGTGGCACAGCCTAATTCAGTGACCCTGGCTCTCGGCAGGTAGCCTGCCCAGCCGGGGATGGGGGCACTCCTGAAGAGGTTTCTTTATGTATTTGCATTCTGTAAAAAGATGCCATGCTTCCTGAGGGCTTTGAGAAGCCACACAGTGGGCGATGCTCCTAAGCATGGCCCCGGGGGAGCATTAGGCCCCTAGACGTGGTGAGGGCAGCTGCCAGTGGTCGGTTGATGCTGCGTGCCAGAGCCTTGGTAGGGCTTTGCATAGGCTCTCATTTTATTCTCTTACAAACCATAAGAAGTTGGTGCCTTTATTACCTGCACTTTGTGGAGAAGGACACTGAGACCTCAGAGAGGTTAAGAAAGTCTTGGCCAAGGTCACATAGCAAGGAAGGGATAGGGCCAGGATTCAAACCCAGGTCTCTTTGATTCCCAAGTTCTTGCTCTTAAACAGATCCCACTCTTTTCTCAGACTAAATACAAAAGAAAAAAGAAAAAAAGCTTCAGACAATGCTCTTTGACCATCTGAATAAGGGAATCAAGAGAAGCACGCAGGTCAGGAGAAAGCACAGCAAGACTCGGCTCTAGCTGCCCGGCTGGCTGCCCGTTGGTAATTTCACATTTGTGAGATGTGAGACAACTGCCCTTCAGTTGCTGTAAGAATTGAATTAGGCCACTGAGTCCCAGAACCTAAAAGCTGGAAGGCACCCTAGGGAGTGTCTAGTCCATCCTTCCCTGCCTTGGATGAAGGAACTGTAGCCCAGAGAGGGGAAGCAACCTGCCCTAGGTCACGTAGCAGATACTCATGGAGCTGGGCTAAATCCCAACTCTTAGGCAGATGTTCCTTGTAATGACTTGGAAATTTTTTAAAGCACGCCAAACATGTGAGTCAGCGTGTGTTCTCGAAAAGTCCCCAATTACAGTAATAATAATAAAGACAATCGGTCCATTACTTTTCTTATAGGCCTTTAGGCCTTAAAAACAGTCTAGGACAAATCATTGTTGTGATTATTCACATTATACAATCATACTGTCAGTTGTTTTTGTCATTGTTATTGTGACTGTTATTCAGTGTAAAACCCCTTCCCGCCCAGCCAGCACCTGAAGGAGCTCGGTTCACACCAAGGTCTGACCTCAGACAAGGGACACTGCTCTAAAGTGGGAATAATAGTATCGACTTCAAAGGGTCATCGTGGGTGGTTAATGAAATAACAGTAGCCAGCACAGAGAAAGCAACTAAAAGCGGTACCTACTGAGACAACAGATGATTGCCCAGGGAGCTTAGTACCTAGCACCCTCCTCCCCACCTGTCTCCCTCTCCCCCTGGAAATGTTTCTTTCTCCTTTTAAGAAACTGAGCCTCTCCATTTTGCACGAACGCCTGGGGACCTGGAACTGTGCTGGACCCAGTGCCCTCAGTGGCAGCTCAGCAAGACGGCCAGGCCCTGTGCTTGGGCCCAGGGTGAAGGGGGGCTGGTTTCTGGGAGCCGGTACCACGACTCAAGGGGCGGTACCGCCGGTAATACTGGTGCAGGGTCCACAGGGCCGTCTCCTCTGAGCAGACGGGCTTTAGTTCGGCGCAGTGGCCACTGTGCAGCGTAAGTCCTCCAGCTGGTCTTTACTCCGCTGTGTGTTCTCCCGGAAGATTTTCAGACAGTGGGACATGTTGTCCTCACTGGAGGTGCCCTGGCAGCTAAGGTAGGGCACGAAGCCTGCAAGAGCCGATCACGACCTTCAGCGAGGGATTCAGAACCTGCCCGAAGCCCCAGAATCTCAGGCCACCCCTTGCCGATTCTTCCTTGGCCGGCAACACTGCATTTTCCCAAAGGCCATTAATACAAGCCGCGCTGTTGTTTCCACTGCGGCCAGGCCCTCCCAAGGCCATGAAAAACTGACCTTAGAGCGGGGAGGGAAGGCCCTTTTCAACAAAGGCAATGACAGTAATATTCTTTGATAGCAAAGCCCCTGATGTCAGCCCAAATGGCAAACGGGGTAAGCATTTAATGGACCAAAATGTTAGTCAAAGGAGTAATTGAAATTATTCATCTTTTTAGAGAGAAAGCTTATTTTCTTTGACACTTCCCAAATGCAATTGGGGATCTTTTCTGTCAGACCACCGGGAAATTGCGGGCTTATTAAAAGCAGAGACCTATTACACAAAAAGGTAAATTCATTATCTGTGAGACCCACCCCGAGCACAATTTTTCACCATTTCCCACAAAATAACATGTAATCATTACAATTAGTATGGGTAAAACACAACTATTTATTTAAACTGGATGCTGAATCCTGAGTACTATAATGCTGCCATAATAAGACCAGTTTTTAAAAGAACAAAGGCGGAAAAACTGGTTAAGACTTGGCTTTAAACTGTCAATAAATAAATAAGTAAATCCCATTATTGAAGCCCACCATTTTTGCCCTTGTCCCCAGGGCCAGAAAACCTGGCCCCAGAGTTGAGAGCAGCCACCCTCACCCTGTGCACCTGCAAGAAACCTCCTCTGGAAGAATCCAATTACTAAACTGCTCTTGACAGTGTTGGAAGTCTTCCACCCACTATCCAGTCTCCCCAGTTTTGGGACAATTAAAAGATACCCTAGCATCATGGAGGAGATTGTAGACACCCAGGGGCCCTGTCACAGAGGTTTTTCTCCATCAGGGTCTACTTTGATCTGCATAGATTTTACCTGATATATGCACACACACACAGAGGAATACAAGCTACCCTTACTGAGTCTTGCTAAGGGCCAAGATATTTTAAACAGGCTATGTGTGCTGGCTCCTTTCATCCTCACAACAGTCTTATGAGGAATCTATCCCTACCCCATGTAATGGGTTGAACTGATAGACCTATCCAAGTCCTAACCCCTGGTACCTGTGAATGTGAACTTACCTGGAAATAGGGTCTTTGCAGACGTAACTAAGGATTTGGAAATGAGATCATCATGGATTTCGGGTGGGCTCCAAATCCAGTGCCTGGTGTCCTCATAAGAAAAAGGAGAGGGAGGTTTGAGACACACAGACACAGAGACACTGAGCAGAAGGCCACATGAAGAGCCATGTGAAGATGGGGACAGAGACCGGAGTGATGCTGCCACAAACCAAGGACACCAGGGGCCATCAGAGAGAGCACGGCCCTGCCGACATCTTGATTTCAGACTCTGGGCCTCTAGAACTGTGAAAGAATAGACATCTGTTGTTTTACACAGCAGCCCTAGGAAACTAATACAACCATTTAATAGAACTTTCTACTTACCATAGAGAGGTAAGTAACTTACTTACAATCACATAGATAATGGCCAGGGAGAGATTGGCATCTCAGTTTATTAGAATCCAAAGCTTATTCTCTTAACCAACCACTAGGACCAGGGTGAGGATGGGCAACCTTGGAATATTCTCCATGCCTCTCCCCACCGAGAATACCTATATGTGAGAGCAGAGGGCCTATGGGGACCACCAGGTTTGTTACCCACAGGGATGTGACTTAGTAAATTCTCGGAAGCCTGAGGAGGAAAAGCCTTTAGGTAGGGTGACCAGTTGTCCTGGTTTGCCAACAACTGAGGGGTTTCCTGGGATGCAGGACTTTTAGTGCTAAAACTGGGACCATTCCCGGCAAACCAAAAAAGTTGGTCACCATCCCTCTAGGGGACACAGGAAGAAATGGGACCATAAGGACAGCCCTAGTTCATGAGAACAGCACAACTTGGGAAGAAGGACAGAGCCTCAGCTTATGCATTGTGTCTATCCTGGTCCAAATGTATATAACAGACATTAATTAAGCGCTTCTTACATACCAGGCCATGTCCTGGGAGATCTGCCTAGATTATATCTCCCCACTTATCAGAACCCAGTTATCTGCCATCTTCAGCAATGAAACACTTTCAGCAAGTTTCTTAAAAGCTAAAGTGCCTGTACTGGTCCAATAAGCCGGTCGGACATGGACAGTCCATGGGTCATGGACATGACCCAGATCCAGGGATTGAGTGGCCTTTACAGACGGCTAGTCCCAGCCGCTCCCTACAGATGAGGAAACGGCAGCCACACTGCCTGCTGGCTCTACTTTGCAAGGCAGGGACAGCAATCAGGACCATGGTCCCCCTGCAGGGCACATCACCACTTACCACTGTAGCCTGGTGTGATTCGCAGGTGTCTCATGAAGGTCTTGGAAGACCCCATGATTTTGCTCTCTGTTAATGAAGGGAAGTCCTTGCCTGGAGAACTCACTGCGCATGTGCTAGAGCCCTTGGGCGTCAATAACCTTGCCCGGGGATTAGGACAGAGAGAAAGCACCACAATTCGCCAAGGATGCTGTTAAGCATGCAATGTACAGGACATAGCAAAGAATTAGAGTAAACTGTGGCTGGAAAGGATCAGAAGTTGCAAAGGCTGGCATGGAGTCCACGATGGGGCGGGGGGTGGGGGCGGGGGGCGGACCGAACAGGACCAGTTTACGTGGATGCTGTCTCCCGAGCCAGACTCCTTCTCCCTTCTGGGATGGCCTGTGGTGCCCCCAAATGGACCAGGTCCTGCATCTGGCATCTGTTGATGCTTCCAAGTCCTACCCTACCAAGCCAGTTCCTCTCTCAAAACTCATGCCCTTGTGGCCAGGACAAGTGGCCTCAGGGGTGGAGGGGAGGGCCTCAGGCAAGGTTTACTCAGCAGTGATGGAAATTTTTTAAACAGTTCAGACATTTGAAGAACACCTGCTACAACACGGCTGAAGACAGGACTGCATTCCTGTGAAACGTTAACGGTCGCCCTAAGGGTTAGTTCCTACCTGAGTCCCTATTTTACAGATGGAAAAATAAGGCACAGAGAAGTTAAGTAACTTGTCTGAAGGTCCCTGTGTCCAAGGAGGTGTGACCGAAAGACGTCTACACTCTGGGGGCAGGATTATGTTGCCCAGAAGTGTGCCGCGGGTGCGTGGCCGGCTGCGCAGCCGCAGACCCAGCCCAGAGGCCTGCCTGGAGGAGGCTGAAGGGAAGAGCGCGGAAAGGGGGTGTGCTGGGGGTGTGGCCGGGGAGCGGGTCAGAAAGCGCGGACACGCCCCCTCCCCCCCCCCCCGCCCCGCCCCGCCCCCGTCCTCACCTGGGCTGGCCTGGATCCTGGCCCTGCCGGACCTCCTGCCCTGGCCCGGCCTCCACCAGGGCTCCCGGCCTTTCTGAGCTCACCTCGACCGCGGGGGGGGGCGGGGGGGAAGGGGCGGAGTCAGACCATCCCCCACCCCCCCACCCTCGCCCCTCCCGCCTTCATCACCCTTTGGCCTCCTGGAGAAGTCCGGGCCCGGGAGCCAGAGGCGACTGGTGAACCCGAGTGAACTCGCTCAGCGTCGGTCTATGGGGTGAGATGCAGAGATTTGCCCGGAAAATATTTTGCCTCCGAAGCTGTTCTCCGTTCTGAATACACGGTCTCACCCAGGCGAGGCCGCTCTGGGTTTGGAAATTGTGGGGAGGGGTACACGAAGGGATCCGGGTCAAAGCCGCCTTTTCTGATGTAGACACTGGGGAGGCCTGGGCTGGGGGGAGAGGATTGGCGGGAGCAGGCCTTGGCAGGGGCGGGGGAAGCAGCCTGGGAGGGAAGCAGAGGCCTGTGTCCCAGACGGCTTCCCCTGGGCTTCTCACACCCCTGTCCTCCTAGCCTCGTGTCTCTTACTAGGAGAATCTCCAGATGGCCAGGACAGGTAGCCGGGCAGAGAGGGACAAAGCACCAAAATGAAGGATGCTGGGAAGGTGGAGCCGTACTCCTAACCGTCCTCACTTTATGGGAGATGAGCCTTCATCTCAGTGGACTGAAACTGTCAACTACAAATTGACACTTGCCGTGGGCACTTGCCATCCACAAGGATTAATTCAGGAGCTGCTGAAGTTGCTGACTTTCAACACCCCCTGAAAGGAGTTCAGGGTGGAGAGCAGAAAAGAGGCACTCTGTGCTCTGGGAAGAACTGGCCCAACAGGTCTTCAGAGAGTTAGATATTTTCAGGAGCCGATTTTATTTTATGAGCCTAATTCTTGCATCTCCTCGTATTTAGAAAAGCACTAAAATCCTTCATGGTGACATCTGCTCCTCGAGACTAGCAGAAACCTTCTGCAAAAAATATGTGCCTGATTGCATGCACTCCCTCTTCACCAAAATCACATCTATACTGACTTCCCCCCCCCCACCTCTTCAGAGCAGTTTCTCAGAACTATCTGAAATGCTGTCTCCCGGGCTATAGCCCTCATTTTGTCCCAAGTGAAACTTAGCTCTCAACTCTCACATTGTGCACTTTTTTTAAGTCGACAAAACCAAGATGCCCACCGTGTGACCCAGATCCAGGGATTGAGTGGCCTTTACAGACGGCTAGTCCCAGCCGCTCCCTACAGATGAGGAAACGGCAGCCACACTGCCTGCTGGCTCTACTTTGCAATACACGTTTGTTTGACGGTACATCCTGGCCTTCCCGACCTCTCCTCATGGGAACTAAACTTCAGATGAAAGCTGGTGTAGCTACCCACTTAGGAAGAAGCCATTTATACCTCCCTCGAGGTCCTAGGGCCCACCTCAGACTATCCAGAAACTCCTAGAGCCAACTCTGGAGGGTGACCCAGACGTAGAGCCTGGAATAAACCCAAGACCCTAGATGCAGCGGCCAGCCAGTTGTGCCTGCTAGGACACCAGAGGACAAGGCATCAGTCCTTGGCCTTCTGCTTTTTTTTTTTTAATGACCTTCATTTGGGTGCAGTGGAGTTGTCCGTTGTCACTGTGGCTTATCTGCCTTCTCTCTGGCAAGGCTGCTTTCTTTGGCTTCAAGGGAAAAGGGGTTCGTGGATGTCCATGGAGGCTTGGTTCCCAGTGAACAGAGGAGCCAGTCTTATTGGAATGAAAGTTAATAAAGCTTGCAACACCTAGGAAAAGACCTGAAAATCAATTTCCATCTGAGATGGGGCAGAGGGGAAAGTCAGTAATGTATCTATAATTCCATTTACAAATTCAGAGTGCACAAAAGAAGTCTGGGCCACATGAGATCCAGAGTTTTGCTTTATTAGACATCTGTGAAGATACAGTCAGATACAGATACAGTCAGATTGTGAATTGCTGCCACGTTCTGTGAAGTTCAAATTTATAGTGAACAAGACCCCAGTGGCTGTTATTTTTGAATATATTTCCATATTCCAAGCCGATAAGAGATACGATGTTATGGCCAACAACTTTTATACTAGTCACCCACTTCAGCCATTTCCCAGCATAAATACGCAGCTTAATCACAGCTATTTCATCTCTACAATGTGTGATTCGATCTTCAGCTAATAATGCATTTTGACTCCTGTTTATATAGGTGCATGCGATTCTTTGCCACCCTGGCAATTAACCAGACCTGGACTCTAAAAGCTAAACTTGATCTAAATAACATTCTAGGGGTAGGGCAGGCTCTGTAATCTGGATTCATCTTAGCCATCGGTCTGCAGAAACGCTTGTATGTTTCCTCTTTCCTCTCTTGTCCATGTGACATTCTTGTCTGACATTCAACATTTATTAATGCCTGCTGTGTACAGAAAGGGAAGTTACAAAGGAAACCCTTTGACAGTTCTGCTTCCAAGAAACTTGAACCTCAGATAATATGCCAGGGACAACTGAGTGATGCGTTAAGACAACGGGCCTTTTAGAAACTTTCTAAGATTAGAAAATGTGTCCACATGTACCTATCCAGTGTTCTTACTCTAGAATATTTCTGTGGGGGGGGAAGGGGAGAAGGGGTGGATTTGAGGATTCCCTCTAAGAAGTCTGACTATCAGGGCTGCATCTCTGGAGCAGAAGAAAATCCAGTAAAATCATCACCCCCTCTCCATCATCTTTTTGCCAACATTGCAAATTTCAACCATTTCATTTAAGAGAAATAGACAAGGAGACATCCTTAATGCAAGATGGGAAAGGCCTTACATTAGCCAAGAAAAGGACTTGACTCTATTACTCACACTTACACTTAATCCAGTAGAAAAGCTGGATTTGGGTACCACCTGATTCCTCCCTTTGATGCTGGTGTCCTGAAAACATCACACTTTGCCTTCAGAGTGACTGCTTCGCCCCACGAGGAGACGCTGACAACCCTGCAGGGACACAGAGTCTTCGGAGGTTTTTCTGCACGGTCACATGGCTTACAGAACCAGAACGTTCAGCTCTCAAAGACAGTTCAGGAGAATCGATACATTATTATGCACCTTTAAATATAAACTGTGAACCTTTGGGAAGGATGTGTGTGTAGAAAGGTCTGATGGAGCTGTCAATCCAGCCGGTCTATTTCGTAGAGGATTCTGACCCTAGGCACCTCTGTCTGTTGCTCGGTCTGCGCACACAGTCCATAGCTTAGCATCAGTACAAATCAATGTCTAGTAAGCACAATTAAGAAATGAAACCATGGAAACTTAAAGGCAGCAATGTCATCAACAAAATTCAAAGAGCATTTTCCCTTTTTTTTTTTAACAAGAGCATATTGTAGAAATCAAGATTCTGTACAATTTTCTAATATTATATGTACATAAAATTATATTACTTATAACTAAATGGAAAAGTCTTGTTTGTAGAGTATGGCTGGCAACACCAAAGACAGACCCATAACATTTAGCTTTTGAAGCAGAGCAGGCAGCGAGAGAACCCTAGAGCCACATCTGTGTCTCGATGCGAAACCCCGCTACTAAGTATGTGACTAGCATCCTCTAGTTCTGGGTTTGTTAGTGTTTCACATTCTAGTAGGGAATTCTGCAGCAAGCGATGTGAAAAAGAAGACACTTAGCATGAAGTTGGAAATGCTACTTAAAATCTGCATATGATAATGGGTTTGTGAATCCAAGTTGCATTCAGAGTTAGTGGCTGAGTCATCCACCCTCCCCTCATTCGTTATGCATGCCTCTGGTGATTTAAAATCGAGTTAACTCCAGCAGGTGGAAGAGACAGCTTTGAACAGATCACATGGGCTGAGTCAGGTTCTTGATGCTTTTCCTCAGTTGGCTCCTGAATGTTGAAGACTGGCTTTGCAAGTGGGGAAGGATGGAGAGCGGACACACACACCCGTTGGTTCCTCAGCCCCATTCTGAGGCTGCCTTTCTTCCAATCTTTTTCCTCCCCAGGCCCTTCCTGTGAAGGTTAAAAGTGCCCTCCCCAAGCCAGCTGGAGCTCCGGCCCCACTCACAAGAGGGCAACGTGTGGGATTGTGGTTCTTCACTTGCGGACTCACTCCCTAAGGGAACCCAACTGGAAGCTGCAGGCTCTGGTCTGGGCCCCAGCTTTCCAAAACCCTAAAGTTAGGAGTTTTCAAATTCCAACTGAACCACAGTCCCCCGTGGCATTTACTAAAAATTGCAGATTCTGGTTCCCCTCTCCAAGACTTGAGTTCATAAAAGGGACAGAATCCAGGAACATGTATTTCAGAAGCACCCAGGCAGTTCTTGCGCGGGAGATCCACAGATCTGCTTTGAAAAAACCCAGCTTCATTCACTAAGTACAGATCTCTGAATGCCTTTAGATAGAACCTTCAGTTCTAGTTTTAAAACTGAAGATTTTAAATGAAACATTTCTCTGCCCAGGTATCACCAATGTATTCTTTTCAAAATGTGGAAATAAATGGCCAAATCTCTTAGGGAGATGAGGGCAAGCAGGGAGGAGGGAGTTAGTTTAAGATACGTGTGCCTGTCAAGGGGAGGGGCTGTTCCGGACTCCCGGGCTTGGTGATGTGAACGAGGCAACCTGCAACTTCATTTTCTCACACAGAATCCTACGAAGGTTAACGCAGATTACTTATGAATTCAGAAATCAGGATTTGGCCTTTGGGGAGTTCTATCACCGCATATAATTTGGGATATGTCACTAGCTCAATATCCATTTCCCTCGAAGCAAATTTTTACCTGCTGAAAAGTCGAGGTGTCAGCTCTCCCACTCACAAATCCTAGTGGATTAGCTGAAGCTACAGTTATTCTTCACTAACCCTTTCTGGAATTTAAATTATGAGAACCTAAAATAGCGCCCAGTGTAGGCAGTCTTCTCCCACCAGCTAAAAACCCTCCTCCAAGTTCCCAGTGAATCATCACTTTTAAACACACCATGATGAAAAGAAATTAACTGCAGATGGATGGCATTTTATAAGCGACTGCCATCCAAAACATGTAAAAAAGAAAAGTCTCGAGAGAGATGAAGAATCTCCTCCTGGCTCAAAGATCTTATTTCAAATCTGGAAGGATCGCGACAGGGCATCCTAAGTTCTACGTAAGGGAGATCTCTTCGACCCAAGCCCGATCACTGCTGCAGAAATGTACTGATTCCCTTGTGGGGCGGCGGGGGGTGGGGGTGGGGGTTTCACCACTTCGTACCTATGAACACTAGCTGCTTTTCTGGGATCCTCAAATTCCTTATTTCCCCATCTCCATCTTCACTGCCAACAGTTTTTCTGACTCCAGTGTGCTCTCAAAAATCCCTAATTATTTCTAGCCCTGGCTGTTCTCATCTTCCCTGCTGAAATTCAGACGGGTGATGGCTAGGGTCAAGGGCAGGGAAAGAACAGTCAGGGTTGAGGTCAGCAGATGCAGGTGAGCTGAGCCCAAGGGGACAGGCGGCGGGGAGGGCCAGTTAATAATTTAAGAAGTCGATCCCAACCTTGACGCTCTTGGAGGTGGCTACATCCACGGCCGTGGCCTTGATCTCAGTGTCCCCGAACTGCATGAGGGTCTGGATCTCCCTGCGGGTGGGCACGGCAGTGCCGCTGGCCCCCGTGAGATCGAGGCGCAGCGTGCCGCACTTCTTCACCCCGGGGTCGGTGATGAAGCTCACGTTGTCGAGCTCAGAGCTATAGATGTTGATGACAATGACCAGCTGGGAGGGCTTGGCCGGGGTGTAGCTGCGCTTGACCAGCTCGCCCAGGGCCACGGACTGGTCAGCGGAGATGAACTTGTCGAAGACGTCAGTGCACCAGCGAGTGCCGTCCTTCACCAGCAGCTTCTCGGGCGGGTGCTTGCCCTCCACGTAGCGGTTCAGCACCCCAACCCCGTAGGTGAGCGGGGACCGGCGCACCTTGATGACAGTGGGGTCCAGGCCGAAGAGGACGGCGCCCTTGAGGATGGTGAGGCCCACGTCCTGGGGGATGATGATACGGCACTGGTCGCTGAAGGCAGCCTGCACCGCCTGCTGCAGGAGGGGCGCCTCGGCGAAGCCGCCCACCAGGAAGAGGAACTTGACCGTGGACACTTCCGGCTTCTGAAACAGGTCCCCTGAAAGGGAAGAGTAATGGACAGAGACCTGTCACCAAAAGCCAGGGGGGGATTGGGTGGCCTGAGAATGTGGAGAATGGACAAAGCCGCTTGGGCCAGCTGGAGGACAGGCTTAGTCTGACCTTGTTGAACGGAATATTTTTGTAGAGCCAATCTTTTAAAGAAAGGAGGGGTTTGTACACCAATATGTTCAGGAATAAAAACCAAAGCTACTGCTAAGTAGAAACCTATTTTAACAGCTAGACAGTGATCAGTTTACGTAGTTCTTTGTTACACATAAATGAATACCCCTTGCCCTCTCCAAACCTGTGGTTCTGTTAAGGCAGGCTGTTATCAATATTATTCTTTGGTTTTCATAAAACTCCCATCCCACCTCTAGGAGTTCTGACTGTGTAGGTGCAGGGTGGGAAGGGTGTGGAGGGCCTGGACACTGAAAGAGGCCCCTGGTGAGCCTACTGTGTGTCCCTGGGCGAGGGCCCCTGAGGGAGCAGGTTAAGTGCACGGCCAGATTCCCTTTGCTCTCTTGTGGGAGACCTTTCTTTGGTTTACACAACAGTTCCTCCTCCCTAGCAGAGGTTGTGATTTCTAATTTGTTCTGATACAGCAAAGACCGTCCATTCCCTAAGGCCTGTCACTCGATGATAATATTGCTTTAGATCTCCCACCTCTCTGACTTTTGAAGCCAAATGGAAGCCCAAGTGAGAACAGGCTCTGGGCTGCTTTGCAGTACCTGAGGTGAGGGATCCACAGCCAGTGCCCAGCAACCACCCTCATGCATGCCCAGGCCCTGCCCACTCCTGCCGGGGCCCTGGCCTGCGGCTCCAAGACCCAGACCCCCTGCCATCCTGACTTCACATACACTGGTTGGTGACATTGGAAACATCAGTCCCCATTCTTGGCCACTGAGTGGCCGAGCCCTGGCTGATCACTTACGGAGATGCTCAATGATGCTATCGATGGTCGGCTTAAAAAGGGCATTCATGGCATCTGGACTCATCCTCAGCATCCCCTGCGAGGACCACTTCACAAAATCCACACTGTGGAGGCATGGCAGAGAGAGAACGAGCGGTGAGTGTATAAAGGATACCCGGGCTAACCTGCATAGTCATGGGCCCTGGCAGAATGGTTGTCACATCCGAGGGGGCTGAAGGGGGCTTGAAAGTCCAAAGAACCCTCAGAAATACACTAAACCACCAGGACCTAGACTCTTAGAAGCTTCAAAGCTAAGGCATAACCTCTTTTGTTTCTCTTTGCTTTTGCCTGGGGCCAACATTCCCCTGAGACAGTGGAAGCCAAAGTCTAGTGCAGAAGGCAGGGTGATAAATAATTCAACAAATATTTACCGAGCACCTACTACCTATGCATCAGGTTCTGTTGTAGACACTGGGGATAAAGCAGGGCCCCAAACAGACAAACTTCCCTGATTTCACACAGCTTATCTTTTTAGCGCGTAATCATAGCTGACACAGAGGTAGTATTTTCCAGATCTCAGGCATTGTGCTAAGCATATATGAATACATTTCATCCTCACAACAACCCTTTGAGGTAAGTGGAATTATCATGCCCATTTTCCAGGTGAAGAAACCAAGGAACAAAAAAGTTGAGTCACTTGCCCAAGGTCACACAGCAAGTGTGTCGGATTGGAACTCAGAGTCCACACCACCTTCCTCCTCCCCACGAACACATTCTACCCCCCAGACTGTCCCGAGCCAAACATGGGCCCAGCTCACTTGCTCTTCCTCAAGGCGTGCTCCACACTGTGCCCACGGAACTTCTTGTAGTAGTCAATGAAGGAGAAGGGCAGGGTGATATTCAGAGGGTTAGTTCGGTCCGGGGCAGCTGCCCTTTTGCGAGACTCAAATGCAATCATTAAGTCAACCCAGGCCGCAGGACGCTTGATTTTGAATTGCTCGATAAAATCCTCCCCGAATATTTTACACAGAAGCTTTTCAAATTCATAATCTACTCCTAAAGATCCGTAGGGTCCACCTGAGTCCAGAACACAAAGGGAGACCACTGTTAACGATGGCCAGAAGTGGAAGCCGGCGTCTGAGAAGCAGCTGCCCTGGGTTCCGGGCTCTGCTCAAAGACAGCAGCACAGCCTTGGACCCACTTAGCCAGCAGACCGCAGCTATGCATTTTTACTTACACTTTAAAACCCTTAGGTTCTTCTCATTCCACGTGGAGAAACTTTCCTACAGAAATCACTCGTCAACAATCTGTTTAAAATCAATTACATTTTAAATAAAATCAATACATTTAACTAACTAGGGGCATCATGGTCTTCCCACCCAAGAAATCCAAGGACAGTGTCTGGAAAACCAGCAGACCTCACTTAGTCCCTGTGATCTACTAATGACTCATCCCCACCCCACCAAGAAGAAGACAATGTTCTTTGGTTTGATGATCTTGAATCAAGACCAGGCATCGTGGGACCTCCCTAGAAAGCTTAACCAAATCACAGGTGACGATCGTGGCCAGGATCTGAAACAGGCTCACTTTATGCCCAAACCCAAGTTATGGTGGTTTGTGTTTTAAAGGCCATTTAACGGCAATTTTTTTTTTTTTTTTTTTTGCAGTACGCGGGCCTCTCACTGTTGTGGCCTCTCCCGCCGCGGAGCACAGGCTCCGGACGCGCAGGCTCAGCGGCCATGGCTCATGGGCCCAGCCGCTCCGCACCATGTGGGATCCTCCCGGACCGGGGCACGAACCCGTGTCCCCTGCCTCGGCAGGCGGACTCTCAACCACCGCACCACCAGGGAAGCCCCATTTAACTGCATTTAACTCTCTGGTCTCATGCATCCGTATCCTCTACTGCCTGTAATTCCACATGCTGATGGCACTGAAAGAATGAGATACTGAGAGAAATCTGAAATGGGTAAAACAGTTCAGGTATGAGAAAATTAGCCGTTTTTCTCATTTTCTCAGGCTTACCTGTTGCTTTGTACAGTTCTTTAAGGTGTCCCTCTGGTAACCGTATCTGGTGGACTGTCAGGTCTACGGTGCCACCGCCACTGTCCACTACCACATACTTGTCACCTGGTACAAAAACAGCCAACCTTTATATAGACCACTTGTCCATCACGTCCTGGAACAAGCTGGCAGGATGACTTGGTGCACCCAGCTAAGCACCATCAACACTCATTAGTACAACAGTTTTGCTAATTAGCCACACAGTGAGTTACTCATGACTAAAGAGATGAGATAGTGTCTGCCCAGAAGTGCCGGTTAGCATGGATGATGAACCCAGATGAGTGAACCTTTAGGACTAAAGCATTCAGGTCATGCGCTGCTGCATACCTGACACGTGTGGACCACTTCCTGCCAAGTTAATAGCACCATCAAATGACCTGCTGTTTAGCACAAGACTCACTCTGGAACTGGTGAGTTCCAATTCCTACTTTTCTTCTGAAGAACCTATATGGTTTTAGAACATGCAAAATTACAGCTCCAAAAAGAGCTCTCCCTGGGTGAGTGGTCTGTAAAACCAACTGATCTGGAACATTTTCCAAAAGTACAAAAGGAACAAATAGAAATGCATTTTTGCCAGCAGCCCCCGCCCCGCCCCCGCCCCCCCCAGCCCCCCCCCCACACACACACAATCCAGCAGGGGCAAAGGACGTTAAGGATGCTACCTTCCTCCAGCTCGGACCAGATTTCTCCTATGACATTCTCCACCAAAAAGGTTCGACTCTGCCGATTACGTCGTATGTGTTCCTTAGCTAGTGGCCAACAGAAAGAAAATAACGACGGGTAAGAAAACATGAAAAAGCTGGCAGTCAGTGGAGGTAAAAGAGCCTGGGAGGTTTAGGAACAGAACATTTGGCGATACTTGATCAAAATGATTACATAAATGCAACACAGGGAATGACAGAGTCAGCTCTTCCAGAGCAAGTAGCTATTTCCACCAGCCTTCATCTATTCATCTGCCTGGCAGCTCTGGCCAATGCCCTGCTGAAAAGCTCACCCTGATGAGATTCCCTTCCTCCAGGGACACTTTCAGGGGAATGCGCATAAAATAGGCCAATTTCCCGGCTTTGCTGCCCCAGTGAGGAGGCTGTCTGCCAAGCAGCCTTCAGTGCGCTTGGTTAAATAATTTCACATCAAGCAGCTTTGTCTGATACAAGGAATGCGGGGTATGTTTTCCTAATCTGGATCCTGGATAAACGGCCAGGAGCCCTTTCCAGACCCCGTTGAAGTCGACATGCTCTTCAGCCACAAGGTGGCGCTTTAGCCTCAAGGTGGCACGGCTGAACCTAGAAAAGTCGGCGCTGCCTTTTTCCTGCACACCGCGGGACAACCTGGGGGTGGCTCGGGGTACTCAGTGGCTGTGACTCGCATGGGTATTTCTTGCCCCGCAGGCCTCCTGACAGCCCCGTGAGGCGGACAGGCACAAATCATATCGCCCTGTGTTCAGACGAGGAAACCAGGTCAGGGAGGTCAAGGGACTTGCAGTTCCCACGACTCTGTCTTGCAGCCTGAAATTAACCCTCAGGCCACGGACCCCCTCTGCCTTTGAGATTTAACAATTTAGAGTGAAGTCTGAAAGTGCAGAATACGAATGTTAAGAGGTGAGAAAGGTGCTGTGAGAGGGAGCCTGGGAAGCAGCAGAGCACAGGCACAATGGGAATCTGGGCAAATCACTTAACGTCTCTCACAGGCAGAGCAGGGACCAGCCGTCTGATTTATCCTCAGCACCCACTGTGACACCAGGCACACAGCAAGTGATAAGGAAGGCAAAGCACCAAGTGTGAGACTGGGAACCCAACAAATGATCACTACAATGAACAGTTTAGAGCAATCCTGGCTTTACAGACGAAGGCTCTGTCCACCACTCTGCTGTCCCACCCCACAAGTGTCCTCCCGACCAATTTTTTTAGTCCCTAAGCCCTACAAATCCATCTGTTGCTGGTTATCCAATAAAGAACCCTTGACCCTCCAGCCTCCTTCAGCAAGGAGCACAGTGTTTGCAAAACATCTTCTCTGGGGATTAGAATGGCAAACATGGGGCCAGCCTTACGTTCCTCAGGTTCTGGTTTACAGCAGAGAGGCCGCCCCCCCCCCCCCCCCCCCCCCCGCCGATTAAAGAGTTCCCGCGGGCCTGGGAGGGATCTCCAAACTCAGGGCTTCTCTGCTGTTCCCAACACCGGCTCCAGATGAACTTATATTGCACACCTTGTAGTGGCACTGGTTTTCTAAAACAATCTAGATGACTAAGGAAATGGCATTCATAATAAACGGCCTAGTGAGGCTAATAAAACATGTTCTAAGCTTCAAAAAATTATCTCATTTTTCGGGCAAATTAAGCCCAAGATGGAGAAAAATGTAGCCTTTTCTAATCTCGTTAAGTCTTTTTGGAGTAAAATAATACCGACAGCAAACCCTGCAGTGCTGGAGGCATAGTGCCAGCTCTGGTCTCCTCAGTGGCCGCCACTGGGAGTCCATCGGGGAGGAGCATCGGAGGGCAGAAAACAGCCAGGGGGCCTCAGGGTATTAATGCCATCCTGGGTATCCCGGATTAAGTGCTCTGCCAGGCCTCGGCACATAGCAAGCACCCCGTCCTTCCGGGAGACAGCTTCCCACCGTAAAGCAACGCTGAGATAGAACCCCTGTCTCACTGCCCCTCTGAGGGATGGTGGCCAACGATTTGAGGATTTCAAAAACCAAAGACACCCCTCTGAGCACAGGAAACAACAGTAAATCCCACAAGGCACAGGACACAGACACAGCAGTGTGAAGGTAGGTAGGATATGGTAAAGAAAGGGAACCAAAAACTGAGCTCTTGGGGAAGGCAAGCATTCAAAACAATTCCCCCCTCAAATGTGAACGTTATACTTAAGAAGCGTCAATGCTGTGTTGAATTAGCTAATTCTGACATGAGCTGCTGTTTATGAACAATTGCGAAAGCACCAGCATATGAAATACAGAGCCCAGTCAGTCACTCCTCTTTTTTCCAGTTACAACAATGAAGAAGGAAATGTAAATAACGAGATCATCCTGAGTATTTAAAGCATGAATGCATTGGATTTAGTTAGCGGTGAGGCCAGCCTTGGCACGATGGGGAGGCCAAGCATTGTGAGAAAAAGCAAATCAAGCCCTCACACTTGAGGGGAAGCCCGTTTCCATTCATTCTGGGTGAATCAGATCCAGGGTGCGAACACGTGGCCCCAGCAGGCTGAGGCAGCAGCCTGGGGACAAGCGAACTTCCTGCCACTGTCTCATGGCTGAGGCTCACAGACGCCTCCACCCTGGGTTCAAAATGAAGAGCAGTGGCTGCCGGGGCAGAGTCACCCTGTGAAGAGGAAGAGAGGCCTGTCTGGGCAGGAATGTGTGCCTGTGAAGCGTGAGCCTGGGCCCCAGCACCCCGGGCAGTGCAGAGACAGGCGTTGGGAAGAGGACCAAGGAAAGCTTGGGACCAACTGGTGACCGTCCTCACTGATGGCATCCCTCTCCTCCTGGGCCTGGGCCTTGCAGGGCAGGATGGAGACGGGCTTGGGCGATGGGGGGTTTTCTGTCCTCGGAGCCCTCACCCAGGCACAGAGCTCAGAGCCGGGGCGCACGGCGCCACCTCCCCAGCACCCATCAGCTTCCATGCTCACTCACGTGGCTGTGAGTGATCCAGGGTGTCTGCAGACTCCGTGGTCCTGGACAGACCGACGGAACCCTGCATTCCAGGGAAAACAGTCCTGAGGCAGAAGATTGTGAGCAACTTGCATATAGTAAACATTAAAGAGAAGAAGGCCCTTAAAATGCCCATCCCGGGTCTCCATGGGCGATGCTCCTTCCCACAGCTAAACGAGCATCAGCCCCTCAGGACACGTCAGCCCTTTCCATCTCTAGCTTCAACTCTCGCCGGGTTTATAGTTAAGACACATAATGAGCTCATCACACACGAAGCGGCCCCAGTGAGTGAGTCAGCAATAAATCAACAATCTTAACGGAGGAATTAATAACAAGCAAGTGGGATTAGATTAAGAATCAGTTAATAGAGAGGAGAGAGTAAACGCCCAGTAAAATGCAAGGCCGAGAGCCGCTCTCAGGCCACCCTTGGGTTCTTGGAGAGAAGTGCTCTCCCCTAAGGCACTTGGGTGGGTGACGAACTAGGGTAACCGCTGCTGAGTTTACGGGGGTCCTTGGAGTGCCAGGTAGGGGGCTGAGCACAGAGGTATTTAAGGGCCAACCTCCTTCAGAAGCATCTTGATTTCTCACGACCGCACTGAGTGCCTTTAAAACTCCAAGGCACAGAAACATGCAGGGGGCTGGAGGGAAGACAGCAGGGAGGGGGAGAGAGAGAGCAGGAGGTACCCTGTGCAAACCCAGCTCCTACTGTGTCACTGGCGCTGTACCCATTGACCGCGGCCTTGCTGCTCAGCTCGATCATCTGGTGCAACCGCAGCTTCCGGCAGTAGATGGAGGCCGCCTCGGGCTCCAAGGCAATGATGAGCTGCTCTGAGTTCTCGGGGGAAGCCAGGCCTGCCTGGAAGACAGAAGGCAAGGCTGGGACCCAGGCTCCCTGGCCAGGACCCCTCCAAGGACACCCACGCCTTGGGCTGACACCCCGCAAGGAAGGGACACTCACAAGCTGCTTGTTTGGGAAATTCCCTCCACAGGCCTCTCCAGAGCCTAAAATCGGGGGTGATCGGGTGCTGGTCCCCAAGCCAGGTACCCAAACGTCACAGAGTGGGGAACGAAAATGTACAAGCGCCCTTGGGAAATTCCAGGCTCTGTGAGCCTCAGGGCCTCCTGCATTTGGGGCCTGCTTGGCCCAGAACTGAGAAGCACAAAGGGGCAAAGGACCGAAAACTTTGAAAACCACCACGGGATGGAAGGCCGATGGTCTGTTTCCGGTTCCAGGACTAAATGGTCTGACCGGATCGTAGCAAACCCCGATCTTTGGTGGCCTAGGAAACAGAAAGGCCATCACTGGGCCTCAGCTATGCAAGCGTCTGATTCTGTCGTGTGGGAATCTGACCTGTTATCTCCAGAGCACCAGGAAGGTTCCAGGAGAAAGCCCCCCGTGGAATCTCACAGAGTCCCCACTTCCTAGAGCGCAGGGGGAAAGGCCACTGACAGTTATCTTATTCAAAGCCTCTACCCCTTTCACAGCAGAAATGCTTCTGCCCCGTGACACCTGGCTTGCTCCAGTCACAGCCCCTCCAAGCTTCACGAAGGGCAGCCAGGAGGCTCCGGGACCAGCCTTCTGAGGGTGCTCAGAGACACAGCCCGGACTGGCCTCTCACGGCCTTGACCTGGAGCACGAGATCTAGCTTGCTTGTTGAAGCTGCCCAAGCTCGCGGCTTTCCGTGGTCGCCAGCACAATAGGAGATAAAAACTAGCTCCTGGGCTTCCCTGGTGGCGCAGTGGTTGAGAGTCCGCCTGCCGATGCAGGAGACACGGGTTCGTGCCCCGGTCCGGGAAGATCTCACATGCCGCGGAGCGGCTGGGCCCGTGAGCCATGGCCGCTGAGCCTGCACTCCACAACGGGAGAGGCCACAACAGTGAGAGGCCCGCGTACCGCAAAAAAAAACCAAAAAAAAACAAACAAAAAACTAGCTCCTTCGATCAGCAGTGTGTTTGCTGACTTTGCTGCCGTTTCCGAGGAATCCCGGGATGCGCCCTCACGTGGTACCCCTTTGGAGAAGGCTCCCAGGTGTCCCCAGGCCCCTGGGGGGTTAGTGGGCTCATCTCGTCAACGAGGGACAAAGGTCTGCCTAATGTCACACATGTACAGTGACCCGGTGGGGAAGAGCTGGACTAGAGTCACGGGCGTGCGCGGAAGGATCTTAGGAGGGTCAATTACTGGGCAAGGAGGGGAGGGGAGCTCAGGTTAGAAATTAGAAATGCCTTTCGTCCAACCCCTTCACTCTATGAAGAAGGAAACCAAGGCTCGGAGAGGTAGGGCAACCAACTGTCCCGGTTTCCTGGGGCACGGGCCTTTCAGTGCTAAAACCGGGCCAGTCTTAGGCTCCAGCGTATCCCAGAGAAGTGGCAGAGCAGCCCAGGCCCAGGTCTTGAGCCTTGCAGACCAGCTCTTTAATTGGTTCTCAGCTCTCCTGCTCTTAGTAATTCCAGGTGCTGGGGTAGGGCCCAGGCCTCTGTACTTTGACAAAACCCGTGGGTGCCCCTAATACTCCTGAACTGGTTTGAAGGTACGCTCTCTACTCATTCACTCTGCGACAGTACCGCCTAGACCTGCTGTCATTCACTGTCACTAATAACCACACCCCAAACGAACCAGTTAATTACGTCTTAATGAGACACCATCAGCCGGCAGGTGACTGAAAATCTCCACTCTGCCGAAACCATGAATGCCTCACAAGGGCAGAACCCGTCTGGACTGAACCGAAACCATGAATGCCTCACAAGGGCAGAACCCGTCTGGACCGAACCGAAACCATGAATGCCTCACAAGGGCAGAACCCGTCTGGACCGAATTACAAAAACAGATGGAACCGCACATGCCTACACCCTCCGCCAGGAACCCGCCTCCTTCCTGCCTTGTACCCTTGGCTAAGGCCGACCACATGGGCAGCATCTGTGCCCATCAGCAGGGTCCCCAGGTCAGAGGCCAGGTCTGCCCTTAGCTTACACGGGTCAATAGGTTAGTGACAGAGATGCGCGACAAGATTTCCCCATCCGAGGGAATGAAGGTGCCCCCTCCCCCAGCCTCACTTTCTCATAGTGGCTCGGACACCCTCAGCACAAAGGCAGACAAAGGTTAAGATGCCTGATGAAATAGGACATGCGTTACACGTGTCAGGTGCCACCAGGAACAGTGAAACCTCTGAACCTTTATCCCCAGGATCCCAGAAGAGGAAATCCAAAGTGACACCAGGAGGAGCCCCGTCTATAAGAACAGCGCTTGTGGACTGGTTCTTCTATCCTCACGGGTTTGTACGTAAAGCCAAGGCCCTCCTAGAACAGAAGCTCATAGGCCCAGCTCCCACAACATGGGCTGAGGGAGAAGGAGACGCGTTACAAAGCAACAGTGGGCCCTGGATGTACAAGTTCAGGGTGGAGGATAAACTTGGAGGAGGCTAGGGCGGGCAGAGCAGAGTGGTGCCCGGGACTCGGTGTGGAGGAAAGGCACGGGCTCTGCCCACTCAAAAGGCACATTCCTGTCATTGTGTCCCACTGGGATGTCAACCAGCCAGGCAGCTCCCATGTGGCCGGTAAGAGCAACAGGGGCCTGGGCCCAGCGGGAATGGGGACGGCAGGGGACAAAGGAGAGCAGAAAATAGACGCCCTTATTCTCCTCCATGCCTACCCAGAAATTCTGAGCAGGGTCTCTAACTTACATGTGAAATATCTACGTGGAAAATCACATCAAGAGGCCCAGAGGAGTGAAGAGCCTGGAGGAGAATGTTACATTTTCCTCCAGGCTCTTCACTCAAGGGCAGCCGAGGGTACCTGGTGTGTGACTGAGGCCACCCCACACACACACCGGATGCTCCCACATCCTGAAGATGTGAAAGACAATCAGGCTGACCTGAATCTGCCCCAAACAGCGTGGGCTGCACCTCTCGGGGGGCCTTTCACCTGTCCCTCCCCAGCTGGGCTGGCCTCAGCTCCACAGCCAAAGCTTTGACCCATTTCCATGGGGGCTTCCCCACAGTACCCTGCTCAGGATGCAGACAGAAGCAGAGGTGAAGAGGACCCCAAACCAGAGGGGAGGGGAAAGGCAAGGTCAGTGGGGGCCCCGGCAGTGCCTGGGAGACCCAGGACAAAGTAACAACAGTCCATTGCTTAAGCCAGCCCCCCTGTCCACTCCCCAGTGAGAGTGAGGGGCCGTGTCCCTACCAGCAAACTCTCATGGACGTCACAGGGAGAGGGGAGGGGGAGGCAAAGGGAGGCAGCTGCCTCTGCACAGATTCCCAGTCACCAGGAGGCTTCCCAGAGCTGCTGGTGGGCTCCAAGAGAAGGAGGAAATGCGAACGTCTCTGCCACACTCTCAGAAACCCAGATGTCTTTACCTCTGAGAGAAGGATCCAGTGCCCTGAAATGTAAGCTTTGTTTCCGCATGAAAACACTTGCCGTCCTTCTCAGCAGAAGCCCTCTGGCCTGGCAGCTGGCAGGAGACCTGGGGGTCTTTTCCTGGGATCAGGCCAGGGTCAACCGGGGCAGGAGAGCCCTCTCTCCGCTTTCAATAATTCTGCCTCTGGAGCTGGTATCTCAAGGCCACTGTTCCGTTCCAACGTGAGCTCTCCCTCTGCTCGGCCCCCGGCCCAGCACCTGGCATATTCTGCCCCCGACTATAGATCCATGGGGACCTGTCTAGCCTCTCCTGCAAGATGGTACACCTTCTAAGGGCAGCAGTCAGGTCTTCTTGCCCCGGAGCACACAGTAGGTGCTCAGAGAGCAGCTGCCGCAGGAACGAGTCACCCATCCCTCCAGCCAGCCTTTATTCTGCAATTTCCGGCCCTTCTCAGGAGAGCATTGCAAACACGACCTGAGGATTCTGCAATCAGAAAGCGTCTGAACAAGGAGGTTGCTACCCCATTTGACTTCACGAATCTGGGCCAGTAAGAACTCCATCGTGGTAGTTTGTAGCGCTCTGCTTCCTGGTCACAAGCTCCACCTGAAAGGAGCGGGTGGGTGAGAAGACCGCACTCCAGGGAGGCCGAGGACGTGGGCCGTGACCACCTCGACCACCGCTCCTTGGCCCTGCAGTCAGCCAGGCAGATCCGCCAGGGGCTGTGTCCACGGCTGAGAAAAACGGCCGGCCCAGCGGAGTACTCAGCTGGCCTGGTGTCAGACCGCAAAGAGCTGCAGCTGCGTGGCTTCTGAGCGTCATGGGCTGGGCTTTCTTTCCTGACGTGATTACTTTTCACTGCAGTTTGTTCAGAAAGGGAGGCAAATGCAAGCTGCAACTCCGTGTTAGAGGAGATCAGCGTACGTGGGGGAACATCATTGATTTAACAGGTTTCTGGAACCTACCAGAGTTACACATTTTAGGCAAAATGCCTCTAGAAATACACTGGACTACCTCCTATGCATGTGCTCAGGACGCAGTGGAACTATCTCCTCATTCTGGGTCTTTTCTGAGGGCCTCAGAAGAGGCATCAGCCGTTCCTTCTGCCACCATCTTTTCACTGAATGTTCTTAAAGGGTCTAAAGCTGTCCCGAGGCTGTGGATTATAAAAGATGGAGACTTAACCCACTTTCTCAACAATCACTTGACGTAAGAGGAGTTTTGGAAGTTTCACAGATGAAACTGTGCCCATGTCAAGTGCTGGGCGGCCCTCACTGGCGGTGAATCTCAGTCCTCCAAGTGCAGGCCCCAGGCCCACCCCCTGCAGGCCTGCTTCTCCACGGGAGATGCTGCCCAGAGATTCATCTCCTGGCTCTGGTCCAGGCCTCTTCCCCCTCCCCCAGGCCGGTGGAGGATGACCTTCAGCCTCCATGCGACCGTGCCATGAACTTGGGCTCGGGAGGCCTCCCATGAGCCCGGAATGAGGGGCTCCACTTGCCACAGGCAAGCAGGGTGGACAGACGAGTTTCCCAGCTGCTCTGACGGAGAACCCTCCCACCTCCTTCCTCATCCTTCCTGTTCATCTGTCAGAAGCCAGGCCGACAGGCAGCAGCACATCAGGTGGAAGGGCTGGTGGGCACTCTCAGATTTCAGAAGCTGGGCGGGCCAAGAACTGTGTTTTTTGCTCAGGTTCTGTATTTATCAGGTTCCTCCAGAGAAACAGAGCCAGTAGGATGTATGCATATGTAGAAAGAGCTTTATTATAAGGAATTGGCTTACGTGATTATGGAGACTGTCAAATCCCAAGACCTCAGCCGGCAAGCTGGACAGCCAGGAGGGCCGATGGTATAATTCCCTTGCTGGCAGGCTCAAGACGCAGGAGGAGGCGATATTTCATTTGGAGTCCAAAGGCAGGGGGAAAACAATGCTCCAATCTGAAGGCAGGCAGGCAGGCAGGCAGGCAGACAGGAGGAATTCCCTCTCATTTTATCTAGGAAGGTTCAGCCTTTTGTTCTAGTCAGGCCTTCCACTGATTGAATGAGACCCACCCACCTTACGGAGGGCAATCTGCTCTATTTAATTGATTTAAATGTTCATCTCATCCTAAAACACACTCACAGCAACACTCAGAATGATGTCTGACCAAATATCTGGGTATCCCTAGGCCCAGTCAGGTTGACACATAAGCGTAACCATCACAGGTATGCATCTTTCTTACTCTGCATAATAAATGGCAGGTGAGGAGGGAGAGCTGGAGAGATGCTAATTTTGGAGAGTTAGCAAACTCTATTTCCATCTTGTCATGAAGACTCTCCCAGAAGACAGGCTAAAGAGGGTGCCCCTGATATGCCACCTGCCCCTTGGCAGAAGTACAAATGGCTTCAACGAACCACCTGGATGCAAGGGATTTGAGAGCAGGGCTCCTGTCCTACAACTCGAGCGCCCACCACAGTTCTGCCACAGGAGGCCCCTGGCACAGGCTGTTCAATGAATAAATGAACGAGTGACCAAAGAATGAATGAATGGTACCTGCCATCTTAGAATCCATCCAGTGACTGTAAACTGAACACAAGTATCAAATCAGAGCTACAAAGGGCCCAAAATTAAGCTGCACAGACACTGTCCTGGACAAACGTTACCCGGCATGGAGAGGACATGCCAATCCACAGCGTGTCTCTGGGCCTCAGGAAGCAAATTCCCGCATCCCCTCCATCTATGCTGGCCACCTGGGCCCTGCCCAGGAGCTGCTGGCCCTCCTACTGCCTGAGGTGCCAAAGCCTAGAGGACGCCACACCCCCCTCAGCCCGGTTTCCCCCTTGGCCTCCCCAGTGTGAGGGGCCTCTCCCCACACTGGCCCCACCCTCTCAGAGAGACAGTCCTTGAAGAGCCGGCCCAGGGCTCCAGGAGCCCCGACAAATCTACACGTCACCGCACCTCTTTCTTTTTCAGGCTAAAACTAAGAACTGTCCCCTTTCCGGGTCACGTGTTTGTTGCTGAAGTCTTCCCATGGGCTGGAAAATGAAAGTCAGAACCATGATTCTTGAGTATCCTTCCTGGGAAAACTCAGGATCCCAGGCTGTGTCTTAGCAGACAGCCATGTCCCGGTGTCCCATCTTTGGGTCTCTGGACACTGCCTGAAGGCTGACACCAAGGAAAAGCTCTGATGCCCAGGGCTCCCATGGACAGTGAAACTGCATTTGTGTCTCTTCCTTTTTAAAGAAGTTGCCTCCTTCTGGAACTTCCACCTTCTCCCTTCATCCCTATAAAAACAAATCTATTTTTGGCAAACACAAAGACTGAGCCAGATTCTCACGCTGAACAGAGGAAGGGGAGAGCAGAGGAGCCAGCCTGGGGCAGGGAAGGGAAGGAAGGGAATGGGAGAGCACGGGGGGGGAGGGCGGGGGCGGAACACTGCCCTTCCTTGAACTCTACCTGCAGCCTGAAGTAAAGCCTCAAGCGTCCAGGACAATTCATAACGCCAAGGTGCCTGGGGCCATTTGACTGTGTGCAGAGATCAGCGTTGATCAGATGGGCGTTTTGAAAGGAAAGGTTTATATTTATACATGTGGCCACAAACTCAACATCAAAGGTGTGTCTCCAGGGAAAGGTGGCTCTCCCCTGAGAGGTGTGGCAGGGGACAAGGGGACATCTACGACCTTTGTGATCTTCCCCAGCCCACTCAGGCTGGAGGCTCTGAAAACTGATTCTCAGCACAGACTTGACCCAGGCCCCAGGGTCGGCTTTCATTTATCAACCCAGGGGACTACGTACAACAGGGGCCAGCTCTGTCCCCGGGACCGGAACAGCAGGTCAGGACGGCCTCTGCCACCCTTGCCACGAAGTCAGACACTCATGGGAGCCCCGTCGTGGCACAGGTTGTCCGCAAACAACGTGAGGGCTGGAGGCCACGGGGGTTTTGGCACCAGGGGTGCCCGCTGTACCCACGAGGGATGGGCTGGCCGTCGACGCTGGGATGTTCTGGCTCCGTGGCGCCATGTTGACTGGCTCGCTCCCTAACTGTACCACTGCCCTCACCCCGCTGTGGGCGTCCTCCACCAGGCAGGTCCAGCAGCCCCCTCCCCTGTCTGGGGCGCCCGTACATGCCGTGCTCCTGCCGTCGCTCCTAAGATGAACCGTGCAGAGGACAACCGTACTCCCTTTATTTCCCAGCCGCATAGGTGCAGCTTTCGGCCTCCACCAGGCTGATGGGCCTGGTCCATGGCCACCAGCCTTGTCTTTATTTCTTCCTTGTTCAAATATTCTTGTTCCCCAAGCCTTTTCCTTGAGGGTCTCACTTCCATTTGCCCACAGAGAAATACCTCTGAACCTCAGTTTGCAATCCTAGCCCCAAGGAACCTACAGGGGCAACAAGACCTGGAAATGAATAAAGTCAGAAGGAAAACTGAGCCCAGCCCCTCCCCTTGTCCGTCTGACGCCCGCTGCTCCCCGAGGAGGAAGCTGAGGAATGGGAAGGCTCCTGGCCCCCCACCTGTGGGAGACCCCTCGCTGCCTCCCCAAGGAGGCCTGTGAATGCTGGGGGACCCTGGAGTGGAGTGACAGCCACCGCCAGGTGTATCTTGGGCCCTGCCTGCCCCCAGCCCCGCACTTACCTGGTAGGCAGCTTGTCTCATGAACTGCTTGGCAGGCTGTTTCCAGATGGCAGGCACTGTGATAACCCATCTGACATCAGAGTTCTCGAACTCTGAACCCGTCTGATCGCTCAGCTCCTAAAGCCAAGGAAAATGCAGCAGGTCAGGTGGACAGAGCTGGTCCTCCTGTGGCTTTGCTGAAAATCCAGGCTTCCTGGCCGTGAACTCTCGGGGCATCTATTCCGCGGCCCCCCCGAACTTATCAGCGTCAGGAACAAGAGTCTGTTTTCCGAATATACAGCCAACAGGGAGCTCCCAGCTCCTTCCACTCCCTGGATGTGGCTGCAGGTGAGAGATGGGCAGATCTGAGGCCTCTGGCCACTTCCTAGTCATGTGACTTAGGGCAAGTGACAACCTCTCAGGCCTCAGCTTCCTTATCTGTACAGTAGGGATAATAGTAAGCTCATACAGTTATTGGGAGGATTGATAATTTCCTGAGAGCTACACTTCCTGGCAGCTTGCTCCAGTGTCAACTTTGTTAAGCCCTTTCCATAGCTCAACTGCCATTAATCCACTTGAGAATCCTGTTAGGAAGAGATTAGCACTGCCCCTCTTCTACAGGTGGCAAACTAAGGCCTGGATACGTTCGGTATCTTTGTGATGATTGCCCAGCTAGAAAGTAGCAGAGCCAAAGTTTGGACCCAGACGCAGGTCTATCTTGACTTGAAAGGCCAAGGTCTTAACTAAATTGTTACTTTTGGTCTCGTATCTGATCAGTGCCTGGCCCACAGGAATGCCTGACGACTGGTAGCATTTGTTAGCAGAGTTGTGTCACTGTCACCCACCTTACTGCAGTCCCAGCACATCAGTGGAGTTTTCCTGGCAGGATGGTAAGGGTAGGAACAACATGACCTAAGCAAGAACCGTGCTGCCCTTGACTTTCAGCTTAATGTAAAACCTATCTACAAAACAGAAACAGACTCACAGACATAGAGCTCAGACTTGTGGTTGCCAAGGGTGGAGGGATGGGGAGGTAGGGGAGAGAGAGGGAGGGACTGGGAGTTTGGGCTTGGTAAATGCAAACTATTGCATTTAGAATGGCTAAACAACAAGGTCCTACTGTATATGCAATCTCCTGGGATAAACCATAAAGGAAAAGAGTATCAAAAAAAAAGAATGTCTATATGTGTATAGCTGAGTCACTTTGCTGTACAGCAGAGATGGGCACAACATTGTAAATCAACTCTTCTTCAAAAAAAGAAAATCAGTGGGACCCATGTGGATAAACAGGACGGGTGGAAGCATCAGAGGTTTCCACCAGGCCCAGGTAGACAAAATATGTCTCTAGAATAGCTCTCAGACTCAGTATTCCCACCGGTAGAATGGGAAGAATAACACTAACCCACAGCGTCACTGGCAAGATTAAATGAGCACACACAGGGAACACCCGGCCCAGAGAAGACCTCTGATTGATGCTTGTCCCCCCCTTCTCCTCCCCTTCCTGTTGCCACATTCACCAGACAAATCTGAAATCACACCTACACACACACTGATGTGGTTCTGCATCAAAGTCTGCTCTGGGGACATGTTTCAGAAGATTAATAGGCTGGCGGTTTTTTTCCTAATGGGTATCTCATTTTCTCTATTGTTTCACATAGTTATCTTGGGGCTGACCCACCCTCTCACTGAACTAACTTCCTCTTTGATCGGTAAGTTTTTTTTCCCTTTTAAAAAAAACTTTTCATTTTTCATTGTGAGAAAATACACGTAACATAAAATTCACCATCTTAACCATTTTTAAGTGTGTGTTTCAGTACATTCACTAAACTTTTTTTTAATAAACGTGTTTTTAAAAACATCTCTGCTTTAGACCAACATGAAACAACCTTTTTTTTTTTAAATTGAGGCATAACTGATTTACAATGTTGTGTAAATTGCTGGTGTACAGCAAAGCGATTCAGATAGATATATATACATATATATATATATGAATGAATATATATATGAATGAATATATATATGAACATATATATATGTTCTTTTTCAGATTCTTTTCCATTATAGGTTATTACGAGATACCGAATATAGTTCCCTGTGCTATACAGTAAGTCCCTGTTGTTTACCTATTTTATATATAGTACTGTCAAACTCCTAATTTAAATCCCAAACTCCTAATTTATCCCTCCCCACCCCTTTCCCCTTTGGTAACCATAAGTTTGTTTTCTATGTCTGTGGGTCTATTCCTATTTTATATATAAGTTCATTTGTATCATTTTTTTAGATTCCACATATAAATGACATATGATATTTATCTTCCTCTGTCTGACTTACTTCACTTAGTGTGATAATCTCTAGGTCCATCCATGTTGCTCCAAATGACCTTATTCCATTCTTTTTAATGGCTAATATTCCATTGTATATATGTACCACATCTTCTTTATCCATTCATCTCTCGATGGACATTTCGGTTACGTCCGCATCTTTGCTATTGTAAATAGTGCTGCTATGAACACTGGGGTGCATGTATCTTTTTGAATTTGCATGTATCTTTTCATCTTTTCCGGATATTTGTCCAGGAGTGGGATTGCTGGTGAAAGAGCCATTTTTTGTTCGTGTTTATTTTTGTTTTTTTAATCATGTTTTATTTCCTTGCAGGTCTGCGCTGGGCTTTAAAAGCAGGTGAGCGTGTGATGGGTTGGGAGGGATTCTAAGTGTGGTGCCTATAACCACCCAGGCTATTTTAAACTCTTTAAACAGGAAAAGGCTCAAAGATGAATGATGGGCTTCCCTGGCTGTACGGAAAGTTGTCTGATGAGCTGTTTGTTTGCCAACGGGTGGAGATCAGCTTGGAAGGGAAGGAACCTGGCACTGACTGAACATCTCACGTCAGGCACTTTCACTGACTGTCCCTCGTGAATAGTGAGACTGCTCCAGGGACGTGATTTCTGAGATATTCTACTTGAGCTTTTTCTGGTCCAACATGCAATAGTCCCCCTCTGCACTGAACCCACCTGCCCCTCAAACACCAGCCAGCCTCTTATGCAGGGCCTAGTTCCTATACACCTCCTCAAACAGCTCTTCTGCATGGAATTTCTTTACAACGTGTTCCCTGCTCAGAGAAGGTTCCGGAAGCTTCTGGCTGAGCCGACAGGTCCACAACCACCCACCTACCCACGCCCGTGCCTGACCTCTGCCCCCTCCACCTCCTCCCTCCCTTGAGAGATGGGCTGTTCACGCCTTTCTTCTTGGCCAACTTGAAACACACTCCAGTGTCGTAGACTTTCTCAAGTTCTACATCTTCCCTGAGTCCCCACGGCCGCTCCTCTTATTCCAGAGACCCCCCACCTCCCTCTGTGCCTTCATCTTTCTCCAGGAGCTGAGCCCATCCCTCTGAGATCCTTCTCTTCAGGCCGACAGAGGTCCACCTCCTCTCTTGCTTCACCGTCTCCTGGACCAATGGCAGCTTCCCTTCCGCAGGTCCCCGCCGGCCTTGCTGCTCCTGCCTCTGGCTGGTCACCACCTTCTTCCTGAAGCGAACCCAGCCCATCTCCCTCCCACTTCCTTCCTTAGAATCCTCTCCTCACCCCTTTTCATAGAAGAATTTTTTCCCAGGAACCACTCCCTCCCTCCACCCCACCACCTTTATCTCCCTGGTTTTCATGTTCCTCAAATGACCCCGCAGTTGGAGTCTCAGCCTCGCCCTCAGCCCTCGGACAGACCTGCTTCAGGATCTGAGTGAGGTGCTAACATATCACTCTCCTCCACCTGCAGGCCCTCGGGACCACGTGGTCTGCCCTCCTCTAACGCTATCCTTGTGGCCATGGCAACCCATGTGAGAAATCCTCTGAGGGCTCCCCACAACCCAGGAAGAATTCCTTCGCCTGGCCCTTGAGGCGTCACACGATCTCGGCCGGAGCTTGCTGTTCCCGCTCTCTCTGCAGCCTTGCCCTTTGCCTGCTCCAAGCTGCCTGCTTCCCACAGCGGTTTGCTACGTTTTCTTTCCCCTGAGCTGTGCCTGGGCCGTTCCACCGGTGCAAAACACCTGCCCTTCCAGCTGCTGCCTGTCAGAGGCCCGCAATCCCTCTCCTCCGGGGAGGATTCCCTGCTGCTGCCCTTGGGCAGAACCTCTGCCTTCACCGAACACTCAACACCCACGGTTACCCCCTCATGACACCCACCCATCGACTGTATGCACTGGGTTTCTTTCCACGTGGCCAGAACTCGCATAGCACCTGGCTCACAAAAAGTACTCAAAACAAGAGGTACTTGAATGGATGAAAGCAGTGTTACGACCTCACCTCTTTGTCTCCCTCTAGCCCTATTTCTAGAATTCTATTCTACTCTATTTCTAGAATTCACTAAATTTCTTCTAGCGATCACATAATACCAAATGCTTCTGAAGTTCCCAATTCTTTTTGGATAGAGTTTAATACACGAGGCTCTTGAATCATCTGATCTACAGCCGCTCATCGCCACGCTATGCGAGGGGACACCGAGTGGATGGCTCTATTCCATTTGGAAATTAGCCATTTTCTTAATTCTGGGCCATCACTGAACAAACCTTTGCAAGGGCCAACCAAGGGGGCTTATTCACCTGGTCAGCTTCTTCCATGGGGTCTGGGGTGTGGGGCATGGAGGAGAGGGGGGACAGCAGCAACTATTTACCAAGTAAATAGTTGCTGAGCCCCCGGGGGGGCAGTTAACATCTAATATTTCACTTACTATCAAACGACCCACGAGGCACAGTTATCTGACCCCCTTTTCATGTTAGGAACGTGGGTATCAGAGAGAACGAGCACCTCGCCCAAGATCGCACAGCTGCTGCATGTCTCCCGCCTTTCTTTCTCTTGTTTGTTTTACTGAGGTATAATTCACATACCACAAAATTCACCTTTTTAAAGTGCACAGTTTGGGACTTCCCTGGTGGTGCAGTGGACACGGGTTCACGGCCAATGCAGGGGACGTGGGTTCGATCCCTGGTCCAGGAAGATGCCACGTGCTGCAGAGCAACCAAGCCCGTGCGCCGAAACTACTGAGCCTGCGCTCTAGAGCCCACAAGCCACAACTACTGAAGCCCTTGTGCCACAACTACTGAGACCCACGGGCCTAGAGCCCATGCTCCGCAACAAGAGAAGCCACTGCAATGAGAAGCCCACACACCGCAACGAAGAGTAGCCTCCGCTCGCCGCAACTAGAGAAAGCCCGCGCGGCCAAAAAAGTAAAATAAAATAAAGTGCACAATTCAGTGGGTTTTAGTATATTCACAAGGTTGCGCAACCATCCCCGCTATCTAACTTCATCACCCCCCAAAAGTAACCCATACCCCCTGGCAGTCACTCCTCTGCCACTCCCCCAGCCTCTAGCAACCACTAGTCTACATTCTGTCTCTATGCATTTGCCTCTTCTGATCATTTCCTACAAATGGAATCATTTGTGGCCTTTTGTATCTGGCTTCTTTCACTTAGCATAATGTTAGCATAATGTTTTCAAGGTCCATCCATGCCAGAGCAGGTGTCAGTACTTCACTCCTTTTTAAGGCTGAATAATATTGCAGTGTATGGGTGAATCCCATTCAGTTAACCATTCATCCACTGATGGACATTTGGGTTGTTTCTGCTTTTTGGTTATTATGAATAGTGCTGCTAGAAACATTCACGGACAAGTTTTTGTGTGAATATATGTTTTCACTTCTCTTGGTACATACCTAGGATTGGAACTGCTAGGCAGATGGTCACTCCGTGTTTAACCTTTTGAGGAACTGCCAGGCTGTTCTCCACAGCAGCTGCACCATTTTCCCTTCCCACCAGCAGTGCACAAGGGCACATTCTCTGCCCTGAGGCTGTCCCTGCTCCCCTAGCTGGCAGGTGCCCCCCTGCCCCCAGCACAGGCTCTGGCATGTACCTACCTTCAGCGCTTGTTCCTTAAAGTACCGCAGGGCATAAGCAAAGATTTCAAGAGCTTTGATTTTCTTGCCATTTGCTGCCGTCAGGTCTGTATCCATGGTGAGGTCCTAGAGCCAGGACAGGAATGAAATAGTAAAAAGAAGGAGAGACATGCCTTCTGGCTTTAAGCACTGTCACTTGGAGACCTGGGGAACCCAGTGAACCATGTCTGTGTTTCCTGGTGTTTGAGGGGCAGACTAGGACGGCACGTCCCCCAGGACAGGGCTGGCAGCAATGTCCCCTTACTGTGTAGGGGGCCCTGGCTGCTCCCCTCAGGCCCCACCTCCACTGCTCCCTTCTTCCCTCCTTCTCTCCCTCCTTCTTTTCCTCTCTCCCCTGGATCCTCTGGGGGCAGAGGTTTCGGGGCAGCAACAGAGCCCAGGAAGAAAAAAAAAAAAGGCAGCAGACGCCACTCCCGATGCAATTTACATACTATTTCCACATGACACACATGGTCACCCTTGGGAGCCCCCCTAATGGAAGCCTAGATAATCATACCAAATCACTGACGTGCACGGTGCTAAACAGACACGAAGCTTTCACTTCCCGATGAGCTGCCAACCAAGTCACAAAAATAGAAGGGCTCCTATTTTAAGGACTGTGCGGTCTAATCCACTGGGAGCCCAGCATCACTGCCTTCCTTCCTCTGCCAGAAGCTACAGCAGTTGCTGAGTGCAGTCCTTGGGCGTAAGATGCTCCGTGAGATGCCGGATGGACTGCGGTCATTAAAAAATGATGAAAATAGTCCCCAGAGGGTGGGAATGGGCAGAGAGGGGAGCAAAAATCAGGAGAAAACCCCCAAGTCTCCTGGAACCAGAAGACGCATTGCCACCAGGGAAAAAAATCAGTGCGGTCTCGGGATCGATCCAGGCTGGCTAATTAGTCTTTGCGTTTGGAGTGTGAAGGGGTATCAAGCAGCTAAGCCGGCCTTGTGGGGCCTGCCCATCATCCTGACCCCTCTACACATGCTCACTCCTCCCACATCTGGGGCTCAGCAAAGACACCCCAGCTTTGGGGTGGTGGCCCCCAGGCGGCTTCCAGGCATCAGGAAGCCACAGGCTTGGAACTGAAAAATTCAAATTGAAAAAATTCCTGGGCTTGCACCTGCAGGAGATTCCTATTGGGCACTGCTGAATCCTATCAGGTGAAACAAGAAGGGTGCATTTTGAGGCGAAGTCAGTGTACTTCAGAGAGACACACACACGGGTGAGCACCGAGCCCTGGAAGGCAGGGTGCTGGCTGCAGCGTTTCCCAGTAACATTTGTTTTGTCATCTGCAAACACTTAACAAGCAGACATATGAAAGCAATAAATAATAGACGCTAGCAATTGCCTTTAACTAAGGACCGACCGGCATGGTTCTGAGAGCTTTGTGTATTTTGATTCCTTTAATCCTTACAACGTCCCCGTAAGAAAAGCACTGTCGAAGTCTCCATTTCACAGATAAGGTAAAGCAAGGCAAGGAGAGTCTAACTGACTTGGATTAAGTATCTCAAAGGTGTCAGAGGTGGGATTTAAACCCAGGCCATCTGGCCTCATGGTCTGTGGTCTTAAACACTATCACCATCCTGCATCTCTAAGTACTGAGAGTTAAGGAAAATTTAAGGGATAAAATGCTTAAATTGAAAAAATTCTATCCTATGGCTCAACATTTCGATGAAGCTTGGGGAGGGTGCTAATCAACTTGGCCATCTTACAAAACCCTGGCAAGTTGGAAGCAGAACTACTTCAGGCATTGGGCCTCCAATTATTGGGCCCTTGACTTCCTGAGCTACCTCCTTCCCCACAGAGAAGGTTAATGAGCCATTGTTGCTGGTTGTTACTTCCAAACCGGTTAGTTATAACCACTACCCTGAGCCCCCAGAATGCTCCCTCGTCCCCGAGTCCTTCCTTCAGGATTCCTTGATGTCCCAACAATCCTGCAGGTGAAGGGGGATCTCCTGGCACAGCAGGGGTCTCCCAGCCCCCTATGCCTGTGCTCCATCCAGGCAGTGTCTCTCTGACTGGTCAATTCCCAAAGCAAACAAGTTGCTAAACATTCTGAATATCTCCCTGCCCGTGTGTACGTCAGAAAGTGCTGTGTGTTCCACAAAAGTGTCATGTGCTCCAGGTTGTTTCTAAACTCGAGGTGAATGGACATTCATTTCTGCTTGGGAGAAACCTGAGGGCCCCCAAGGTCTGGAAAGGCTGGAGGAACCTCGGCTCTCGAATGTGGAGGACGTGGGGCCGGGGAGAGGCTGGCTCACCCCAGTGGTGTGCAGCTTCATCTTGAACTTCTCCAGGTACAGCCACTGCTTGGCCTCGTTGGGATCCAGGTCGTGGTAGAAGTCCCTGGCGGCATACCCGAAACTGTGGAACTTCCTCTCCGGAGTCAACAAGATGGTGGTCGGAGTCTTCTGGTTGGACACCCCAGGGTCGCCTCCTTCCCATCGCCTGCCACCAAGGAAAGGCAGAGGTCATGGGCCTTCTTGCGTAATCCCAATGCAGGCGGCACTGGTGTGAGCACCCACTACTGTGTGCGTGACCGTTACAGATGTGAGTGCCCATGGTGGCTGCCAAAGGCGCCCTCTGGTTTAGCTGGGTGAGTAGCGACTAGAGACACAACCTCAGTCAATAAGAAAAACGAAAGGGACAAGTACCAGGTTCTTGCTAAGTAGCAAAGTCTGCTTCATCCTTTCAGCGTTTACTGAGCATCTACTGTGTACCAGCTGCTAGCGACACCGAGAGGAAACATTTATGTCTCTGCCTTCAAATAACTCACAACCTAGTGGGCAATGGGTTGTTTTGTTTTGTCTTTTGGCTTGGGTTTTGGTTCCTTAATTTGCAAGCACTCGATAGCAGATGGATAGCTGGTTTGCATCCTCTTTGAAACAGGTAGGGTATAAACAAACACATAAATACCTGCCTCATCAGATGGAAATGAGGGGCCCAGGGAAATGTCCCAGAGGGGTCAGAGGAGACAGAGGTGCCAGAGATGGGGTCTTGGAAAGAATGCAGGGCTCAGGAGAGACCTGATGTTGAAGGAGGGAAGGACACTGCAGGCTGCTCTGAGGTGGGCAAGCTACGTGACTGTGTAGGTTGGAGAAAGCGTGTAAATGAGAAGGGTGATTGTGTACATGTGTGAAAAACGAGATTGGGAAGGTGGTAGGAACCAGGCTGAAGAGAACCCTGAGGAGTGAGAGATTTAATCAGTGAGTAATAGGGAACCCCTAAAGGTTTCAGAGCAGGGGCAGGACAGAAATCAGAGCTACTGTTGACTGCAGCGAACTGGACCAAAGGGTGGGAGACGGGAAGCCAGGTGGCTGAGCAGGAGACTCAGGCCTCGAGGTGAGGGAGCTCATACGGGGGTGGAGAGCCCTGGGAAGAGAGAGAGGGGACAACGGGGGAGGAGCCGTCCAGCGGAGAACCGAGCCAAATGGCCTCGGTGGTGAGCAGGTGCAAGGAGCCCCAGAGGTTTCAAGCATGGGAACCTGGAGGAGACAGTGCCCCTCACAGATGCCCTGGCCAAGAAGGAGGCAGGAGGAAACGTGGAGAGCTTTATTTGAACGTTCCGGCATTGAACTCCCAGGAGGGGCTTGAAGATACAAGCCTGGGGTTCAGAAAGAGATCCAGGAAGGAAACAGACCTGGGCACCCCCATACTGGGGGGACAGTCACAGCAACAAGGTGGGTGAGAGTGCTGACGGGAACCGTGAGGAGGGAAGGAACCCTATCCTGCACATCTATAGGCTGAAGAGGACCCAGAAGTGGGGAGGGGTGGATACAGACAGACAGGCGGGCAGATGCGATGGGATTTCGTCCTGGAACTGACAGATGGGTGTCATGGAGCAATCAGAGGGTAGGCTGAGCCCCAGCAAAGCCTCCTTCCTTCTCGCAGATAGAAGGAAGGAGAAAAGTAAAGAGTGGATGCTTCTCCCTCCTTCGGGGCCACGGCAGAGACGCCCCGGCTGCCAAGAGGCTCCACGAGGAGACCCCCCCCAGGTCCTGGCTCAGCAGCTGGCTCTGGTCCTGCCACTAAGCACACGACCCCTACGAGCAGCCCCCGATGGAGACACATGCCCGAGAGGAAGCGCACCTCTCTCCCTGGCCTGCCCTCCTGGGGAGGTGGCTGTACTCCTGGATGGGCTCTCACCTGCCCCTGGCATCACAGTCCAGACGGAGCGCCAACCTCCACCTAGATTTGCCACACAGATGAGGCTGGAGTCATCCCTGGCTGGTTTCCCAGTCAAGCCCCATGAGGATGCAGGCTTCTACCCAGGGAGCCAAAGTCCCCGTGGTGACCCCACCGAGATGCACGGGTGATCAGCAGCTCAGCTAGACACTGGCGCCTGGGCCAGAGGCACGCCCCACACAACCTTTCGGGAATGGATTTTCCATTACTATTAACACAGACATTTTCAGTAGGTAATGGACTTCCTGAGGTTTTGCCCTTCAAATTTTTAATCCTTCATTCCTATTTAAATACAAAAACTTACACTTTCTCATTCATAACTCTGTCCGTCTGGATCATGGTGATGTTAATATGTTCTGACTGAACTAAAATTCAGGTAGAACCTCCCTCCAGAAATCTCTACGATAACTACGATAATGTCCCTGGAGACCCTGCATCTGTGGGTGTTTTGTGAGAATTCCTCCCCAGCAAGTTCAAAGTTATTTTTGCTCTTTTTTTTTCTTCAGTTTTCATTGTATGACTATCCCTTTGAAATAACATTTCTTAAAACAACTAGAAGCTGATAAATGTTGACTCTAGCTTTTAATACAGAGCTCTTTTCTTTCCGAGGTTCCCACCTCGGGAGATGGCAGAGCGGACCCGCACAGCATCTGTCCCACAAACCCGAGGCAGAACCTCGGTGGTGACTGAACACCGAAGGCTCTGCTGCAATCGGGGTTCTCTACTAGAAATGGCTTTTTGTTATTTCCTGATGAGACGACACCCACGGGTCTCTGAAGCATCTTAGGACACCCAGTTTTCCAGAGAAAAGGCAGGGCCTAAATCAAGAGTGGGGTAGCGATCACTTTTATCATGACTTATGTTTTAAACAGCACTCTCTATAAAAAATGCGTAAGATCTTATTCTGGGAGTGATAACTAAATTCCACAATGACCAGCTGAAGGAATTGCAAAGCCCATCACAATGTATCTTCAGAGCCATCCTTGGATTTGGAAAATCAGGGTGATAAATCCCTGGTTCCCAAAGCTTTGAGTGGCCAGAGCCTGCAAGAAGGCGTGAGCCAGTCTTGGGGAGCAGGCACTGGTGCCAGGATAGACCAGGGTCCTCGCAGACAGCTGATCACACGTGGATGGGGTAGACACCAGGGCTGCTGTGTGCATGAGTGGGGGGGCGGGGCGGGGGGAGTGGCCCAGGAGACCCAGGGCAGCTTCAGGGTGAAGTTGGCTGAAATTCACCCCACTCTGCTTTTTCTCAGGTGCTTCCCACTTCTGATTACTGTCATCTCAGGACTTCCCTTGAAAGAGCCAGCACCTTCCCTGCTTACATCTTACTACCTGCTAAGTGCTTGATGGGAAATCTCGTTACATTTGCACACACACTCTGTCAAGCAGGTACTGCCATTATCCCCATTTCACAGATGAGGAAACAGAGCTTTAGAAGGTTCAGCAATTGCCTGAGGTCACACAGTGGTGAGTGGAGGCCTGGATCTCCTCCATCACCAGCACCTTAAAAGTCAGCACCTCTTGCCCAGGCTGTACGCTGGAATCACCTGGTTTCAAACATACTGTCCAGGTCCTTCCCCAAACCAAGTTAGAATTAAAGCAACACATTGACAGACCAGGAACCTGGAGCCCAGAGATCAGAAGTGGCTTGCCCCAAGTGGCACGGTGAGTTTGGGCCAAGCGGGGCCAGAATCCAGGACCCGCTGACTACGTACCATTCAACTGCTCAGTGTACTAATCCCTCTCCCCTCCCCCAAGGCCCTCCCCCAAGTCTCCATAGTTACAGCGACCGGCGCCAGCACCTGCCCCTCCCTGCCCACAGCACTCACCTCATTACGTGGATGCATTCTGGCTCCTTGGTGAAGCTGTAGGCATAGCCGCTGGATGTGGTCCCAAAGTCGACAGCCACCACCACGAGAAACGTCTGCTGCTCAGAGACGTTTGGGTCGGCATCGTTCTGCAGATAACCGAGCGGGGTACAGGGAGTGGGCGGGGCAGTCAAGCCAGGCTTTCAGAAGGGCTCCACCCTGCCCTGCTGTGTGCCCACTGTAGACAGAAGCATATTGCACATTCTGGTTCAAGGCTGCCACGTGGTGAGTCCTGGGGAGAGGGCAGGCTTTCTCAGCCCCTACCTGACCGACTCAAGGAGAAATGGAGGTGTCTCCTGAACAAGGGCCAGGCCACCGGGGAGGGCCCCTGCCTACACTTGCCCAACACTCCCTTTATCAACTGTGCACAAACGTGGCTAATTACGGAAACTCCTCCATCTGGGCTGGAACCCCAGTGGTTCCCTGAGTGACACCCCCCTCTGCCCCCCATTGCCCTCCCCCAGTCCCTGCACAGATCTCCAGACCCTGCTCAGCTGTGCCCTGTGCACCTGCCAGGTGACCCCTCCACCTGCCCGGGCGTGTCACGCATGGATGTGGGGCTCAGCATACCAGGGACCCTGCCCGGTCCTGCCATAGACATCATATGACCCTGCTGAGTCCTGTCCCCTTGGGGCCTCGAGCCTTTCCTCATCTGTCAAGTGAGTTGGTCAGGCCATTACAGACTTCCAAAAAATCCTTTAAGCAAATGTAGACTTTTTTTTTTTTTTAACATCCACAGAACTTCAAATTATACCAATAATTTTTGGATTTGAAGAGTATTGGTTAGAGCAGGGGGTGAGAACCCCACATGTCTGGCCTTTCATCACACTGCCCCCCCATCCCGTTCAGCTTATCCTGAAGCTTTTACAGGGAACCCTCGGGGTACAGAGTTTGAAAACCACAGGACCCAGCTGTTAGGTGACCAAGCCTCTCGGTTTTCCCAAGCCTGAGGGAGTTCCAGGATACAGGACTTTGCGTGGAAACCAGGATGGTTCCAGGAAAACCAAGACAAGCTGGCGTCCCTACCTAGCGATGGCTCTGAAGTTCTTCTCAGCAGGGTCTGCTTTGAGGCTCTGAGCAGCTTGTACAAAGCCGCCCTTTCCTCCGGGTGCGTCTCTCTGGTTGGCTACATGTAAATCCCAGTATCCACCTTTGCAGTGAGGGGCAGGGTGAGAGCAAACGCCCAGCCTCCAGCCCCCCGCGCTGCCCAGGTCCTCTCTCTCGGGCAAGCTGGCGCCGAAGCCATTACAGCCACAGCTTTTGGTCACGGCGGTTAACTACAGTGGAAAAGCCACTGCATTTCACTGACTCACCCGCCAGCCCAGAGTGGCTGCTTCCTCCCAAGAGGATGCCTCGCAGTCTCTGAGCCCTGAATCTTTAAAGAGCGGCTCCCACCCTGCCTGCTCATGTTACCCACACCCAGGCCAATGGCTCCAGGAGCACCATCCACACCGTGGAAAGCCTTTGCTGACCCACAGTGGCGAAGGCGCTGGGTAAGGCTCACGGGGCTGGTACGAGGACAACTTAATCTCCACCCGTGAACGTGAGAAGCCGCTCAGAAGCCCATCACGTGAGAGGCGCCTCCGAAAGCGAAGTAATCAGCACACGTACCCCCCTCCCCATACACACACGTTTCTTACCACAGTGTGGGAAGGGGACAGAGGTGTTATTCCTGTGTCCCCCAGACTCCGGGCTGGAGATGAATATGCAGATGTAGGGGCCATTTCTGAAAGGAAAGACAAGTGCGCTCCTTAGAGGTGTTGTGGACTGAGCCGGAGAGCAGCAATGCGGGCGGGGTGGCTTTGCTCCTGCAGGGACTGTTGCCCCTGGAAAGCCAGCTAATGTGGGGCGAGGCTGAACTCCAGCCAGAAAGGTAGGGTGTCTGATCTGTCCACCCCCGTATTTGATATTTAAAACTTGACCAAATGAGACGCTCCTTTTCTCACAGTGACCACCAGGACTCTCCCTATGTGCCAACCAACTCCCACTTAGCAGAGAGGCTGCCCGGTCCCCAAATCGCCTTGGCACCTGGCTCATGCCCTCTGCAGAGCTGGTCCTAAGCCCAGGCACCAGTATGGACCAGAGGAGCCTGTAGCCCCCTGAGATGATGTGCGAATTTTTCATGCATTTTCTTGGAAGGGCATCCACAGCTGTCAGGTTCCCAAAGGAGTATGGGACCCCACCCCAAAGATTAACAACCCTAATCGTAAGAATAGAGGACAGGAGTGCGACTTCCAGAAAGAATTCCCTTGCTTTGTGGATGCAACACCTCCTCCCTCCCTCTGGCATGAGGCCCTGCCAGAACAAGGGGAACTCATCTCTCTTCAGTGATGCTGAAGGGTTTTGACATTCAATTTAAAAAAACAAAACAAAAAACATAGCAGAAAGACAGATAGATTAGCATTCCTGGGTCCCCCAGTCGGGGCCCTGCAACAGACACGCGATCAAATCAGAGAAGAGCCAACAGCCAGGCAGCATGAATAGCATTTTGTCGATTCCCCTACTGCTCTTGCAATTACTCAGGCACAGATATTTGTTCTGAAACCTTGCCAGAGCCCCGTGGCTCTCCCCCAGGGATGAGCACCCAAGGAGAAGTCGCCCTGTCCCTGGTCAGTGCTGGATGCTCCACCGACTCTCCCTGCCCGCTGCCCAGGACCGGCAGGGCCTGCAGGGCAGCGGAACAAGCACTGCAGGCTCCCCCTGCAGAGGTGCTGGCCAGACCCTGGGCACCAACAAATCCCAGGTACCATCCAGTACGTTCTGCAAATACTGCTCTATTCAGTATATAGACTAATACCTGACGGGGAAAAAAACGGGTAACGTGCTACAACAACACCTGTAGTCAAGGAAACCCAGAGGGTATGAGGTATCTGAGAAAGACCTGTCTGCTTCTAGGGAAGCACTAGGAGTGGCTCCGTCTGCCTCTGCTTGCCAAATCACTTTGGTTAATCCCACGCGCTTACTGATTTTTTTTTTTTTCCTGCTTAGTGAGAACTCGAACAGCATCATTACAGTGGGCGCCAAATGGGTTGAGGGAATAAAATGAATCATGAAAGAGTGAATATGAAGCTTCCAATCTGCACAGCCACCTCCCCAATCTGCAGGCGTATGCTCCCTCTCCTCCTGATAAGGTTCAGTTCCAACCTCTGGGAGAAAGGTTCAGAAGCAAGTAAGTACAGAGGCCACGAATCAACTGGTGGGGCAAAGGACTTAAACAGACATTTCTCCAAAGAGCATACACTAATGGTCGATAAGCACGTGAAAGATGCTTAACTCATTAGTCATTAGGGAAATGCACTCATTAGTCATTAGGGAAATCAAAACCACAGTAAGATACTGCTTCACACCCACTAGGATGGCTCTAATTGAAAAGAAAAAAACGAAATAACAAATGGTGGCAAGGATGTGGAGAGATTGGACCCCCTGTATATATCTTGTGGGAATGCAAAATGATACAGCTGCTGTGATAAGCAGCTTGGTAGTTCCTCAAAAAGTCAAATATAGACTTACCATAGACTCGATTCCACTCCTAGGAATTCCACTCCTAAGTAACTACCCGAAAGAATTGAAAACAGGGACGCTTGTATGTGCGTGTTCACTGTAGCATTATTCACAAAAACCAAAAAGTGAAAATAACCCAAGTTATCAACAGGCAAATGGATAAACAAAATGTGGTATATCCATTCAATGGAATATTATTCAGCTGTAAAAAGGAATGAAATTCTTACACATGATACACCATGGATGAACCTAGAAAACATTATGCTAAGTGAAATAAGCTGGACACAAAAGGACAAATACCATATAATGTTTAGAATAGGCAAATTCATAGAGACAGACAGTAGATTAGAAGTAGCCAGGGGCTAGAGGGAGGAATGGGGAGTACAGAATTTCCATTTGGGGTGATGAAAGATTTTGGAAAAAGTAGTGACGGTTGCACAACATTGTGAATGTAATTAATGCCACTGATTTGCACACTTAAAAATGGTTAAAATGGCAAATTTTATGTTATATATACTTTACCACAATAAAAAAATTTTATTAAAGAAAACTTGCTCGGGGCTTCCCTGGTGGCGCAGTGGTTGAGAGTCCGCCTGCCGATGCAGGGGACACGGGTTCGTGCCCCGGTCCGGGAAGATCCCATGTGCCACGGAGTGGCTGGGCCCGTGAGCCACCCTCTCTCCACCCGCTACCTGCAAGGCCTGCAGCCATGTGTCCACATTTGCACAGAAGGTTTTGGAAGACACCGAATGTCTAATTGCCCAGAAAATCTGGTGCCGGCAATTAGCAAACAAGCTATTTATCTGCAGACAAACCATCCACCCCGCTGTCTGCTTGGTTCTAATTATCCCATCACTCAGCCCTTCTCAGAGCATGTCCTACTGACTTGTAAAATAGCATGTGTTGGGCCACACACTGAACACATGCCTTGGGCCCCCAGAGGACTCCAGGGAATTTGAAGACAAGAACCAAGGATGTTTTTTGGTTCTCCCTGTACCTCCCTCCCACCCTGCCTCTGGTTCAGTACGAAATAAATCATTTGACTTGCTGATCACTCAGCCAGGCCTAGAGGCAATTGAACTTCATGGATTTTCTCCATTAGAAATTAAAATGCAGCTACATCGTGCGATGATTTAAAACTGATTTGCACAGAAGGTATGGAGGAGTAACATTTTTATAGACATTTGCATATCATGCACACCCACATCTATCGCTCTCCAGATCCCAAATCAAAGGTAATTCACCAGTTAATGGGCGCTGACCCTCCACAGAAATACAAAGAGCCTGCAGTGATAACTTTGTTATCAAGCTAATATTTCTTTATTTAACTATTTAAGATGTCAAAAAGGTGCTCAAAAATTTTTAGGGAAAAGAATATGGAAAAGCCTACTTTAGCCCCTGCGGGATGTGAGAAGTTTCTGGTGTGCTAATAATCCCAACCAATCTTGAGAGCTTTCATTCAACAGGTAAGTGATTAAGAATAAACACAGCAGGGTCAACAGAATATTACCTATTGGTCTATGGATAACTGACAGATCTAAGCTAACAGACAAGAGGAGAGAGTTGATACATGGAATGTCTATATGTACAAGGTACATGCTGTGTGTCCTGGCTACCAATTAAACAGGCCATTATCCACAGTAAGAAACACCAACTGTCATTCACTGTGACCCTGTTTAAGTTTCTCTGTAAAGCCAATATAATAACATCTGCCCCATGACTGCTCCCGCCTACGTGATATTCCAGTTCAGTACACAGAGTGTCCTGGGCACATGAGGAGCAGAAGAGAAAGGCAAAGCTAAAAGCCCAAGAAGAAGAGAGATTTTTAGAGTCCAGGCTTGGAAGAGAGAAAGGAAGCTGATGAAAAGAAAAGGGATACCCACCTGCAGAGGTAAGGAGAGAAGACTGGTGAAAGAGATGAAAGGAAAATGCTCTACCAGGAGTGTAGTCAAGGGCAGAGCCGACGCATCAGGGAGCTTTAAGAGATACCTAGTCCGCCGTTCCCACAAGATTAAACAGACACTCAAAGCATCTTCCCATTTCAAGCACTAAGTTCCTCTGAAATGCAGTAACGCAGAGGGATTTGATGATCTCACATCACAGAATCAGAAAAACAAGGAACACTTCAAGAATGCAAACTATCAGCCAGAGAATCAAGCCGAGGAGGAAGAGACCGGAAGCTTCCTAGAAAACCAATAGAAGATAATCTTCAGGTCTTCTTTGTCATTCGTTTTAGATGATTTACCATTACTTATGTCTTATATACTTACTGTATGTAAGTAAGTAATCTTTACTATATATAAGTATATAATCTTTTTTAGTTTAGTAAATATAAAAATAGATACAGGTGTTCCTAGGTTCACTCTTAACCTGGGACTCAGCCCGCAAAACGTTCTTCAACCAAGTCATTTAAAAAATAATTTTTGCAGCAGAGAGGGATATATAAATAAATGAAAATATTTATGCAGCCAAGTAGAGGATATGAACAAGTAAAAATAGGATTCAACCAACAAGTCTCCTGCCACAGGATTTTTTAGACCCCAAAGCAGAGAGCAGAGGAGAAACTAGTTGAACTTGTGAGGTTAATACTCATCACCTGCCTTAACAGTGTAATAATTAAAATACAGGCTTCATCAGGGTTCCTGCTATAAAACGTGAGACTTGTAAAATCCAGACACATTCTCATTTGCTCCTGGCTCTCATGGCTTTAATCAAAGCAGACACTCCTAAAATAAAAAGTAGTTTTACTAAGAGAACCTCAGAGACAGCCATAATTCATGAACTTGCTCGTTGCTCTCCTCTGCTGGAGACGTTAGTCAGCAGAGAGCCGTGAGCAGAATCGTGGACTTTCTGAGATATATATCAACTCGATCCTGCTCCATAAATACAACATTTTAAAAGATGAAGATGGAACCATTGGGCTGACTTTATTTTACAAGGCTCCAGGCTCATGTGAAATGACAGGTGGTCTCAAACAATGGAGACTCCCCAGCTTTTTCAAATAGGCCTCCTTGCTAGCTTTCAGATTTATGTTCTATCAAACAAATGCTCAATTCCAAAAGGATTTTTAAGGTCCGGTCCTTATGATTTTTAAAATGCAGTGCATATGTTCATTTCTTTTCTCCTGCTAGCCATGAGATAATAGGTTATTTGCTGACAGTTGCGTAAAATCAGGCCATTTGAAAAAAGCTCTCCCTTTCTCTCTCCTTATATGCCCTCCCTGTAGCGTCATCTTTGAAAATTGATCAGCTCAAGGTCATGTGTAGGTTACTGGCAAATATCTTTTAAGAAGGAAAATTTAAAATTCTTATTACCCTATAACAGGCTGCATGGCTAGCTGAACTAATGCATTATTACCGTAAACTGAACTCCCATTTCAGTAAATAATTTATGGGGTTTTTTGCTCAATCACCATGGTTGATGTCCAAAGTAAATGGAAATTTTATTGGTGTGAACTGAGAGAACCTCCTGACTTCAAAGAACGCTGAGTGTAAAATAGCTGCTCTCCAAATGCTAAATAACAATTATGGAAATGAGCATTTATTGTGGCAGAAACCACAGCATCAGCACCAGGGGGCTGCGTCAGGCCCATCCCGACACTGGACGGCAACTTCCAGTTACCGTCCCCATCACTAAATGGATTAGGAGATAAGATACCCCAGTGAGAGAGAACTGGGGCATCGGAGTTTCCCCGGAGACAGTGAGATCCCCGAGTTCCTGCAACCTCAGTCCATGTGTGGTGGCCGTTCACAATTTCTCTCTTCACCATAGGTTCACAGGAACACGCATGTTCAGGCAGCTGCTGGGGGGGTGAGGAAATGCTTTCTAGACCAACAGGTCTTCCTACTAATTTTCATGAATTATATTCAGGATCCACACAGCCTCTGCCCACTGGGACCCAGCATTTGAAGGGGCTCCACCAGATCACCCCATACACAGGATTAAGATACTTTGGTCCACCCAACTTCTCTTTCACAGACTCTGGGCTCATCTGGGCAAGGCCATGCCTTATTTCATCTTTGATTCCTCAGCTCCTGATTTGTCACAGGCACTCAGTAAATGTAGGGTGGATGGATGGATGGATAGGTGGTTGGGTGGGTAGATGGATGGATGGATGGTGGATGGGTGGATGGATGGATGGATGGATGGGTGGGTGGATGGATGGATGGATGGATGGATAGGTGGTTGGGTGGGTAGATGGATGGATGGATGGGTGGATGGATGGATAGCTGGTTGGGTGGGTAGATGGATGGACGGATGGGTGGATGGATGGATGGATGGATGGGTGGGCGGATGTTTCTAACGTGTGCCCAAAAGTGGACTCAGTGACTATCCATAGACTTGGAGGGTCACTGAGGTCTTTCCCAACTGAGGCATCAACCCCCGAGTCAGGATATTAGTAACACCTTTCCCGAGTTACCTCCAACAACGTGGGATCAGCTCTCAAATCACCCCCAGACCTGCCTCTCTCCTCAAATGTCCCTTTTGGTTGGTGCAACCACCATAGCTCCCAGAAGGGAGACTTCCTAGGCTTCTCCCTCCCCTCTCATTGCACTCCCAAGCCCTGTCATTCCTACTTCTTAGCATCTCTCACAGTCACCCTCTGCAGCCTCACCACCACAACCTTGGTCCAGACCCTGCTGACCTTTATCAGGGCTCCCACACAGCCTCTTAGTCTCCCCGCTCTGAGTCGCCCCATCCAAGTCACGCTCCTCCGCAGTCAGAGCCATCCGGTCAAAACTGAGGTCTGCTCACGTTACTCGACCAGGCCAGGGCCTTCTATTCCCATCCCCCACTGGATAAACCTAGCACACAGCTAGCATCCAGGCCTTTAAAAGTCCACCCTGCCTCCCTCTGCAGCCTCATCTCTCTCCATCGCCCCCATCCCTGGCTCCACCCAATCCTTTCACAGGCCCTGGAACATCTGTGCTCAATCCAGCCTCCAGACCCCTGCACACACTGTTCCCCTGCCTGGAGTGCACCCCACTTCCACCCCCTCCTCCGGGGAACTCCACCTCCAAAAGTCAGTCCCCTCTGTTTGAGGGAGAAAAGCCTTCTCTACTCTCTCGGTACAGAGAAGAGAGGAACTTCTTCATCAGTGTCTCGGGACTGACTGGCAAAACCCAGACTTGTGGAAATGCTAAGGACAGCAGCCAGGTTTCATCAAGAAATAAATTACAGGGCTTCCCTGGTGGCGCAGTGGTTGAGAGTCCGCCTGCCGATGCAGGGGACACGGGTTCGTGCCCCGGTCTGGGAAGATCCCATGTGCCGCGGAGCCGCTGGGCCCGTGAGCCATGGCCGCTGAACCTGCGCGTCCACAGCCTGTTTTCCACACCGGGAGAGGCCACAGCGGTGAGAGGCCCGCGTACCGCAAAAAAAAAAAAAAGAAAGAAATTACAAGGAAAATACAGGGGAAAGAAGGAGGGGAAACTATAGATTAAAGGGTCTCTCGAACTTTGATCAGAATCACCTTGGAGCGCTTATTAAAACAAATGTGCTGACCCCACCCCCAAAGTTTCTGCTCCAGTAGGTCTGGGAATGCTGAGTATCTGCATTTCTAATGAGTTACCAGGCCATCTGGGTCAGCCCCAAAGGCTATACCTTAAAATACAAAGTAACTCCAGTCATTGCAACACTTGGATCTTTATTGGACCATGATTCAAATGAACAAAAAAATTTATGTCATTTATGAGACAACTGGAAATGTAAACACTGACCAGATATTGATAATACGAAGAAATCATTGTTAGTGGTGTAATTATGTAACTTTTAAGAGTTGTTATCCTTTAGAGATACATTCTGAAATATTATCAGATGAAACAATATGATATCTGGGATTTTCATCAAAATAATATGGGATATTAATCCTTTGTCATTGCTTCATTTGCAAATATTTTCTCCCATTCTGAGGGTGGTCTTTTCGTCTTGTTTATAGTTTCCTAAACTGTGCAAAAGCTTTTAGGTTTCATTAGGTCCCATTTGTTTATTTTTGGTTTTATTTCCATTTCTCTAGGAGGTGGGTCAAAAAGGATCTTGCTGTGATTTATGTCATAGACTGTTCTGCCTATGTTTTCCTCTAAGAGTTTTACAGTGTCTGGCCTTACATTTAGGTCTTTAATCCATTTTGAGTTTATTTTTGTGTACGGTGTTAGGGATACAGCCACTATAGAGAAGGGTATGGAGGTTCCTTAAAAAACTAAAAATAGAACTACCATATGACTCAGCAATCCCGCTACTGGGCATATACCCTGAGAAAACCATAATTCAAAAAGAGTCATGTACCACAGTGTTCACTGCAGCACTATTTACAATAGCCAGGACATGGAAGCAACCTAAGTGTCCACTGACAGATGAATGGATAAAGAAGATGTGGCACATATATACAATGGAATATTACTCAGCCATAAAAAGAAACGAAATTGAGTTATTTGTAGTGAGGTGGATGGACCTGGAGTCTGTCTTACAGAGTGAAGTAAGTCAGAAAGAGAAAAACAAATACCATATGCTAACACATATATGTGGAATCTAAAAAACAAAAAAAAATGGTTCTGAAGAACCTAGGGGCAGGACAGGAATAAAGACACTGACGTAGAGAATGGACTTGAGGACACAGGGAAGGGAAAGGGTAAACTGGGATGAAGTGAGAGAGTGGCATGGACATATATACACTACCAAATGTAAAACAGACAGCTAGTGGGAAGCAGCTGCATAGCACGGGGAGATCAGCTTGGTGCTTTGTGTCCCCCTAGACGGGTGGGATAGGGAGGGTGGGAGGGAGATGCAACGGGGAGGGTATATGGGGATATATGTATACATAGAGCTGATTCACTTTGTTAGACAGCAGAAACTAACACACTATTGTAAAGCAACTATACTCCAAAAAAGATGTTAAAAATAATAATAATAATACGGGAGGGGAGGGACAGAGATTAAATGATATTGGCCACAAATTGATAATGACTGAACCTGGTGACTGATTCGTCGGGGCTCAATACATTATTTGCCCTACTTTTGTATATGCTTTGAACTTTCCACGATAAAAGAGTTGGTGTTTTCATGTACCAGTTTCATGTCCATCTCCCTCTTGTCAGGAGGGCAAGAGGATATTTTTCTCGTGCTGTGTATCAATCAGAGCACCTGGCCCATCCATGGTAGGCAGGTGCTCCAGACATTTGTCAAGCGAATGAATACGCTAGTAAGAATATATATTCATTTAAACCGATACACGAGGACTCTGAAGGCCTGGGAAGGTTTCAGACCTGGGTCACCAGTGGGTGAGGGGTATAGGTTCAGCTGGCTTCTCTGGAGGTGAGACTGTTGGGACAGCTCTTGAACGAGTCTGAGTTTCAGCAGAACCCACCTGGCCCCCTTGCAGGCAGCAAAGCAGGTGTCTGGCCACCAGCTGAGTGGCTCTAACTCTGAGGCGCGCTCCAGCAGCCCAGCCTCAGATATGAGGCCCTCCTAGACTTTGAAACCACCTCTGTAAACCCAGGGCCTCAGAGGAGGCAGGGGGCTGTCCCCCACCCACTGCTGGATCCCTCCATGTTCTGAGAAATGGGGAGATGCCCCTGCAGACAGGCAGGGTTTCTCTAAAGACCAGGACACACCCTTTTTGCTGTGTTCAGACTCGCTGGGCTCCCAACTCCATGTGGAAGGGATGAGAAGCCTCAGTGAAGGCCTTGGCATCTCCTCACCCCCCTGAAGAATGGCCAGCTGCAGTGCCAATGTCAGCTGTCACCCTGGGACCCTTTGTACTAAAAGAACAAACGCTGAGGCCTCCAGAAAGGGAGGAGTCCTGAGGGGACCGGGCTACAGGCGCAGCACCCTCCATGCTCAGGCAGGGCAGCCAGCTTGGGCTGCAGGGTCGAGGGCCATGTCTCCCCAGAACCGGGGCAGCTTGAGAACAGGAGCAAAGCTGAAGTCGGCTCCTTGGCTGCAGTTCTTAAAGGAAAGTAAGGAAAGCAAAATGGCTTCTGATGATGGAGAACATGGCGTGGCAGGTGGAGAAAGCGGAGGTCTGGACACCGGCTTGTGAGCCTGGAGAAACTACCTCACCTCTCTCCGGCGCATCTTCTCCCTCCATGAAGTGGGAATTTGGATTCTCAGGGCCTCAATCACTGTGTTGCAATGAGCAAAAGAGGTAAACCCTCAGAAATATGTAACAGTCCGGGATAAAAGGATCGAGGAAAAGGAGTAAGTCTGTGAATAAAGGTGATGAATTTGTCGTGGAACGTATTTCATTGATGTAACCGTGGAAAACACAAACGAAGGTATTCAGGCAATTGGAAATGCCTATGCATTCCAGGGAGAAACGTCTTATTCTAAATTCAAGTTCTTCCACTAAAGCTCATGCTTTGTGTCAATGTTACCAAACTATTTACATGTGATTGTTATTTAGTGTATCTGTTCAATAAATACTGGTTTAAACATTAAAAAAAAAATCACGAAATATGTAACAGCCCTCACCCACCATTTGCTGAATTCCTTCATGGGGTCAGATATTTATGGTTTTTTTTTAGTTTAGGCTCTTTTGCAAGTTTATTAAACTCAAATTATTAATTTGAAATTGTTAGAAATGTACAAACTCAGAAATCTATTAGGAAAGCTATCATGGTTGGCACGCACTGAATGCGAATTTCATGCCACGCTAAGAGCTTTACTGGTGTGGCTTGAGAAAGCCTGCGGTTAGGGGCTGGAGGTACTGGCATTCTTCCACTGGATGGGTGAGAAACATAAGGCCTAGAAGGTTAAGAAAGAAGTCCACATTTTTAGGATGCGGCCCGGCTGGATTCGGAGCTCGCCACCTCTGAGCCTGTGCCCCACACAGTACCCAACACCAGGTCCCGCGCAGGTATTGTTTCTCTTGAAAGATGAAACTACGAGAGAGGTGTTAGTGTTAACTTAAATCCCCATTTCACAGATGGGCAAATAGTGCAGGGGAGGTCAGGGGATCACAGTCACAGGGCACCCCCAAGCCCCAGCGGCTGTCTCTGCCTCCGGGCTCAGAAGACGGCATGGCTCACCCTTCCTTTGGCTCCGAAGCCGCACAGTGTTCTCCATTTCAAATGCCATAATTCTTCAAATCCAAATATCAGCGTGGGGAGGAGCCATGACAACACAGAGGTTCAGAGTCAGGAAAGCCTGGCCTCAAATCCTGGCATGGCCACTTCCCAGAGGCAGGCCCTGGGGTGAGCTACTTAGCCTCTTCCAGCCTGTTTTCCCACCCCTCCTGGAAAATGGGGGGGGAGGGGATCATGACGATGGTGATAAATTTCATAGGATCACTGTAAAATAATGCATGAATAAATGAAACAATATCTATAAAACCTGGTGCATGGCGAGCACCTGATAAATTATAGATGGCATTTATCATTGTCACCACGATCATCATCACCACATCGGTCCACCTGCTGTTGAGAGAAAGCACCCACGTGCTTACACCAGGCGACAGAGCTCCCACTTAGCACAAGGGCGGCAAATGCATTTTCTTTACATTACGCTTCTCTGGGCTTCTTAATCAAGGATAAAACGTCTCACCAGACAGAAACTTGGCAAATGGGACCCTCAGGAAAACTCAGTGATGGGAAACACAAGGGCCTTGCTGCCGTGGGTGAGGGAGACTGTCTGGCCCTGACTTCCCGCTCAGGCCACCTGCTCGCCTCAGGGGCACTTTCAGAATAACCACGGAGACCCTGGGAAGCCACGTGACCCTCCGCGCCAGGCAATAAACTCAGGCTTTCCCGTCCTCTGCGATGAAGCACAGGACAGTTTTCGAACTGACCGGGTAAATGAAGAATCAGTCTCCCACCAAGGAAAAGATTCCACCTGCCTAGGCACCTGGAAGGCCAGGGTTTAGACTTCCCCAATTTCTATCGTGAACAGCCTTGGGATGGCTCAGCCCACAGAGGCCACGGCACAGCTGGCGCTGACGGTACTGACACTAAAGCCAGGGGCAATGGCATTCCAGCCTGTTGGTCTCCCCCGGAGCGGGATCTTTCCCCTCCCAAACACTCATCATCTGTCCCTGGGGAGGGGACAGGGAAAAGCAGAACAGGAGATAAGGGATGGGGAGACAGCTGGTTCACTCCCTTCAGCTGAACCCTCCTGATGAGAGAAAGCTGTACCGCCTCCAGGCAGGAAGGGTTGCCCTTAGCCCGCTTGTACCCCAAGCCAGAACCAGAGCACAAACCTCCCGTACTCTGCCGGTGCCTGAGAGCTGAGGCTCGTGCACGTTACAGATCCCTCCGAGGAGCGTCTTAATGGAAGAAATGTCCCAAAACAGCAGCGCAGTTTGTGCGATGCACAAAGGCACCGCCTTGAGGGATATCACCCAAGCAGGACTGCACCCACCCTTAGGTATGGGTGCCGTTTTCTTACCCCAAAGGTGCCCTTCCAAGTCATGAACTAAAGGGCTATATCACCTAGAGTGAGCACCTTTTTCCAGTTTTTGCACCCAGAGAAGATCTGTTTCTAATTCATCTAAAGGCACCATAAAAGGCAGCCATAGCACTTAATAATCTAAAAAAAGGAAGGAAATGCCTGGAAAGGTACCGAGTTCCCCATCACTAGAGGAGTTCGAGTTGAGGCCAGGCAATCATTTAGCTGCAGAAGAGCAACAGTGGGTCAGAAAAAAGGAGACGGGACTCAGGAGGAGTGGAAACCAGGCTGTACGGATTGAGGCATTCGACCAAGATTCACTGAGCACATGACTCACTGCCTGCCGGGAGCTGTAGAAGCCGTGCAGCACTGTGGTTAAGCGCAGGGGTGTTGGGCCTGGGGAGGCTGTTTCAAATCCCAGCTCAGTTATTTATTGATCTTGGTGGATACTGCGGCATCCACCCCCAATCCATTGCTCCCTTCTTAACCAAACCCTATTTTACATGACTAGGGGGAGGGGTGACCCTGCCCCAGATCCAGGGTAGATTCTGAGTAGTCTGAACCAATCATGGCAACCCCCTTCCCCTTCCAATGATGGACATGGGAATGGCTTTGTGACCCACAGCTCTGGCTGATGGGACATGAAGGGAAGTCTGCCGGAGGCTCCTGGGAAAGAAACATCCTGACTCTCAAGGGAGCCCATGAGGCCAACACCTGTGGCTGCCATCCTGCCGCCAGCCCAAGATGCAGTCAGCATGGAAAGAACCTCCATCCATCCTTCAGTGGGTCCATGAGCTGCCTAATACCTGCCTTGGAGCCTGCCAGACCTCTGGACTTCCCATTCATGGTCATAACTAATTTCCTTTTTCTAGAAACAAGATAAAGTCAGTTTTTCCATGCTTTGCAGCTAAAAACTGATGCAAAGCTGTGCAATCTTGAACAAGTTACTAAGCTTCTTTGTGGTTCAATTTTCCTTCTGTATTAAATAGAGATGATAACTCTTACTTCCTGAGATTAATGAGGATTCAATAAGAATAATGCAGGCAAAGGTCTTAACAAGTGTAGCTATTATTCCTCACAGTGTCTCATTTTATCTTTACAAACAACCCAATGAGGTAGGAAATAGGTAGATATTAGCCCCATTTAACAGCAGAGGAAACCAAGGCAGAGAGAGGTTAAGCATTTCCCTAAAATCTCACAGCTAGTAAGTGCCTGTCTCTAATGCCCAAGTCCCTTCCCTCCACCACATTCCAGCCCTGAGGTTCCAGGGGCCCTGAGCCTGGCCTGAGCCTGTACCATGGAAAACTTGCAGCAAAGAGCAGTGAAAAATCAGATCTCTGGAGGGAGGGGGGCTAGGGAGGGACTACTAATGGATATGAGTTTCTTTTGAGGGTGATGAAAATGCTCTGGAATTTGATAGCGGGGATGGTTGCACAACCTCATGAATATATTAAAAACCACTGAATTGTAGACTTTAAAATGCTGTGTTTTATGATATGTGAATTGTATCTCAAGAAAAAAAAATGAAAGAGCTGCAGGAAACCACACTGTAAGGACAACTGTCTCCTAGCCCACCGCCAGGATGGCTGCCGACGACAGCTAGGCCGGGGCAACAGCTGGCTCGGGCCTGTCCCCAGACACCCCGCTCTCTAGCAACACAAGAACGTGGGCACAGAGCAGCGCCAGTGCCTCAGGTCACCAGCTGTGTCTTCACTTTTCCCCTAGATGCTCTGAAGCCGGCTGGCCAGAGCTAAAGGGCCAGGAGACTCCCAAGGACCAGGCGTCCTGACAGCGAGCTACAGACAGGGGGCTTGTCGGTGCTTCTCCCCGGATAAGGAGTTTCAAGGGATTCTGGAATAAATGTCAGGAGAAGGTGCCTGTAGCCACACTAGCCCTCAGCAGGAGTCACGGCCTCATCTTAGCAGGAGGGCAAACTGCATCAGCATTAAAACATTCTTCTGTTAATTATTTGCAAGTGCCCACTGCCTGAGCCTGGGTCCTAGGCCAGGAGGTGCTCAGGAACCTGCCTGAGAAATTCCTGCTCCCAAAATACAAAGGAAAAGAGAAGAGAAATGCCACAAGGGGCTCAAAAGAGCCCCTGGGGAGGTCAAGCATGGCCCATCCACTGCAGCCTGAAGGGAGGCTTCCCAGGGGGCGACCAAATGCCCTCCAGCACAGGCAGCCTGACACCTGTACACAGACCATTCCCCACACACTAGGCGAAGGCTTCACGTCAGCTGGAAGGAAAGAAAGTCCATTGAGAGACTTTTAAGACTGAGTTTAAACTCCCTAGTTCTTACTCTTTTTAATCAAAACCTTCACTGATGGATTGACCTTCTTACAAAAATGTAATTAGTAAACTGGGTTAAGATATTGATTAACTTTAGACTTTGCTAAATTAAGTATACATGGCAAAATTTCAAGAGTAACTACTCTTGAAAGGAGTTGAAATCGAATATCTAACTTCCAAGCAGTAACAGGAGATAAAAACAAAGCAAACTAGTGGACAATTCCCCCAGGACCGAATTTGCTCAAAGCCTTTGCCAAAAGAACATAAAGACCACGTTAAGGTACTTTCCTGAGAATGGTGCTTACTTCCTCAGGCTACTCCACAGAGCAGGGGAAAAACCCTAAGCCACCAGGACCCAGAGGCTCCCCCAGAGCACCCCATGGCCCACCTAAGGCCAAGCAGCTGTGATGAGGCCCGCAGAGCCTCCCCACCGATACACCAGACCCAGCTCCTGTCCCAGAGCGAGCAGAGGCTGAGCACCACACTCTGATCCGTTTTTTAATCTGCACTTCAAGCAAGTCAACTACAATGAAAACCAAACCAAACCCAACCCTTGGGGTGAATCACGACAGCAGGGTAAGAGCAAACAGACCGCAAACCCCTGCCAATCCCCTGCAATCCCCGTATCTCCCATCCCTACCACGCAGAAAAGCAAATGCGAGTCCTTCCAAATCTTCTCCTGAGCGGAGGTAGGGAAGGCAAGCCTCAGAACCATATGAACCGCAGGAAATAAAATGCATATTATGTTTAGGGCCCACAAGGAGGCCACGCAGATGGCCCCAGATGCCAGACAATTCAGACGCAGCACAGGTGCCCACACCCCCTGGTGCGCGCGTCAGATTCGTGCATGAGTATTCAGGACACGTGACCTCCCAGGACCCCTGGTTCCGGCCCCTGCAGGGCCCAGATAAGCAAGAACCGAGGTCCAAGGAATAGGACTTTGCCCCCTAGCCGCTACCTGTGGATGGCCAGTTGCCCAACCTCGGGCTTAGGAAGCCGTCTGGGCCTCCATAAGCCCAGGGCGGTGTTCCTCCGGCTTTCCATTGCTGCTGCGCCGCGGGCCTGTCCCTCCTGGCACCCAGGCCTGCCCACTGCGCTAAGTCTAACCGTGCACACGAGGGCTTTGGGCCTCATGGTTCTCCTTAACAGCTCTGTCTGCAACTCAATTAGTCAGGGGCCATCTCCGCTTCAGAGCAGAACGCTCCAGATGCAGAGTGACCAGCCTGCCACCCCCAGGCACAGCCCCACCCGCTGAGCCGGGAATGTGTGAGCACAGGGCAGTGACCTCCAGGAGGGGCCCAGGGGAATGCCTCAGGCTGGGAAAGTGGCAGCTGGTCACAGGGACATCCACATGGGCCCGCACTCCCCCCCTCGTCTCCCTGCCCCTCTCTCTCCACATACCTAGTCTGGGAAGGTCCCAAAGGTTTGGACACAAGTCTGGGGACAGTCTGCATTAGTGAACAAGAAGACTTCCGGAAGCTAAATGTGTAGCAGGGAAGCAGGCAGGGGCCACAGGGCATCACTTCAGCATTTCCTGGGAAGTCCGTCAGCGGAGTGGACGAGGGCCCCATCCCCCCGCCCCGTGTGCCTGCCCACACCCTCCTCTGCCCCATCCCCATTGGGCTCCATTAGTCTTGTCTAGTGGATATCTATCACATGGGTATTTAATTTATGAGAATCCGACTATGAGTTCTCAGGCCACTACAGAGCAAGTGACTTCAATTTAAATACTGTAATTAAGAACACCGGGAAATTCTATCTTGCCCATGAACTCTTTATTAGACACCATGGTGAGTGCCATGGGGGACTGAGGTGGGTGGGCAGCCCCAGGGTGATGCTGTTTGGCCTTTCGAAGGGCAAGTTTGCTGAGTGGACAAGATGGGGAGGGAACCCCAGGCAGAGGGCAGAGCATGAGCAAAGACAGAGAGAGCAGTGTGGAGAGCTACCCAGAGGCCTTGCACCCTCCCTCCCGGCTGCCCCCGGCTCACATCACATCACAGCCACCAATTTCATCAGGTTACTCCCAGCCTCAAGCACCTGCTGTGGCTCTCCTCTGCCCTTCATATCAGATCTAACGCTTTAACCAATCAGACAGCTCCATTAGCGCCCGCACCACTGCCGCCCCATCATGACTGCCCCCAGACAACCCCCTGCACCAGCTGGGCTGTGTTCTCTGCCATCTGGGAAGCCATTCGCCATCCCCCAGGCCCTCTCGTGCACCGGTCTGCAGGGAGAAAAGGCCCCACTCACCTTCCCGTGGTGGGAGCTGACCCTCGTGACTGCCCTCCCACCAGGCACAGCCTTGAACTACTCTTCCAGGAGTGGGGAATGGGGCCAAGGACACAGAGTTAGCTGGGCTGGAGGAGGACACCTGGTTCCACCCGCACCAGCTCTGCCACAGACAGGACTCTGTCCTGGGCCTCAGTCTCCACAGCTGCAACCTGGGCTAACGACTGCTCCCCCTCACAGGGCTGCGTGGAGACGGCAAGGGAAGACCTGGGAGAAAATGACTGCCCCGAACTGGGTGCAGAGCAGGTACTCAGGAAGCACAGGCCCGCCCACCGTTCTGAGGCCCAGAGCGCACACCTGCTGACTGAGGTTTTCCACCGGAGGGCCACTTACTCCCCTGCCCTGGACCAGAGGAGGCCCCCTACCACCACGTGTGCGTCCCGGAAACCACTGTGGGCAAGAAGGGTGGCCATCAGCCTCCGGTGCCCAAGGCCAGCCAGGCTGACCCGCGCTCGTGCTTCACAGCCCTAGCATTTCTGCTTGAGCTGAGCCTCCCCACCCTGTGACTCAGCAACTCCACCACCAGGATTCTACCCAAGAGAAACGCGTACGTGCCCCCAAAAGGATCTGTTCCAGAATGTTCACAGCAGTTTTTTTCATAATCGCCAAAAACTGGAAACAATCCAAACATCCATCCACAGGAGAACGGATGAACAAAGTACGGTCATACGATGGCCATACAACGAAATACGACTCAGCAATAAAACGGGAGCAAACTCCTCTACACCCAACAACATGAACAAACCTCAAAAGCACCGTGCTGAATACAAGACCCTGGTCATGAAAGAGCAGATGCTCTAAGGTTCCATTCATATGAAGTCCAAGAACATCTCAGGTGAAACGTATCAGAACAATGGTTACCTCACAGGGTGGGTAGATAGAGACCAGGATGGGGCACAGGGAACTTTCTGGAATGATGAAAATGTCCTGTATCTTGCCTAGTGTGGTGGTTACACAGCGTATCAGCATCCTATTACTGCTGTAATAAATTATCACAAACTCAATGACTTAAGACCAGACAGTTCTGGAAGTCAGAAGTCTGACACGGGTCTCACCGGGCTAAAAATCAAGGTGTCGACCGGGCTGCGTTCCTTCTGGAGGCTCCAGGGGAAAATCCACTTCCTTGCCTTTTCCAGCTTCTAGGGGACACCTGCACTCCTTGGCTTGTGTGCCCTCCCCGCATCTTCAAGGCCAGCAGCAGAGCGCCTCCGAATCTCTGACTCTGGCCCTCCTGCCTCCCATTGTCCCTCTGCCCTTATAAGGACCCTTGGGGTTACCCTGAGCTCACCCCGCTAATCCAGGATAATCTCTCCATCTCAAATCCCTTAATGCAGTCACTTCTACAAAGTCCCTTTGGCCATGCAAGGTAACATATGTGAATGTTCCAGGAGAGTAGGACACGGACATCTTGAAGGACCATTATTGGTCCTTCAAGTATATGGATTTTACATATGTAAAATCCACGAGCTACGCACTTAACATGTGTACGCTTTACTGTATGTGAATTCTACCAATTATAACAGTAAAGAGCAAACAAGAAGGGCACCTATAACCTGGGCTGTAGATGTCTCGTCCCGGGCATGGCGCTGCAGGTACCATCTCACTTAATCCTCATACCCACCCTGCACCATCAACTGCTTTCTGGCAACGGAGGCGTGAGGAGAGAGAAAACCTCGCCTGCAGCTGGCAGGAGGCAAAGCCAGCTTGAATCCAAGCTCTGCCTGCCCCCCAAGTCACCGAACACCCCTGCTACGGGAGAGGCCCTTTGATGCCCCATTGTTATTGCCATGTGAGTACTAGAACTTTCCCCTAACTCGGTTCTGAGAAAAACAGTGGGATGAGAAAAGAAAACTCAAGGTAGGGACAGCAGGGGTGGTGGAGGCTGTGCACTGGAGACCCCCTGCCCTGTCCAGAGGGGTGACCGTGCTTTGGGTCCACCCAACAGAGGAATCAGAACTCCAGATTTTTAGGTGAAATCTCTCATCCATTTTAATTATAGGCAGAGTTCAAATGGATGAGCAAACCTTTGTCCACAGGCCTCCGGCCAGCCACCTTGCGCACCCCTCCCACCTGCCCCAGCCGCAGCCTCGCCCCTCAGAACCCCGCTGTGCTCTCTGCAGGCCACGGGCACCTGCGGGGAAACCGACAGAAGGACACAAAGCTGCTCCGGTGAGAAGGGACCTGACCGCTCCTAACAGGAGCCCACGAGGCAGCTGTAATGAGGCCTCCTGCCTGCTGGGAATGCACACTCCAGCGGGGACCAGAGGCCCCGTTCCTGAGATCCCTGCTGCTCCCACCACTAAGGGACCTGCAAAAAGAAGGTCTGGGGCTTCCAGGCAAATTTGCCGTTTGCCCACCTGAGGGCCCCTGACCGCACCTTGATAGCTGGGGCCCAGGCCACCTGTGTCCAGTTCAAGCAGAGCTCTGCTGAGCCATCCACAGCTGGGAGCCCAGGCACCTCAGGCAGCACCCGCCGTGAGCTCTAGGAGGAGACAGCTCGGTTACTTTTCCAGTCCCCCCGCCTCTCGTGCCCGCGCAGAGCCCTGCACCTGGGCAGTGCCCAGCCCACCCTGCTCCCTGGATGGTTGGTGGTGTAAGGGAGCCAAGGGGTCTTGTGGCGTGGCTTTCTTGCCAAGGGGGCAAAGCATGTGAGGGAGTGTTACAGAAATTATCCAGGACAAGGGTTTTTGAAGAACACAAAAATCTAAACTCGGAAGCCATCAGGCCGCCTCCCCACTCTCTCCCCGTGGGGCCTTAACCAAGAACCACCACCTTTCGAGCCTCTGTGTCCTTGTCTATAAAAGGAGGATAACACCCCCTTCCCCAGGCACTGGGTTTTATGAAAGCGCATCTATCGGTTCTGTCTCACCTGGCCTGGTAAGTCTGGAAGGCTGGACACCCAGCGGTCAACAGGGGCTGCTCTGAGGGGTGTGGCCCTGGCTGTTTCCTCCTTTCTTCCTTTGGATTATACTTTCCGTGATGAACATGGAACACTTTTGTCATGAGAACCAACGTTACCTTGGTTTTTACCCAGTCCCCGCCCAGGACACGGCGAGGACAGAGGAGACTGGGCAGGGTGGGGGGAGCAGGGTGTGAAGCTGGCCTTCACCCAGCAGCGCCTGCAGCCTCTCCGCTACTGCTCAGCCGCGGTACTGGTCCTGCCCGAGGTCCCTGCCTGCTCCTCTGCTTCCCACACCAGGACCCCCAGCCTCCACCAGATCCCAGAGATCGCCCGGCTCCCGCACCCTGGGGCCACGCTCTGTCTGGCAAACCTCCCCAGCGACCCTACGGAGGAGGCTGTACCTCTCAGCTGCATCCTAGACATGAGGAGACAGAAGCTCGGGAAGGCTTCCGGTCCTGCCCAAGACCTCACAAGGAGTACGCTGCAGAGCTGAGACGCGAACCCGGGACTTGAGCTGGTCCCACCATACCACGCGGCCCTTCAGAGCTGAGCGCTCAGCTCAGGGACCCACCTGGAAGGAGCTCTCGAACTGCCTTGACCTCTTGGCCTCCTCCAGGCCCAGGAGAGGAGCTCTACTTAGTGGGTTTGCTCTGGCTCTAACACTCGACCCTCCAAACGTCCCCAGCTGTCCCCTGCCTGAAGTGGGCCATTCTTGGTGCTGAGACAGAAATCTTGCCACCCTGCGGGGGGGGGGGGCTTTCTGCTTGGGTCGCAGACCTCACCCTGAGCTCCTAGGTCCTGGCTCCACCGCAGGGCTCCAGCCCCTCCAACCCGCACTGCCCTCAGCTTTACTCATGCACCTCCTGGTAGGAGTCCTGCTGTTCGGTCCCCAAATCTGGGAACAAGCCGGGAGCTGGCACTGTGCATGGGACGGCCACAGGGCCCCCCCATGGGCTCTGAGCCCTGAGGGTTCAGCTGGGGGTCGGGGGAGGCATGAGGGGGGTCACCTTGAATTGTAAGCGTCTTCACAGATGGAAACCAATTGACAAATTCTTCTCTGAGGGTGAGGCAAAACCAGTGTGAGCACGGGGAGAAGAGTGGGGAGGGAGGCGCTTCGCTGGCAGAAGGAGGTGGGAGGGGCCTCTATTTGCGACTGAAATCCCTGACTACTTCTTAATGAGTCACAGGCTGCGCAGGGCCACCCCTCTGCCACGGTCATTGCATTTTCACCTTCTGTTTGTGTTTGCAGCTCATTTCAACCTCACTGCTAGTATTTCAGTAACAAGTGACCCCGCCCTCCCCCGCTCCCCCCGCACTAAGATTTTTGAGGGGCAATGTTAACAGGACCCCAGCTGCATTCTTCAGCATACTTTATTCTATCTTAAGGCCTTACTCTACAGGAATACATGTCCATTTCATAATACATATAACTACATAACTATATATTGCAGTGTATATACTATATATTATATATATAATATAGCTCACTGAGGAAGTCTGTTTTTTCCATAGAACTATTCATTCAACATACAAGGTTTAGATCAAAAGATAAGTAGGACAAAGTGAATTCTGACATTCCCACTGCGCCCTGATAAACCCCATCCCGTGGGCTCATCTTCCTTCCTGAGAACCTCAGGCTCTGCCCCCGGCATGTAGCACTTGGGGATCTCACTGGTGAATGTGCAGGGAAGGTCCAAGGAATGCAGCGTTGGGGAAAAATCAATGCCCGCAACTAGCCAAGTCCTTGTGGGTTCACGTTTGAATGAACCATACGAACTCCAAGGGAAGACCTATGAGAAGCTTCCACAGTCTCTGTCTCTCTCTTCCTCTGTCTGTCTCTTTCCTTCCCTTTCCTCCACCTCTGTTGCTTCCTCTCCCTATCGCTCCATACCTGCATGCACACACGTACTCACGTGTGCACACGTACACACACGCGTGCACACATACACTCCCAGCAGCCTGTCCTGAGACGGGTCTGGAAGGACCCAGTGAGCCCAGCAGAATCAGGTCTTTGCTGGGTCTTTGGCACCACTGCTCACTACTCCCCTTCGGACTAGACAATCCCCTTTCTTCCAAGTCCCCTCCAGGGCCCAAGCTGGGTGCTGCCACCCCATGTCCCTATCCTCAGCCTCCCCCATCCTCAGTATCGCAACCCAAACAAGCAGAGTCTTCGCTTGCCTTGAGGGACAGCAGGATCCTACTCGGCCACTAGGTCCCTGTGTGTTCTTCAGGTGACTGCCACTTTCTAGGATTCTGTTTCTTTATCAGGAAAATGAAGAGGTTGGCTCATAGGTGCTGAAAGCCCCATTGGACCTTCCAGCTTTAACCATTTCTCACTCTGATCATCAAAGTCACACCAAGTGCTGATGGCTGATGAAGACTCAAATCTGCACAGCAACTCTGGCCCCAGATCTCCACCAATTCTGGTTCCATGATGCCTCAATGTACCAAGCAATAAAATCCCCTCTATGTGGGCCTAATAAAGCGTCATAAAGTTTTTATTTTGCCAAGGACAGACATTAAAACTGTCTTATTAAACCTATTATCTGCTATTTTATTCAATTCATAAAAGAACGGAAAATAGGACTGCACTAGTTATCTACTGCTATTAAGAAAAAAACTGGGCTTCCCTGGTGGCGCAGCGGTTGAGAGTCCGCCTGCCGACGCAGGGGACACGGGTTCGTGCCCCAGTCCGGGAAGATCCCACATGCCGCGGAGCGGCTGGGCCCGTGAGCCATGGCTGCTGAGCCTGCACGTCTGGAGCCTGTGCTCCGCAGCGGGAGAGGCCACAACAGTGAGAGGCCCGTGTACCGCAAAAAAAGAAAAAAAAAGAAAAAAACTGTCTCCTACAGGTAGTTATGGTGCTAGTAACCCGAATAAGTCATTTGCAGGAGATGGTTCCTAGGTGAGGGCTGTACATACAGGTATTTCCCTGAAAATCTTCACATTCAGCAAAATCCTATTAAAAATAACAGGATTCATGGGGAAAATAGGGTTGTTGCATATCAGTCAACACCTACAGAACCCTTCACCTGAGCCTTTCCAAAACCAGTAATGGCTTGAGTGATATCCTGGTCCAGCGGCTACCGGGCCCTGGACCCAAGACCACACAGTGACTAAGCCACTGGCTCCTGTTCCTCCTTTGAGATGAAGGACCTCAGGGGCACTCACTTCCTACAGAGACCGATCTCATCAAAATTAAAAGCCCCATCCGGAATGTCACCTGCACCACTGCTTTCTTACCGGGGCAACGCCTTCCAGCTCCTCCATCTGCCCTCTGAGCTTTCCCATACAGCTTAAGGGGATGGAAAGATAAAAAATGGTCACAACTGGCGCTAAAGGAAGGTGAATCTACACATTTCCCGTTTTCTTCTTAATTCTTATTGATCTTTAATCATGAGAAAGCCCACCCTGATCTACCAAAACATAAGCACACAGGGAACATCTGCCACTGAGCCAACACAACTTCCACGTATACCCACATCGGTCCCCCATTCATCAATCACGGGAACGCATGTTGTAACAAACAAACAAACAATTTCAGGTGTAAGATAATGGGAAGTGGCTTTGAAGAAAATTCAGCTGTGAGTAACATCTCACAGTTTACAAAGGGCTGATTTACAAAGGGCTGATTTCTGGACAACTGGCGTGCACTCACAGAACGTCTTAAAAAGTAAGAAAATCCAGCCTACAAGTTGTTTGAAAACGTACGATGTTTTTAAGGTTTGTACTTGTATCATGTGAGTCAAGCTGACTCAGATTAAAAATAGCCCCGAATGTTTTGCAGTACCTCCCATAAAGAGGTGGAGTCTATTACTCCACCTCTTGCCTCTGGCTGGCCTGGTGAATTGCTTTGAGGAGGAGAATGACTTCTCAGGAAGGTCTGGAGGCCTTGCAGCCTCCCCCCTCCTCCTCTTGCTGCCCTGAGACCACCACGTGCAGGAGCCCGGGCTAGCCTCCTTGAGGATGAAAGACCACGTGGAGAAAGAACCCAGCTGCCAGCCAGCACCAACCCCCAGGCCCATGAGTGAGGCCATCTGGGCTCTCCAGCCCAGCTGAGTCATCAGACGGCTGCAGTCACATTAGCGACCCCAGGCAAAGCCAGTGAAAGACCTACCCAGTAGAGACATGCCAATAGGATCAGGAGCAAATACAATGGCTATTGTTTTAAACCATTAAATCCTGGGATAGTTTCTCACATAGCAGAAGCAGATATAATGTGATATTTTGTAGACCGTTCACTAATTCTTTATTAATTTAATAGTTTCCCCCACTTGGGAGCCAATAAACCTTTGATTCAGGTCTCAATGATCCCATAGGCCCCTAAGAAGGATCTAGTCCAGCCCCCAAAGTGGCAGTGTCTCCAGAGACCCTACCAGGATTGAGTAAAGCCGAGGGCTGACCAACAGCCCAAACTCTAGGAAGGCATCATGCGGCAGGTTCGAGAGGAACCCGACAGATGTAAAACACAGAGGAGAGCAGTTCCCAACATTCACACTGCTCCTGGGGGGGGCTGAAGACTCTCTAACCAACGCACCTAAATCTTTCTGACTGTGGTAGGCTGAAAAACGCGCCGCCCACCCCAAATGTGCCTGTGTTCTAACCCCTAGAACCCATGAATATATGAAAAAAGGATTTTGCAGATGTGATTAAATTAAGGATCTTGAAAGAGGGAGATTATCCTGGATTATCCGGGTGGGCCTAATAAGAGATCCTTATACAAGGGTCCTTAAAAGAGGAGGTAGGAGGGGCAGAGTCAGGGGAAGATGTGACAATGGAAGCAGAGATCGGAGTGATGCACTTTGAAGACGGAAGAAGGGGCCGAGAGCCAAGGAATGCAGGTGACCTCTAGAGGCTGGAGAATGCGAGGAGGCAGGTTCTCCCCTAGAGCCTCCAGAAGGAACACAGCTCTGCCAGCACCTTGACTTTAGACCGATGAGACCCAGTTTGGAATTACTTCCAACCTCCGAACTGTAAGATAATACATTTGTGTTGTTTTATGCCGCTGAGTTTGTGATCATTTTTACAACAGCAGTAGGAAACTAATACACTGGAGAATTCCTCCTGACTACAAGAACGTAACTTGGAACTTTTATCCGTATAACAAAAACAGCTAATAATAACAGCTAACGTTAATTTAGTGTCTACTTTGTGGCTCTGTTCTAAGTGCTTTTCTTGTACAAACTCATTTAATCCTCACAAAAACCATATGAAGAAGACTATTACAATCCATGTTTTACAGATGAGAAAACTGAGTCTTTAAGAGGTTAAGTAACTCGCTAGGGCCACAGAACAGGTAAACGACACAGCCCACAGCTGAGCCCAGGCAGTCTGACTCCAGACCCCACATTTAACCATTACATCTCCCAAGTCAAACCAACAATGATAATAATCAATTACAGCCATTTACTGAGCCCCTTCTAGGTACCAGGCTCATGCCCAGCCCTGGACATACTGTCTCTCACTTAATAGTCACAACACCCCAGTGAAGCAGGATTATTATTCATCCTTATTTACAGCAGAAGAAACTGAGGCACAGCAATGTTACACCCAGATGTTAAACACATCTGAACCTAGAAGCGTCAGAAGCAAAAGCTCGAGTTTAACCACACACCCTCCTGCCTCCTTCATCCCACTTGAGGCCCAGATGGCTGAGAAGAGGACAGAGATAAGTAGCACGACCACATAATTTATCTTCCAAATTGAGATACTCAGAAAGTGAACGGAGTCACTATTAATGCTTTCACTGGGGCAAGAGGCATAGAGCAGAACTGTCCCGGCAAACCCAGACACACGGCCACCCTAAAGATAAGTGGACTAAAATCAAGGTGCATACTCTGCAGGTCACGGTTCCCCAGAAGAGGCGCTGTGGAGCAGCTGTTGGCCCCTCCTGACATCTACGGCTGCCAGGTCACCGTCAAGGCTGGAAAAGGAGGGTGGTCCTGGCAGAGCTCAGAGCAGAATCTGCAAAGCTCCAGATCTGGGGTGTCATCACAGTGGGCCAAGTCTTTCCGATGGTGGTCTGGAAGTCCACTGAGGGCAGAGGTTGGGCAGCCCTGGATACAGCCCAGGTATGCAAAGAGACCTTGAACCCCACTGGTGCCCAAGTCAGAAATCCATCGTGGAGCTCAGAGGCTCGGCAAAGGGCTAAGTGAGAGCCAAGCAGGGTCAGCATCCTGAGACACCAGCTCTCCTCTAAAGACCTGGGTCTGAACAAGACAACGTTGCCCACTCTCACCACTATTATTCAACATAGTTTTGGGAGTTTTAGCCACAGCAATCAGAGAAGAAAAAGAAATAAGAGGAATCCAAATCAGAAAAGAAGAAGTAAAACTGTCACTGTTTGCAGATGACATGATACTATATAGAGAGAATCCTAAAGATGCTACCAGAAAACTACTAGAGCTAATCAATGAATTTGGTAAAGTAGCAGGATACAAAATGAATGCACAGAAATCTCTTGCATTCCTATACACTAATGATGAAAAATCTGAAAGAGAAATTAAGGAAACACTCCCATCTACCACTGCAACAAAAAGAATAAAATACCTAGGAATAAACCTACCTAAGGAGACAAAGACCTGTATGCAGAAAACTGTAAGACACTGATGAAAGAAATTAAAGATGATACAAACAGATGGAGAGATATACCATGTTCTTGGATTGAAAGAATCAACAATATGAAAATGACTGTACTACCCAAAGCAATCTACAGATTCAATGCAATCCCTATCAAACTACCAATGGCATTTTTCACAGAACTACAACAAAAAATTTCACAATTTGTATGGACACACAAAAGACCCCGAATAGCCAAAGCAATCTTGAGAAAGAAAAACGGAGCTGGAGGAATCAGGCTCCCGGACTTCAGACTATACTACAAAGCTACAGTAATCAAGACAGTATGGTACTGGCACAAAAACAGAACTATAGATCAATGGAACAGGATAGAAAGCCCAGAGATAAATTCACACACATATGGTCACCTTATCTTTGATAAAGGAGGCAAGAATATACAATGAAGACAGCCTCTTCAATAAGTGGTGCTGGGAAAACTGGACAGCTACATGTAAAAGAATGAAATTAGAACACTTCCTAACACCATACACAAAAATAAACTCAAAATGGATTAAAGACCTAAATGTAAGGCCAGACACTATAAAACTCTTAGAGGAAAACACAGGCAGAACACTCTATGACATAAATCACAGCAAGATCCTTTTTGACCCACCTCCTAGAGAAATGGAAAGAAAAACAAAAAAAAACAAATAGAACCTAATGAAACTTAAAAGCTTTTGCACAGCAAAGGAAAGCATAAAGAAGACAAAAAGACAACCCTCAGAATGGGAGAAAATATTTGCAAATGAAGCAACTGACAGAGGATTAATCTCCAAAATATACAAGCAGCTCATGCAGCTCAATATCAAAAAACAAACAACCAAATCCAAAAATGGGCAGAAGAGACCTAAATAGACATTTCTCCAAAGAAGATATACAGATTGCCAACAAACACATGAAAGAATGCTCAACATCACTAATCATTAGAGAAATGCAAATCAAAACTACAATGACGTATCACCTCGCACCAGTCAGAATGGTCATCATCAAAAAATCTACAAACAATAAATCCTGGAGAGGGTTTGGAGAAAAGGGAACCCTCCTGCACTGTTGGTGGGAATGTAAATTGATATAGCCACTATGGAGAACAGTATGGAGGGTCCTTAAAAAACTAGAAATAGAACTACCATATGACCCAGCAAGCCCACTACCGGCCATATACCCTGAGAAAACCATAATTCAAAAAGAGTCATGCCACAATGTTCATGGCAGCTCTATTTACAACAGCCAGGACATGGAAGCAACCTAAGTGTCCGTCAACAGATGAATGGATAAAGAAGATGTGGCATATGTATATAATGGAATATTACTCAGCCATAAAAAGAAATGAAATTGAGTTATTTGTAGTGAGGTGGATGGACCTAGAGACTGTCATACAGAGTGAAGTAAGTCAGGAAGAGAAAAACAAATACCATATGCTAACACATATATATGGAATGTAAAAAATAAATGGTTCTGAAGAACCTAAGAGCAGGACAGGAATAAAGATGCAGATATACAGAGTGGACTTGAGGATACAGGGAGGGGGAAGGGTAAGCTGGGACGAAGTGAGAGAGTGGCATGGACATATACACACTACCAAATGTAAAATAGCTAGCTAGTGGGAAGCAGCTGCATAGCACAGGGAGATCAGCTCGGTGCTTTGTGACCACCTAGAGGGGTGGGATAGGGAGGGTGGGAGGGAGAAGCCATAGGGAAGAGATATGGGGATATATGTTTACATATAGCTGATTCACTTTGTTATACAGCAGAAACTAACACACCATCGTAAAGCAATTATACTCCAATAAAGATGTTAAATAAATTAATTAATTAAATAAAGACCTGGGCCTGCTGGACAAGAACCCGGGCGCCTGAGGCTCAGGTTGTGTCCGCCCCTTCCCAGCAGTGGGATCTCGTCCAGCCCTTCTTTCCTCTGAGCCTCCTGGACGAAATGCAGCCTCTGAAAACTGCCCTATCTCCATCCACAGGATTCATAATAATAAACAATAATAGTGGACAACAGCAAGTACTCACCATGAGCCAGGAAGTGTACTCAGCACTTAGCAGGGGTTATGGGAGTAAATAAAATCCACTCTGGGATGGGTGCATAGGCTATTCCCACTTTACAGATGAGGAAACTGAGGTGGGGGGGAGTAAGTAAATTGCCCAGAATCCCATTGCTGATAAGTAGTGAAGCTAGGATTGGAATCCAAGCTGACTGCCTCTGTAAAATCCCATTGGAACATTCTCTCTTCCCCACCTGGCCAACCCAGAGCGGCACACTCTAGTTAGTGCAGGGATCCCCAGAGGGAGGGTCCCATTCCCCTGGTGGACCAGGGACCAGGCAGTCACGTTTCACACTAATTCTCGACCAATTATAAGACTCATTGATGGGCTTTGCAAATATATCCCCAGGCCCCATTTCCCTGATGGGTCTAATTCCAGAGAATCTGGGAATGAGAATTTTAATGACCTCCCCCCAGGTGATTCCTAAAGCTTTGCCCTTCCTGTTCAAGACCCTCTTGAGCCTGATTCCATGAAAGAGTCTGCTGCTCCCATGTCCTTGACCTCCTCTAAAACTGTCTAGTCTCCCTCTGGACCCAGAGCGCAGCCTCAGCAGAAAACCTTCTGCAGGCAGCAGGATCTGTCTAAAGTACTAACTTCATGTGGGTTCCATGCATTTGGGCTATGGTTACCTTCTGTTTGTGGAAATGATACAGGTTTTCTATTTATGGAAGTGATATAAATAAGACTCTTAAAATAAGTGCATTAAAGAAAAACGGTAGGTCAATTTTTTAAATAATACATTATAGTTTGGGTGGTCGGTACAAAAAAGGGGAACCTCAAGTAGCTAAAGACAGACGGAGAAGCAGTTCCCTGAGGATAAGAGGTGCCTGAGGAGGCTTTCCTGACAGCCCTGAGCTCTGTGCTAGCACCAGCCCCAAGAGCTAGGTCACCCGGGGGAATGCATTTAATTCCACTCAGCCTCAGTTTCCCCTTGTGTAAAATCAGCCACTTCGTGGAGTACTTATGAAGATTTAATGAGATGAGACAGGTGAAGTATTTAACACAGGGCTGCTGCTTAAGACTCCCTGGTGACTCAGACAGTCCAGCACCAGGGAGTGGACCGTGTCTGCTCCCTCCCCTCCACTCCCACGTGCTAAGGTCCCAAGTCTGAAATGCAGACATGTGAAAACTCAGTGATTCTCAAACTTGGCCACTCACCCAAAGAGGTCCTGATATAATAGTTCTGGGATGAGGCCTGGGCACCAGGAATTTTAAAACATTCTCCAAATGCTTCTAACAGGCAGCCAGGATTAAGAACCACTGTGGTAACTAACCCCAGGGAATGTCCAGTGGCCAAAAAGTGTGGCTCCTAGGGCTTCCCTGGTGGCGCAGTGGTTGAGAGTCCGCCTGCCGATGCAGGGGACGCGGGTTCGTGCCCCAGTCCGGGAAGATCCCACATGCCGCGGAGCGGCTGGGCCCGTGAGCCATGGCCGCTGAGCCTGCGCGTCCGGAGCCTGTGCTCCACAACAGGAGAGGCCACAACAGTGAGAGGCCCGCGTACCACAAAAAAACAAAAACAAAGTGTGGCTCCTGACACCACCCACTCCAGGACCATTTCTGGATGACAGCTGCCCTCATTCTTGCTTCCCACCAGTGGACACCTTTCCCCAAAGATGGGGAAAGGTGTTCAAAAGCGTTCAAAACAGTGTCCTGCCCATCCGTTATCTTCACTGTTCCCACAACAGACCCAGCAGGCATCATGCACCCCTTTCACAGACCAGGCAAGGAAACCTTAGGTGGAGTTGACCCGCAGTCTTTGGGCTCCAAAGCCACTTTGCTCCTCCATCCCTCTGCACCTCTAGTGCACATCTGGACCAAGAGCAGGACTGGGAGTCATTTGCAATAAACATAACACAGCAGGGATTTGCAGAGCCCGCTGCGGGGGGCCCGGGTGGGAGGCGATCGCTCCCTGCCACATGCTGTTTATTCATTAAACCGCTGGTTCCTCCCTGCCATGCTAATTATGCGCAGCGATAATAAAGAAGCTTTCTCTCTCACCAAAGAGGCTTATTTATGCGAAGAGAGCACTTCACCCCCACAAGATTGAGTCGTCACTCAAAGCCTTGTTGGAATCAAAGTCGCATCTCTTCAGCGATTGACTGAACCCCACCCACCTCCTCCTCCAGCTTCCGCCCACTCCTGAGCATCGGCGTTTCTAGAAGCGCCACTTCCCTGTGGAGTGGGCAGGATGTGGATGCCATTCCCCACTGCTGTACTCCCTCACAGTTTGCTGACTGAGATTCACTCGACACACAGTAGGACATTTACTGAGCACCTACTATGTGCCTCCCTAAGAGTATGGAAATGCAAGACACAGTCCCTGCCCCTGTTGGGAGAAAAGTGAGTGAGAGAAAGAGCACAATCTTTTAAGCTCCATGACCAATTCATACCCCATCTCCAGCATTCATTGGCTGGGTGAAGAGATTCATTGGCTGGGCAAAGTTACAAAATTTCTCAAAGGCCTCAACTGCCGCATCAGCAAAATGGGGTAATAATAACACCAACCTCATGGGGCTGTTGGGGGAGTCAGTGGGATATTCCCATAGGAAACTGGAATGAACGCTAGTTGGGATTAGCCATGGTTAGCACCAGAGGCTTTGCCCCACACAGGCAGGATCTCATCCAGATGGAGGAGTCCAGGAAGGCTTCCTGAGAAGTGATACCTGAGCTGAGTTTTGAAGGATGAGCAGGAGTTTGCTAGAGAAAGTGAGGATGTTCCAGACAGGGGGAACTGCATGAGGGCCACAGAAGATGACAGGGCTCTGGGAAACGCAGGAGACACGCACAGGGGTGCATCACGGTGACAGGGGACGGAGCTGCAAGGCAGGTGTGGACATGCAAGTGGATCCCACGGCCACCGCCCTAACTAGTGATACCCAGAGCATCACTTCGACTTTTTCCTGGCTCCTTTGGGAGCCGCAACCAGTACCCTTCCACGCCCATCCGGAGTTCGGTGGCCACAGGAAAGTGGGGCAGCCACGCTCTATTAGTCATGCACTCATTCATGCAGATGCTCAGCACAACTCCCGGAGGGCCCAGCACATGCTGCGAGACCACCTCCTAACCCTCACTCAGCCCGTTTCCAGATGTGCCACGCTGGCCTGGCAGCTTTCTCCTCAGTGAAACAGGGGTGAAAGTGCCCGTTCCTAGAGTCATTCATCCAATAACAAATGTGACCAGGGCTAAGTGAGATAATTCAGTATTCTCAGATTTCAATACAAACTAAGTCCTCAATAAACGTCACAATTTAAAATGTTTATTTTTTATTACAATTATCTGCCAGGATGGTAAGAATCCCATCTCCAAAGCCCAAAGCACTGCTTCCGGAGGGACCCCCAACCCAGGCAAAACCCCTGCCTGCTGTGCCTCTCCTTACCCTCCCCCAACCCTGGAGCAAATGACCTGGTTTCCACTGCCCACACCTAGCCCTGACTCGGTCACCACAGGAGCTAGTCCAGCCTGAACCACGCCAGCCCCCCAGTTGACCTCATCCTTCTGGGGCTCCACATGTCAACCAACTCAGGTGTTGGTGGGGGCAAGCCTGAGGGTCATCTCAGCCTTTTTGGTCCAAAGCTCCAGGGGTTAAAGGGTGGACCTTCTGATTTTATAAAGTAACTAATTTAAATGTTCTATTAACGAAATTTGCAAACACATACAAAGCAAATGTAATAGTAATGAACCGTCAGGTACCCGCCACCCAGCTTCAACGACTACCAACCTGCCATTCTTGTTTCACAGGCATGTCCCCCTCTTGATTTACTGGGAAAAGTTTTATAGCTTTGTGGCCATCCCTTCTAGCATACCCCACCACCCGGGGTGCCCACTGCTCACAAGTCCCAACACATTTTGATGCCTCTGGCACTGAGAGAATCCTTGAAATAATCCCCTGAAGAACAATCATTTTTATGTCCCTAACAGAATGGTAATCACTGGCCCACGGGGCTGTGCAGGATGGTGGTGAAGGGCCGGAGCCCTGGAATAGGACAGCCTGCTCTGTGTCCCAAGTCCATGTGCCTAGGTCCAAATCAATACTCACTAGATATGTGACCTTGGATAGGTCATTCAACCTATGTTTAGATTTCCTACCCAGTAAAAGGGCAATGCTGGTACCAGGTTTCTTGTGTGGCTTTAAAAAATAAAATAATGCATGTTCATTGCCCAGCACAGAATATGCAATGAGGAAACCTTGGAAATAGATGTGTTAGGTGGTGGGTGAGCAGGCTCGGCTCCTATGAGATACTATTAATATCTCTCATTTTATAGATGAAGGGATGGAGGCCAGAGAGAAGCAGTGAGCTGCCAGGGACAGCCTGCTCTGTGTCCCAAGTCCATGTGCCTGGAATTGTCACAGCATGCGTGGAACCACAGATCACTGGAAGTGAAGAAACACTCTAGAATAGATGCAGGCAGCAGTGGCAGGTAGCCCAGCACACCCCGCATGTCTCCCCATTCTGGATGGGGAGCTCTCTCAGCCTGAGAAGAGACAACTACACAGTGCCCCTGTGAGTGTGTGCAGGGTAGGGGTGCTGAATTCCATTTTTCTAGACAAAGCGGGGCAGGAGGCTGGTACACATCGTTGCTCACTCTTCTGATTTGACAAATCCTATGGCCAACCTTGCACTGGATATAGCCACCCACTATTCTAACATAAGAGGCAAGAAACTGCTTCACTAACTTAAGCTTTAGCAATCCTTAGCAGTTCTGATGTCCCTCCCTATCATCCTTTTTTTTTTTCCAATTTAAAGGGTGGGGAAAAGATAAATCAATCCAGTTGCTGAGTGATGTTCAGACAAAGACAGCCTCCAGCCCACTGCCCGTGTTTGCCAGCTGAGGAAGGGCAGGGGAGGGGGGCAGATTCCAGATGCTGTATTTAGGCCCCGCCTGGACTCTCCACGTCCCTTCCAGGAATGAGCCTTGTCAGGATCTCCCCCTCCCCCCAGCACTCCCCCACCACTGCAGTGCCGTGTCGGGAGGCACCTCCCAGATCCGCAGGAACAATGGGCTGGGGAGGGGGCAGGTGCGACTCCGAGCTCATCAGAGGGCGAGGGGACGCGGCCACAGACAGCAAGACTGTGAGTACACTTCTCGTGGTGGTTGTGCTGCCACCTGAATCAGTTTCCCCAGCTCCGGTGGGGTCCCCGCACAGCCGAGCGCTCCTTTCCTGGACGAATTTCCCTTACGCCCTAGGCATTTTAATTTCGTCCCCGCTAGGAGGCTTGCCTTGTCGCTCCGGAGGAAGCCCCCGGGCCACGCTCCCCTCCAGCAGCTGCTACTGCCAAGGCCCTGCAGGTCAGGGACGCGCGGCATCCTTCGTGCGCCCAACTTTCTCCACTTGGGACCCACAATCCTGGCCAGCCTGTCCCCTCTGCTGGCGAAAGCCATGATTTATAGCCCTGGGATCCAAGAGCTGCCCCTCCTCTTTCCCCCACTCCCAGGTCCAGTCTCGCTCCTTACCCTCCCTCCCCCCACTTTCTGAGCCTGAACCACGCTTCCCAAAGAAAGCGGCCCTGGCACATTTGCTAAATGCGAGCGTCTGTCCCCTGCACTGGGCGCCGTCTCCTCCCCCCAAGCCCGGGCGAGAAGGGATGGAGGAGCCCCCGCCGCTTCCCTCCTCCTCAGCCCAGAGAATCCCCGGGGGTGGGCGGGGATGTAGAGTGAGATGCAGTTCGGCCCGGAGCTACAGCCGCCACTCCGGGTGCATCTGTCCGGGTGAGAGAACAGGTCCAAATCTCTGACTCCCCCTGGTGCCCACCCCCGCCTCGCTGAGTCACGAAAATGAGCCGCTGGGGACACCGGGTCACCCCGAGGCCGGCCGTTTAAATGGCCAGCGTGGGCGTCCCCGCATAGCACGCAGGGGACGGACATGGGGGAGGGTCCTCACCCAGACGTGCATTGGTACCCCGCCGGAGGCGACATCCCGCGGCGGGGACAGTGGGGTGTCCGGGCAGGGGCTGCGGTCCTCGCCGCAGTGTCCGCACCCCAGCTGGGAGCGGAGCACGTGACCAGCGGGCCACCCTTGGCCCCCTGGACTCCCGGCCCCGCCGCGGTGCTGACCCCGGCCCTGCCTGCTAGGGAAGGATGGAGTGGGGGCGCCTACTTTTCCGTGGCCCGCGAGGGGACTGCGGGGCGCCGAGCGCGCCTCATCCCTTCCTCCGCCCGCCCCGCCGCAGCCGCAGGACCCGCACCCTGCGCTCACCTCGGGGCCCAGTGTCGCTGCCGCCGGCCTCCTTGTCCGCCATGGTAGCGCAGCCCCCGCCCGCGAGAGGAGCCTCCGGCGCAGCGCCCGTGGCCGTGCAGGTCCCTGTCCGTGTTCTCCGCGGGCGCTCGGGCCGGGTCTGAGCCGCCGGGTAGCAGGAGCACTGTTCTGACGCGGCCGCCGCCGCAGCTCGGGCTCCTCCCCGTGCTCCTCCAGGGCCCGCCCCGCGCCCCGCCCCGCCCAGCCGGCCCGCTTGGGAAGGAAGGCGCGGCGTCCGGCCCAGCCGGAGAGCCCCGGGTCCTCCCGCCCGGACCCGCCGCGCCTAGCCGGGCCCCTCCTCTCCAGGGCTCACCCCGAGGCGGCCGCACCCCGGGTGGTGGCGCGGCCCGGGCCCGGTGGCTCGCCAGCCGGCCGGAAGCAGGCGCGCACAGGGCGCTCGGATGGGCGAGCGGCGGGGACTGGATTTCAGGCCCCCTCGGCCCCGCTACGCGCCAGACCTTTGGAACGGCCGGGGGCTGAAGCCCTACAGCAAGCACTGCACACGCACCCCACTCTCCAGAGGACGCCCGCTCCAGTTTATTTCTCTCCCCTAGGGTCCCAGAGGAGCGGTCAAGGACCCGCGCAAAGGCGGAACCCGGCGCGGCCAGCGCTCAGGCCGCAGACCGAGGACCTGCGCCGGGGCGATGCTGTGGGCACCGACGCGGGCGTCCGCCTCCAGGCCGCCTGCCGGACTCCATGGCAACTCGGGACCCGGGAGGCGCTTGCTGCGGAGGCTGCGTGGAGCCTTCCATATATGGGCTCCCACCCGGGCCCTCCTTACAAGTCTGAGAATAACGACGTTAATAATTCAGGGCTTGGGAGGTCAGTGATTCATTCTCCCTGTCCTCTGGCTCCACCACACACGTGCCATGGGCACCTGTTCGGTCCTGGCCAGGTGGCTTCTGAGTCCGCTGTGCAAAGAGGCAACCAGGGCCGTGATAACATTCTAATGATCACAGTCACTGGATCCTTCCCTTGTGCCTGACACTATGCTAAGAGCTTAAGAGCCTTATCTCACTTTCTCCGAATAACTCTTAGAGTTGGGGACCAGAGGTCCCCATTTTGCAGATAAGAAAACTGAGGTTTGAGGCTGTTAAGTGATGATTCCAAGAACACACACAGCAAGTAAGTGCCCAGGCTGGAATCCCCACCTAGGTCAAAACCACCAGCTTTCCCTCTGCCTTGAGATGGGCCACAACTCCAAAAGGCATTTAGGGGAGGTGTACTCGTGCAGCCCGTTTATGGAAGAGGGGGTGGGCAGAGGGCTACAGGGAGAGCCCAGAGACTGGGGTCTGCTCAGAGGGTAATGGTCTGGGTGATGAGTTAAAAGGATGAACTTGTCGTCTATCTGCCTGCATTAAAAATCCCAAATGTACAGTCTCTGACTGTGTGTGAGACCACGGGCAAGTTATTTAACCTCTCCGAGCCTTAATATTTTCATCTGTGAAATGGGTACGACAGGAGAACCCACTTCCTAAGACTGAAGAGGACTAGATGAGATGATGCGTGTAATATGTTTCACTTGGGGTCTGGCGCGTGATATGCAGTCCAACAAGTATTAGATATTATTAAGTCATAAGCTTTTTAAAAAGTGGACAATGGCCAGTTGGGTGGGGCAGTGGGCAGTAGGGGCATATGGAAGGGGGGCTTCCAGAGTAGAGAACAGTGTCTTCCTACAGAGCGCCCTCTCCTTACCAAGGTGGCTTGCTTGCTCAGAGGCAGACCCAGGAGATGGTCTGGAGGCCAAGAGCATGTAGCACCCAAACACAGGCAAGAGGAAGGGCTGAGGCAGCGGTCCAGGTGACAACCTGGATGAGCAGGCTCAGGATGAAGAGTAGAAGGGCCGCCACTGGCCCCGCATCAACCCGAGAGCTGCCTTCCCGGTTCAGCTCATATGTCTCCATTGCGTGAAGATGGCCGGGCTGAGGCTCCCTGGAGTGGAATATGAGAGGGCAGGGACAGTCACCAGCACTCTCTCCACTGAGCATCAGTGTCACATGGACACATGCCTAGGCAGTGATGCCAGAAAGAGCTTTCTGTTAAACATGGTTCTGAGTGAGTCTCTCTTGTGCTCAAAACCATGCTGGGCTTCCCTCATCTATGGGAAAAAGCCCTGACTCTTTCAGAGAGACATGCAACACGTTTCACAATACTAGTGTGCCCAACCTTCCTCTTCTGTAGTCTCTTTCCCAAGAAGCCTTTCCTCCACCAGCCTTCCTCGGCCCTGGTCACAAGCTGCCTCTACCACGTTTGGCACCCCCTTCACTTCCCTCCTCCACCTGCCCACATCCAGACATCCTTCAAGGGCCCAGTGCAAAGCCATCAGCCCAAGGACACCTAGGACACTGCCCCGCACCCCCAGGCTCCCACAGTATTCTACATACTCACACACCTCTCTTTTTCTCCTCCCTCTACACTGTCTGCTGCCCAGTACTCAGGAGGCTCCACCGTCTATCTGCAGGGAAGCCCACCTCTACACCCAGGGCTGGACTTTCCTCCAGGACTCCAGACCTACTGAAGGTCTCCCCAGGGTGCTTCCCAAGCCCTTCCCACTCAACCAAGGCCCGGCTCATCCTCTCCTGCCCTCCCTCCTGGGTGCCTGGTCTCAGTAAAGGCAGCGCCACCCTCCAGTTGCCAAGCCACACACCTGGGCATCAGTTTTCAATGCTGTCTCTGCATCCATCCAAATTTATTCAATCTCCAAGTCAAGTGTTGCCCAGTTGATCTCTCTGTCTTCACGGCCACCTCCTGGTCCAGGCCCCATCAGCTCTCACTGCCTGCGGGTCTGCAGGGTCCCCTCACTGGTCGGACCTCTGGTTCCTGTCCTGCCCCCTCAATCCATTCTTTGGGAATCCAGTCTGCCCTGCCCACCTCTCCAGCTCCATCTCTCCCCTACGACTTCTTTCAATCCCTCCCGCCCACCCCTGTCTCTCTTATGCTGGGATTTCAAACACCTTAAAATGCATTTGAGGTTTGGACCACTCCTCCCCTCATCCTGCTACCGCCAGCAACCTGGAGAACTCAGCATGGGTCTCCCCAGTCCAGGAAGCCTTCCCTGCACTCCCATTCTGGCCTGGGTGCCCCTCCTCAGTGTCCTTATGGCACCCTGTCCCCACCCATCAGGGTCCTGACCCCCGGTGTCAAGACCTCGGCCTTGGCAGCCTGTCAGAACCAGCAGGAAGCCCACAGCCCTCGCCCTCCTACCGCCTGCTACGGAAAGGCCTTGGGCACCATCCTCCCTCTCCCCTGACCCCCAGCCGTAGTGACAGGAGAGCATGTGAGGCAGATGAGCAATGACATGCAGGCCCTGCCGTGGGCAGAGAGCAGACAGCTGCGATTTTCAGGGAGCATGAAAGGCGAGGCACACCCTGCCTTGGGTTTGCCCTCGTGGCGTTAATAATCATCACAGGAGTTAAGAATCGCCCTGGTGAGCACATGCTCAGCAAGCCAGGTGCTGGGATGGTCTACACGCACCGTCTCACCGAATTGTCGCAGTGGCCCTTGCTGTCTTACGGGAGAGGACATGGAAGCACACGGAGGTTGAGGCACCTGCTTGGCTTCCTCAGGCTATTAGTGGCGGAGCTGGGTTCAGGGCCAGGCCCATCTCTTGTCACTGGACATCAGGAAGGGCTCCCTCCGTCCTCCTTTGATGCCCATGGCCTCTTCCCTCACAGCTGCCACAACCCTGCTGCTGCCAGATCCCACGTGAACTGGCCTCCTGACGCCTCTTGACTCTCACTCCTTCAGCTCTCCCCTCCCTCAAGCACAGGTCACCCATCTGAGCCTGCCAAACTGGCCCCACCTCAGGGCCGCTGCTCTCGTTGGTCACAGTCCCCAAGAGCATCACGGGCCGTGCCCCTCCCTCCCAGCGCCTAGGAAGGCACTGGCACCTTCGCAGACCATTCCGTCTGAGGCCGCTGCCCCTCCCCACTAGGAGTTAAGCTCCATGAGTATAGGATCTCGGACTCTGGTGCTCACCTCTCTATCCCAGTGACCAGAACAGTGCCTGGCACATGGCAGGCACTCAATAAATGCTTGATGGTGGATGGACTGACTCAGTCAGTGAAACCAAAACACAACAGGCTTTGCCCAGCAAGAAGGACCGAGCCCGCCGTCGGGACGTTACACTGACTCCCGGGGGCTCTCTCAGCCGTTTCAGGGCAAGTCAGGTCCAGATTTGTGGGAGGTCACTCGGCAGCAAGTCTCCTCCAGCTCCCCTCCAAACCTCCTCCCCGCAGTGCTCCCTGTGGGTGTCCCACAGCACCCGCCGTACAATTTCTTCTCCACCCTCGGCCACGGCGGCAGTGAGGATGCCCCGCCCCACCAGTACCAATTTCAGATCTCAGCTGGACACTTGAGTCCCCAAAAGAGGCCCAGGCCAGAACCAAGTCATCACCTTCCAGTCCCCTCATGCTGGTCACTCCAGCCACATGGGTCTGTCCTCAGGTTCCCAAAAGCCCACACCTCCACTGGGAGCCCATTCTCCGCTCATCTTGCCAGGTAAACCTCTCGCCTCCCCCAGGTCTCAGCTTAGACGGCACTTCTTCCAGGAAGCCCTCCAAGACAGCATGAGGCCCTCCTCTGTCCTCTGCACCTGACTCCCCAAGCGTCCCTGTCCTAGCACCTATCACAACTCAGGGGTCAGTGTTATTATTAACCCACTGTATAGATGACAATACCAAGGCCCACCTAGTTAAGAAGCCGCAGAGCTGACACTAGAACTCTGAGATGAGAACTTGGGTTGTTCTCGGGTTGTTCCAACTTTAGGCTGCCCATCTCCCCCTGTAGCTGCAGCTCCCCAAGGGTAGGTGGGCCACGGCCACATTTGTAGCTCCCAGACTCTGGCATAGTACCTGAACAGACAGTTAAATGTTAAAGGAAAGCAGCCTCCTCAAGCTTCAGGCCCTCACCTTTCTCATCCTCTCCAGGATCCTCTTCACCCAGCAGTCCACAGACACCTCCCGCCAACAGCCTCCCTCTTTGTTCTTTGGTCCAAACAAAGACGTACCCTCCCCCCTCCAATGTCAATTCATGCAAATGGAAGCCCAAGCCCAGAGGCCCACCCAGCTAACTACTCCACCAGGCAGCCAGGATACCCTGTCACCTGCACCCACCGCCCACTGTGAAAAGGGCTCAACACGCTGGACAGGTGGGGAGTGGGTGGCCGAGGGCAGTGGCTGAGTCCTCCAGCCCCAGATCGGACGAAACTGCAGAACATTTGCTCATGGATCTACCGCTGAGGGCGCTGGTCCTGTGGACTCATCGGGACATGGGTCAGGGGAAGTACAACCAGAGGAAGCAGAGTGGAGAAGAGCATGGGTCAGGGGGTCAGCCGGACCAGGGTCCAAATCTGGACTGAGCCCCTCCCCGCCCCCTTCAGGTGACCTGGGGACACACCTCCCTTGGTCTGTTTCTTCATCTATAAAAGGGGTTGATAATCATAGGTAGGATAATTATGGGAGATAATATATGTAAAACACTCAGCACAGGGCCAGGCTATATATGCCACAGTAAATAGGACTTCTTATTGTTTGATTTGTAAATTTGGACCACAGAAATGCCTCCTCCTGTGTATTATGAGCTATAGAATGGATCTAAGCAAAATTTTCTTGGCTGATAAACACACACAGAAGATTCAGGGGTGAGAGGCTTTTTTTTTTTTAATGTTTATCCCCCCCAAAATTTTTTTTAAGTTTGAGAAACACTGATACTCATCCAAATCTGAGCTTTTATGTAGGAAGTTTCCAGTAAAAGCTGCTTTGGACTTTATGATATGGCACCAGAATTTTGTCTATAAACTAAATATCATAAAAGTGACTCCTTTATAGCAAGACCAAGATTCAGATGAGCTAAGGCAACGTAAAAATGTATGGGGAGGGGCTTCCCTGGGGGCGCAGTGGTTGAGAGTCCGCCTGCCGATGCAGGGGACACGGGTTCGTGCCCCGGTCCGGGAAGATCCCACATGCCGCGGAGCGGCTGGGCCCGTGAGCCATGGCCGCTGAGCCTGCGCGTCCGGAGCCTGTGCTCCGCACCGGGAGAGGCCACAACAGTGAGAGGCCCGCGTACCGCAAAAAAAGCAAAAAAAAATGTATGGGGAAAGCCTGGGCATGTGTCAGGTCCTTGACCTCTGACTTTTAGTACATTTTAAAAATCCAACCTCAAAGCCAAATCACGGTGTACAGTTTATACATCCTTTTCCCTTGCATTTCCATCCCATCTGGTGTGAATCAGCCTCTCCATTAACATTGCAAAACACACTCCACATATACAACATGGGCTGCTGCATGACTCTTCCACTGGAAAAATTCAAGGGCCAGAGAAAATTATTTCTCAAGATATTACAATCACTACGACCCGCAGTGTAAACTTTGGAAATGCCTGCTCAGGTAATGAAGGGTTATGCAAATCTTTTTGATAAATATTTTAAACAGCAGAAGAAACGTCTGTGGTTACTCGCTCAGCAGCATTCTCAGAACTGCTCAAACCCTGGCCCTGCAAGCTCCTGGTTCATAATAAAATGGAACATTCTGGAAGTCACATCTCAAGGGGGACATTGCAAAGTGAAACAAGGCTCAGAGAAGGAAAATTGAAATGATGGTATGGCTAGGGGAGGTTTCACAAGAGCTGCAACGAAAGATAGACTATTACAGCCAAAGGTTTTCGTGTTACAGAGAAAAGCTACTTCTTTCCTCTTCTCTAGCTCATAGCCCAGTGCCCGGCTCACAGTAGGTGCACGATAAGTATTTGTTGAAGAAATGAATGAATGGTGAAATACATCAGTGATGGAGTGGAAACTGGGGCGATGCTAAATCTCTTGTTCAAAGTCGCATGATTGGTGACAGAGCTGGGGCCAGACTCCAGCCCCCTGACTCTCAGCTCAGCTCCACCACAAGCCCACCCCACACGCGTCCCCCTCTGCAAAAGGCCCAGCAGGAGATGGCTCCTTCTGTGACTGACTGGTGATGACTGACTGGGACTCTGGTAGAGGCACTGAGGCCATTTCCAGCTCTGTGGAAATGAGCCCGGTAGATGACGATGTCCATGTCTTGGTGCCTTGACCCCCGGGATCCCTCCTCTCTAGCTTTCTAGAATTCTATAACGGGCACGGAGCACTCTGCATAATGCAAAGATAAATCTGAGCGGATCCAGCCAGGTCCAGCCACCTGCAGCCTCAAATGCCAAGAAGAGCCCTTGAAAACTCGAATCTCCCCCTAATCATGGTGCTGCCTGGTCACCCACACTGCTACAGCTGCCTATCTAGATTGTTCTACCCCATCCCAGGGACATATGCTCTAGATAGAGGCAGGCTGGTGCGCCCTCTCAGTCTGCACAGTTGTGCGTTTACTTCCTGGTGGCAGACTCATCGTCACGGTATTTGCCTGGAAAAGAGGCATAGGCAGCTCTGGGCTGAAAGGAAAGGAGATCCATCTTTAGGTCACCAAGTTCCTGAGCTCAGCCTGGTGGGATCTTATTTCTGGGCCTCAGTTTCCTCACCTGTAAAGTGGGGAGGTTACATTAAGGTGCTTTTTAAGTCTTTCCTAAGGGCCCATGAAAAGATGTCCTTCAGTTCTGAAAGCTGTAGACCTTCATTTACTCCTTCTACAGATATTTACTGAGGTTTTACTATGTACCGGGCACTGTTCAAAACAGCCAAAATGTATACTCTTGGCCAGCAAGTCTCTATCTTTATTAGGGGGAAAGGGTGTCACAAACCCTCTTGGGAAACAGAGCTGTGACTCTCCTCCCCAGGACCGTGCACAGATTTGTACTCACCACCCCCCACCCCCACCCCATACAGCTCCAGGGTCTCAGCACCCTGCAGCCCAGCCGAGGACTCTTCGATGTCACATTATCAGCCAAACTCCAAAGCCTCTGCTGCTTGGCAATGAAACAAAATGGTGGTTTTTCTGCGGGCGGGGTGGGTGGAGGAGGCTGTGTCATGACGCAGCTTGTGATGGCGAGGGCTCTGGCATCAGACAGGCCTGGGTGACCCTGGTCAGGTTATACACCTTCTCACAGGCTCCACCTCTCCCTGTACAACGTGGATACTGATGGCATCAACCTCACACGGTGGGAAGATCATTGGAGACAGCGCAAATGGAGCGCTCGGCGTCTGACCCAGAGCCAGCACCCCCCAGGCAGCAGCTGGGCCTGACACAGCCGAGCCATTGCACCAGGCCTGGCCCTTCTACCGGCACCTCCATCCAGTCCAGCCTCAGATAGGCTCATCCTCACTCCCTTTATTAGAAAATTCCAGATCCATATGCTTGAGATGGATTTCCAATCTGGATAAAGCTCCAGGCCGTGTGGGAAGAAAGCACAGGCATCTTGACCTAAGTGAGGAGATGGAGAACTGTGGGGTCTTTGAGGACTTCGTGGATTCAGGAAAAAGAAACAGCCTGTGGCTATAAACTCTCTTAAGTCTTGTCTTCTTCTCCACATCTCTCTTTGATTTTTACTTTCCCTTGGCCTCTTCCCTCATTAACAGATGAGTGACGAGCATCACGCCTCTGCGCGGCCAGCATCATCATGCCGGCACAGACCACCTCTTTCATCTCTTATCAGCTTCAGTCCCCTGAGCCCTCCAGCCACTACTCTCGCGTCCCCTTCAGTCCAGCTTCTGAAGCCGCCTGAGGGATGGCTGGAACATTTGTAGAGATCTACCTTTCCTCTGGCCATAACCCCTCCGAAGACTTCCCACCGGAATGAGGATCAAACCCGTACCTGTTTCCCAGGCCTATGAGGCCCTGCAGAAGTAGCCCTGTCCACCCTACCAGCCTTATAACCCGGTCACACCCCTGTTCCCTTCTCCGACTCCTGGGCCTCTGCTAGCCCATATGACATATTTGCAACAATTAGAACAAGGGGTCCCGTTCTTAAGACACTTCACTTCCAACTGCTGGAAAACCAGCCAAATACGCTTGGTGGAAATAACACACTCGTTCCATGTGCCAGAAAATGGAAGTAAAAAAATATGCAGACGCACAACGTCTAGGCTGCCTCCCGGGGTTGATCAGTTCACAACCTGCCCATACGTCTATGGTCCTTTAGCAGGCCCAGCTCTTCCTGCCTCGCCCTCTGCTGACCTCTGCCCCCACCTCCACCCCTGCTTTATATCATCTGACTGGCTCACCTTAAAGGTCAGCTCCTCGGAGAACCCTCCCTGGCCTCACCTGCTGTTCCCTGTCTTAGCATGCCACCCCATTTCTCCATGGCACACACATACTTTCAAGTCATTTTGCTTATTTATTTATTGTGAGCCTCCCCCGCTAGGCTATAATCTCCATGTGGGCAGTAGTAATAATGAACATTTATTAAGCACTTGCTGTGTGCTAGACACTGCTGGACACTTTACTTCTATTGCCCCATTCAAACTTCTGCAATGCGGAAGAGGAAACTATATTATTATTGTCCCCATTTTACAGACAAGGAAACTGAGGCCCACCATGGATACCCAGGGAGTAAGCAGCAGAGTCAGAATTTGCACCTGGGCAGGCTGAGCTCAGCAGAGTGCCTGGGTCTATCCTGCATCCCACGGAGAGTTGTGCAGGGCTGTGTCCCCACACCTAGCCTGGCACCTGGCACCTAGCAGGGCCTCAAGAAACATGTTGAATGAATGAACAAGTCATCGAATCTGGAAGGCAGAATTATAGTTTAAAAAGCACCCTCACATCTCACTTGAATCATAAAGTACTCGCAGGGAGGCGTCACTATTCTCAACATTTTTAGGATGAAAAAATGGAAGGCCTGGTGAGATCATGAGTAACCCTGGCTGAGATCATAATTTTAAGGGGCTGCTTTAAGCCATTCATTTATTTTTGTGTTTTATTTTAAAATTGCGTGTATATTTTGCACTGTATTCAGTGATATACCTGCATTTGTTTTCTAAACAACACTAACATCTCAAATTTATATTACTTGTTTTTAAAATGTCTTATTGTGGAAATTTTCAAGCATCAACACAAGTAGAGAGAATGATATAATGAACCCCCAGGTACCTATCACCCAAATTACTTAATTTTCAAAAACTCACTCTCCCAGGAAGAATTCACAGTAGCTGTCATTTACACGTTTTGTGTAAATATGCTCATTTAATGTTCACAGCCCTCCCTCTAAGAAGTACAAATTAGTATCAGCGTATATTTACAGATGGGGACATTAAGGGTAGGGAGGTCAAGTCAATTGCTGGAAGTCTTGGAGCTAGAAGAGGCAGAGCCAGGAGTCACCCAGAGACTGCCAGATACTTGGCAGTAAAGTACATGCTCTTAAACAAGTCAAGCCAAGGAAATGGGTCCACGCCCTCCTCCTTTTATATCTAAAGTTTGCATTAAAGTCGCACCGTTTCCAAAAGCATCCCACTCCTAATCAGCTAAGACACCTTGCCATCCATTCATCCTCTCCTGCCTTCTTGCCCATTCATTCTCCAGTTCCATCAGACACGTGCCAGACCCCTCACTGTGCTGAGACACAAAGTCTAGCCAGACACGGACCCAGACCTCTAGGAGCTCCTAGTCTCAGTGGAAAGGAGAGAAACAGACAGGCATAACCAAAATGCAAGCAGACCCTGACCAGTACCCAGGCATGCGAAATGTATAAGATATATGCTCTGGGCCTCACCCACCCTCTCTCTCCTCCATCAGGAAGCAAGGCCCTGGAGGGCAGGGGGCAGGGAGCAGAGTGGTTAAGGGGTGTGGATTTGGGAGTTGGATTATACTTGGGTTTGAATTCCAGCTCCATCCTTTCCTAGCTGTGTGGGCTTGGGTAAGTCATCCATCGTCTCTGAATAACTTGTGAAAGAGGATTGATAAAACCACATATTCTAGAGCCATTGGAGCATTACATTAGATAATACTTAACCCGGTTTCTTCAACAAAGGAAGCTTCCCATCAACGTTGGCCGTTACAATTGGCTGTTACTCACAACCAGTTCCCAGTAATGAGTCCCAGCTTGCCTGAGTGAGGCAACTTTGTTAAAGAGTGTACACTTTTCCCGGTAGGAATGCTTTTCTTAATCGCCCTCCCCTCAGAAAATCTGTAAATTTGGAAAATAAAATAAAATAACTTCTTAGCCTTCCTACTCAGCTGGCCAAGGTTTTCGGCCACTTGTAAGAAGAACAATCTGCTGGTCAGTGGAGCAAGGACAAGGATGCCCTGATGTTTCCCAGACCCGTGCTGGCTCATACCCATCATTCTCCAAGCAAAGATCAGGCTCAGGCCATCCTGGGTCCCATCCAGCCTCTCTCCAGGACTTCCTCCCAGGTTCATAAGGCCCAAGAAGCTCCCAGAAGGACACCAGGGATCCTGGGACACACAGAAGGCACTTTGCCTTCAGAGGTTATCACTGTGTCGGTAGTGGGACAAGCAGCAGACCTGGCCTCAGGATACCTGGCTCCAAGAACCAGGTGCTGCACGTATTTGCTGTGTGGCTTTGGGCAGGTCACCAAGCCCTCGGATGCCCAGTCTCGCCATTTGTACAACACAGATAAAATTCACACTTATTGCTCCTGCCTCATCATGCCTCTTGCACTGTTGGTGGGAATGTAAATTGATACAGCCACTATGGAGAACAGTATGGAGGGTCCTTAAAAAACTAAAAATAGAACTACCATATGACCCAGCAATCCCACTACTGGGCATATACCCTGAGAAAACCATAATTCAAAAGGAGTCATGTACCACAATGTTCATTGCAGCTCTATTTACAATAGCCAGGACATAGAAGCAACCTAAGTGTCCATCAACAGATGAATGGATAAAGAAGATGTGGCGCATATATGCAATGGAATATTACTCAGCTATAAAGAGAAACAAAACTGAGTTATTTGTAGTGAGGCAGATGGACCTAGCGTCTGTCATACAGAGTAAAGTAAGTCAGAAAGATAAAAACAAATACCCTATGCTAACGCGCATATATGGAATCTAAAGAAATGGTACTGATTAATCTAGTGCAAGGGCAGGAATAAAGATGCAGACATAGAGAACGGACTTGAGGACACAGTGGGGGAAGGGTAAGCTGGGACAAAGTGAGAGAGTGGCATGGACATATCTACACTACCAAATGTAAAATAGCTAGCTAGTGGGAAGCAGCTGCATAGCACAGGGAGATCAGCTCAGTGCTTTGTGACCACCTAGAGGGGTGAGTTAGGGAGGGAGGGAGGGAGACGCAAGAGGGAGGGGATATGGGGATATATGTATATATATAGCTGATTCACTTTGCAGTACAGCAGAAACTAACACAACATTGTAAAGCAAATTATACTCCAGTAAAGATATAGATATAGATATAGATATATACAAAGGTTGTCATTTTCTTCATTTCTTATTTTGTCTTGTGTCCTGATAAACTTCTAAGGTCGGAGCAAGAGAAGAAACTAAAGAAAAAAATCAAAGTATTGAACTTAAAAAATTGTTTCTGTTTTTCAGAAACAAAGCAAATTGAGGATAAGAAGAAAAAAAGATGAGGAAATTGTTGGCATTACACGTGATCTAACAGGCGAGTGAATGTATATGATTATCAAAGTCCAAGAACTAAATATGCCAAGGTCACAAAGAAATATTCCCAAGAAGAAAGCAAACAGTTAAACAAGCACATGAAAAATTATCAGTCTCATCGTAATTTATACATGTGTGTACACAGTTAAACACTTATTAAACATGGGGTAAATTATAAAACAGTGAACCAATAATATATATATATATATGATGATGATGAGACTGTGTTAATATCTATACTTTCATACATACATAAAAAGTGTCATCATACACTAAGTAGTTTCACACTTTGGAAAATCATATGGTAACATTAAAAACACTTCTATCAATTAATCTTCATAGGAATGTATTCTACGTCAAAAGAAAATAACTATGTTTATTCATGTATTTTTTTTAAGTGGAGTATAATTGCTTTCCAATGTTGTGTTGGTTTCTGCTGTACAATGAAGTGAATCAGCTCTATGTATACATATATCCCCTCCCTCTTGGACCTCCCTCCACCCTCATCCCACCCATCTAGGTCCTCACAGAGCACCGAGCTGAGCTCCCTGTGAATTGGGAGATTAGGATTGATATATATATATATATATATATATATATATATATATATATATATATATATACTACTATGTGTAAAATAGATAGCTAGTGGGAACCTGCTGTATCCATGTAGTTTTAAGTTTATTTCATGCAAGGAGCACAATTGAATAAAACTACAACTGTAAGTATGAAGGTGTAACAACATGGGAAAATGTCACAATATAATATTAAGTGAAAAAGAGCAGAAAACGTATATAGGCATGATGATCAGAACCGCTAAAATGACGCCTGCGTGGGGACAGATCCTGGCATGCAGCAAAACCAAGCACTTGTACTAAGTGGACGGATAGTGACGGAGGCTTTGGCCCTTTCCAGATTTCCTTTAAGGCTTTATCATTTTTTTCTATCTCCCTGTTTCTCCAAACTTTGCCCTGAGACCAGCCCTCACATCCTGGGAGGGGCAAGGAGCCGTGTCCTGCCTCCATCACCGCCCCAACTCTCGCCATTTGATTTGGTTCCTAAATTGTGTTGCTGTTTCTTGAAACTGCAGTTCTCAAAACAAGCTGGTCGGAGGGTGTGTGAGCTCAGACAGCAAACAAGCTTCAGCAAATACTTCATTAGAGCCAACACATTCAACCTTGTGTTGGGGCCAAGGAATTTCACATTTGGACACGAAATGTCAGTCCATACAAAAGGCCCTCTGAGGCTCCGGGAGTGAGCTCAGAACGCTGCCCTTCCCCACGCTTGCTGGCCATGGCACTGGAGCTCCCCAGGCAAGGGCCATGCAGGGTGGGGCTCACTCTACCCCCTTAGCGGCCTGTGGCCACCTCTCAGCCCTTTCTGGGTCACGTGCCCCATTGGGAATTTGCCAAATGTTCAGACTTTGCAAATCGTTTTGAGGTGTTCATAGATCTATATGGTGGGACTTGATTCATTCAGCATTCACTCATTTGTGCACTAAAATAGGCATGTATTGAGGACCTATTATGTACCAGGCCACGAGGATCAATACAACAGTGGGAAAACCTGGTCCCTGCCCTGGAGGAGATCACCGTGTCTGGAAGTAGACAGAGAACAAGAAAATACAATTTCCAATGAATTTAGGTTAGGATATTCTGGGTATAAAGTTATGCTAATATCAAAAGCTAATATTTACTGAATGCTTATGAGATGCCAGGCTTGGTTCTAGACCCTCCCCGTTACTATTATTGTGGGTTATGTGGGTTATTGTGGGTCACGTGGGTTACTGTGGGTCACGTGGGTCATTGTGGGTTATGTTTAATTCACTTACTCTCCCAACAACTCCAGAGGAAGATACTAGTATTATCCTATTACGGATGAGGAAACTGAGGCACAAGAAAAATGCAATAACTTGTTCCAGGCTGGTCAGCAAAGAAGTTTCAGATCTGGGACCCCCACCAGTGCTCAGGCTGGTAACCAAGCGGCCCCTGTCACAGTATGACTCACTCAGGGACATAAGGGGCTGATCAGTAAATGGAAGGAGGCCAGCAGGACTCCTTGGGCTCCCCCTGTGAACAGATGCCTTGGTGGACTGCATTATGCCTTGTTCCTGAGCTGGGTTCATAGCAGGAGCCTCCCTGGGAGGATCAGCCCTCACACGGGCCAACCCTTCTGGGTTCTGAGTGATGGGGAAAGGATCAGGCCCCAGACAGGGAATTGCTCACTTAGGGCCATGCCGAGGGCACCCGTGTGGACAGCCAGGCTCCTCTCCCCGGGGCCTCCTGACCGCCCTCCAAACACCCCTTCCCTTCAGCAGCAAAGGGTGACTCCGGAGTTAGACTCAGCAAGTCCACATGCACTGGATGAGACCACACAAATACAGAGCCACATAAGAGACAGAACATCTTCTTAGGCTGAAACCAGGAAGAAAGAAAGGCAGTTCACAGAGGTCACAGTTAAAAACATAGGCCTGAGCTCGACATCTTGCGGTGTGACTTTGGCACTTCTGGGTACCTCAGATTCTACATCTGTAAAATGGGGATAATAACTGTACCTGCTTTATAGGAATGTTATGAAGACTGAATGAGTTAGGACATGTGCACAGAAGAAGGGGCTGGCACATACACCCCAGTTTTCTCATTTGTAAAACAGGGATGCTAATAGCATCGCATAGGGTCTTTTCTATGATTACCTAAAATAAGAAAATAGTACCTGTGAAAGTGTTTCCAACTCTGTTAAATGCCACCAAGTGCAAGGGATCAAAAATTCCCAATATCTGCTAGAAACATTTGCTTATTTATTCAACACATAATAACTAAATAAATGATACTAAATTATAAGTGTGTGTAATCTTCCCCTCTTCCTGCTTCTAACAGAATGCTTCTGTGTACATGCTTGGTGTTGACTTTCTATGATATTAATGGAGGTAAAGGATAAAACACACACACACACACACACACAAAACTTGAGAAGCCAGAGACAAGCTGATATATGTGGGAAAGAGAATTATAACTCTCACAGAGTTAGAAAAGATAAGAAGAGGGAAAGAAAACAGCCCTAATCTAAAAGGTGAAGGTGGAAGAAAAAAAAAAAAACAGAACAGGGGCTTCCCTGGTGGCGCAGTGGTTAAGAATCCACCTGCCAATGCAGGGGACACGGGTTCGAGCCCTGGTCCTGGAAGATCCACATGCCGCAGAGCAACTAAGCCTGTGCGCCACAACTCCTGAGCCCGCATGCTGCAACTGCTGAAGTCCATGTGCCTGGAGCCTGTGCTCCGCAACAAGAGAAGCCACCGCAGTGAGAAGCCCGTGCACCGCAACGAAGAGTAGCTCCCGCTCGCCACAACTAGAGAAAGCCCGCGCGCAGCAACGAAGACCCAATGCAGCCAAAAATAAAAATTAAAAAAATAAAAAAGAACAGACACTAAGAAGGAAGTTTGCAAATCTGGAAAAAGAGGAGAGAGATGTTGGAGGTGACTGCCATGGATATGAGAAAATAAGAGTGCAGGGAGGCAGGCAAATATTAACTGAGCTTCTCTACACACCAGGCACTGTGCTAGGCTCCGAATTCACAAGCTCTGGTCCTCACAGAGCCTGAGACATAGCATAAGCAACTGGCCCGCTCCCTGCCCCACTCTCTCATCCTGGGGGTTGCCAGTCCCCACAGACGCCGACAGTCACTCCTCTTCATCCCCGAGGGCACCTCTCAGGTCAGGCCCTTGCCATCTCTCCCTGGATTATTTTGTCAATGGGCTCCCTGCCTCTAGCCGCAATCCCTCCCCCACAATCCATTTTCTACACTGCTGCCAAAATGTGTTTTTTTTCCCCAAAATGCAAATCTGATCACGACTTGCCCCTATTTTAAATCTTTAAATCGTGACTTCCTCCTCACCCCTTACAGGAAGAAGCAGTAATACCCAGGCTCTCATGCAAGTGACCTGAGTCTGGCCTAACCCATGACCCCTCCCTCCCCTATATCCTCTGCTTCTCATAGCCTCACATTTTCACACTGTCCGAAAAACCCACTAGAGTCCTCTTTTTCACCTCTTGCTCTTTCGAACTCAGCCGAGCCTCACTCCTCTTCTCTGGGTATCGCTCACCAGGCCCCCACCTCGGACAAAGCTAACCCTTCCCTTCTAGGGCATTTCTCTCTTTTCTCAGCAGTGATCTGTATACATCTGCCCCTGATACTCAACTGCCACGAACTTAGGGACAGCAATGCATCATGGTCACCTCTAGCACAGTGCCAGGCATGCGGTAGATGCACTAAGAAGTTTTGTTGCTGATGGTGACAGAGATGACAGGGGACAGAAAGACACATCCTGCTGCTGGGAGGGTGTGGCACTACCAACTCAGCAATTCAACTGGAATTATGCGTGGTGGAAACTTGCTGCTTTTGAATGGATCTATTTTTTTCTAACTCATGGCACATGTGGACCAAGAGAAGTCAATGACCTTTCAGCTAATAAAATGTTCTCAAATGACACAGTGAACCATGATCATGTTCAAACAATAACAACAAAATAACAGTAAACATAAATAAGAAAATTAAAATCTAGAACACACCGCCCAGAGGTAACCACTGCTGACATTCCTACAGTGGACTCTTCAGAACTCTTTCCCATGCATGTGTTACATGGGTCTGTGCAGTGTAATATGATCCAGGCTTTCCATGCCCAAAGGGCTCCAGCCTCCCAGAACCTCGTGGAACTTCCCCCAGTTGGTTGGGGCCAAGAGACCTTCCATTTGGGGCTTTGGCCCTGGGCAAAGACATAGCTGGCCCCAGTCCCAACTTGGGGCCATCACCAGGCAGACACAAAAGGGGCATTTTTCTTTCTCTCGTGTACAGAGTGTGCTCCGGACTGGGAGTTTTTCTGGGTTATGAGATTCAACTCAATTGGAAAAGATCATCTGAGGTTTCCCAAGAAAGTCGGATATAAAGACAGCATAGACTGAAGTTTTATTTTTGTCCAAAATGATTATGAATTATGAAAGCTGAGGGAACAGCTGGCTTTTGTGGGAAAAGAAGGAGTATGGGTAAGATCTGTAAACTGATAGAACCATTGAAATGACCCTGAAAGGACCATTGAGTTATGGGAGGGACTCAGCAATGAGTCTCTCTCACTTCCCTGTATCCTCCGGTGGGGCGTTCACATAAGGAAGTCTGTGACTGAGGGATATGGGTGAGTTAATGTTAGGGTTTGCCCAATGCCAGGGCTGAGTCCCATAGGACCCACTGGAGGTCCTCTGTTATGGCTGCCAAGGAAATGATAACACACGTTGGGGAAAATCCATCTGTTGGTACTACCCTATGGAAGCCTTAACTACATAGGGATTTATACTTTGACCCAGTAATCTCACATCTAGGAATCTACCTGCACATATGAAACAACAAGGCAAAAATTGGGATTATTTGCAATTGCAAAATACTGGAAACAACACAAACGATCTTCATAGATTAGTTGAATAGAAACTACGGTAATCCATTTAAGGAAATTCTATGTATCCATAGAAATGAATAAAGAAAATCCCTATGAATTCATGTGGAGCAATTTCCAGCATATATAGTATTAAGTAAAACAAGCAAAATACCAAAAAAAATGTATTTTATATTTTGCATAAGAAAAGTGGAAATATATATGTATGCTTAGTTTTGCAAAAATAAATAGAGAAGCAATAAATAGAAGCTAATAAACATGGAGAGGGGACAAGGTGAAGGAGATGGAGATGGCAGAGAGACAGCTATGAATTTACCTTTTTAGATATGATTTAACTTGGAGTGTTTTATATATCCAAAATCAAAATTAAATCTAAAGTATTTTTAAAATCAAACTCTAAATTTGACATAAAGAGAAACAAGCAAGTCTTACCATGCATCATGAGTGGTAGGTATGAGATAACTATACAGAGAAAATCATTAATTCAAGTAATTTTGGACAGAGTATTCTGACTGTTTATCGTTACATGACATTTTCTAATGACAAAAATGACTGCAAAGACATATTGAACTTAATGTAATAGGTTTGTCGTTGGTAGAGATACTGGTGGTATAATTCTGAAACTATTTTTCTGTGTGTGTCTATTGAAGGATAGAGCAAATGAGTAAATATTAGATGTTGTTGGAGACCAGGGTTTTAACTGTGGAGAGGGAAGATACAAATATAGAATGGGGTAAGGTGAAGAAAAACTTGTTATTAGATTTGAATTAAATATATCAGTGCATATTCACGGTTTTAAAGAATATATAGTTCTTGGTTCCATTCACTAAAAAAGCCTAGAAGCAATGACACCCTAGTAGCAATGAGCCCCCTAGAGCCCAGATATTGTTTTCTAAATATCATACCCCACTAAAAGGAACCTGGGCTCCTTGGAGATATAGCTAATTCTAGGACTGAGATGGAATAAATACAAGTTAAGCCTGAAACACCTTGCTTTGGCGGCAAGTAAACACATGCTCCAAGACCAAAGAGGTATGTCAAGAGTACACAGGAGCCAATATGAAGGAGTTCCCACTAGCCAAATCTGAGACAGTATGAGCAAAAAAAAAGCAATAATGATGATAATTTATTAAATACATCAAATTTAAAAATTAGATCTGAGTCCATAATATTAAAAAACAAAAAATTAATATTAAAAACAAAAGATGTTTACTGAAAGAGAAAAGAAGGAGGAAGGAAGATTTTAATGATATTTATTGTATTATTCTTGTGGTTTATCTGCAGGGTTTAGAATTTTCAAGATTAGAAGTTGAAGGGATCATTGCCAAAAAATATTGCAGTTATATGAGGTGATGGGTGTGTTAACTAACCTTATTATAGTAATTATTTCACATAAATGTATCAAATCACGTTGTACACCTTAAACATACACGATGTTATATGTCAATTATATCATGATAAAGCTGGGGGAAATAAAATATTCAAATTTTTTAAAAGTTGAAGGGGAAAAAGAAACATGCGTGAAGGGAAGGACGTACCAGTAAGATTCTAAGAAATGGGTCAGGAGACCCCAGTAGCCAGTTGTTCCCAAAGGGGTGATACTGTCCCCTAGAGAGGGCTTACAAAGTCAAGTCTCCCTGTTCCCCACAGTCAGTGTTCTCACAGTTGTTTCAGAGACGGTCAGTCTCTGTATAGACAAGCACGTACACATGTGTTTTCTCCATTGTCTTACCCGGTGGGAATACACTGTACACTGTTCTGTGCCTTTGTTTTTTCTCCCTGCAACACGGTACTTGGACTTTGTTCCATGGCCCGTAGAACTTTTGTGTTCCTTTCTGCAGCTGTTTGTCATTCCATTGCCTGAATGGACCGTTAATTCACACAACCAGGTCCTATATGATGGGCATTCGCTCCCTCTCACGGTTCGGCTGGGTCCATCTCCACTTTTCCACCCTTCCCTCCTTACCTCCTTGCCCCTTTGCTTGTCCACACCCAGCACTGGGGTTGATCACTAATGTCAGCCCTGAAACTGTAAGGTGACCAACTCGTTCTGGTTTGCCTGGGACTGTCCTGGTTTAAAAACTGCAAGTCTTGCACCCCAGGAACTCCCCCTGTGCTGGGCAGCCCAGGGTGGTTGGTCACTGTACCTGGGAGCAAAGTGTCTAGTGGCCTCAGCAGGAGGCAAACTGTGGTCCTGAGTAGAATTCACCTAACCCTCTCCAGAAAGGTCCTCCAGACGCCTCTTCTGCCCAGGCCCCAGAATCTAAAGACCTGTGAGAAAGGAACGCTTCCCGCCCGTCTGCATCTTCAGACAAGGCTGCCCCACCCCTGAGTCCCTCGCCTGGACTGCTCGACCCCTGTCAGAGGCATTCACACGAAAGTCCAAAGCTCCCCCAGTGGTTTGAATGCCTGGAAATGGCATAACAAACGAACCCAGATTATCATTTCTTCCCCGTGATTCAATCAGCTTGGCCTGGCTCGGGGGAATCCCCTCGTTTTAATCATGTTTCTCTTCAAAATTCACTCTTGCTAGGAGCAAGGGATGCCATTCATGTATCTTTGGTTCAAATCGTCTCTCACCTATTCTTTCCTCGTAATTTAATAAGCTACTAATTTTATTGAGAGACTACCTTTAAATGATATGCCAGCGACTTAAAAAGGAAAAGCAAACATTGGGGTCCCCAGGGAAATGCTGTATTTGCATCCGCAAGTCATCCCCATAAAGATCCAACAGGCTGACAGCCAACCGTGTCCTGGTTGGGGAGTGAAGAGCAGCAGCGCCCCTAGGGACCCCTGCTGTCTGCCTCAGATCTGTGACCGGGAGGTGGGCTGTGGTGGCCAATGAGGGGCTGCTGGCCTCCAGGGCTGGGGGTGAGGCCCCGGCTGGTTCTAGCAGGTCCCAATGAGTCTGTTCCATAAGGTCTCCTCATCTGCTGATTGACCTTGAGGGAAAACTGGCCCAGGAGACACAGGCCCTGGAAGGAGGCAGCAAGAGACAAGCGGAGGACAGGGGCCTGGGACCCGCTGGGCCACATAGGCCGGAAGGGGCGAGAGGGCGGCATGGGAGAAGGCTGATGCTCTGACCCCTCAGCCCTGGTGCAGGCTCTGTGCCAGCCCCCTTTCCTCACCAGTGATGGCAGGACTCTGTCCCCAAGGCAGGGCAGACAGGAGCAGGCACTGCTGCTGCTGTCACCCTTCAGCCCCTAGGGCTCTGTGACAGCCTGGGCTCAAGTCTGTTAAGGAAGGTTTTTGTTTGTTTGTTTTGCGGTACGCGGGCCTCTCACCGCTGTGGCCTCTCCCGTTGCGGAGCACAGGCTCCGGACGCGTAGACTCAGCGGCCATGACTCACGGGCCCAGCCGCCCCACGGCGTGTGGGATCTTCCCAGACCGGGGCACGAACCCGTGTCCCCTGCATCGGCAGGCGGACTCTCAACCGCTGCGCCACCAGGGGAGCCCTGTTAAGGAAGTTTTGCTTGGCCAGCTCAGGGTTACTCCTCTGCCCTGGGACAGCCTCTACTTGGCCCCATATTCCTTAATCACGCCCTTTCAACAGAGGGGGACTAACTCTTCTAATCTCTTCTAACCCCGACTTCTGACACGCAGGGCTACAAAAGCAGCCCTCGGACACAGTTTGGCAATTCCTCAAAAAGTTAAACCTGGAATTATCAAGTGACCCAGCAGGCCCGCTCCTAGATGTACGTTGAAAACCTATCTTCACATAATTACTAGCCCAGGAATGTTCATAGCAGCACGGCTCACAATAGCCACGAGGTGGAAACAACTCAAAACTCCAGCAGCTGATGAATGGATAAATAAGATGTAGTTTATCTGTACCATGGAATGTTATTCAGCAATAAAAGGGAATGAAGTGCTGACAAGAGCTACAGCGTGGACGAACCTTATGCTAAGTGAAAGAAGCCAGACACCAAAGGATAGATATTGCACGATTCCATTTATATGAAATGCCCAGAGTAGGCAAATCCACAGGACAGAATGCAGATTAATGACTGCAAGGGCTGGGGGAGGGGGCATAGGAGTGGCTGCTAATATTAACAGATATGAGGTTTCTCTTTTGGACGATGGAAAGAAATGTTCTGAAACGAGATAGTGGTGACAAATGCACAACACAGTGAAAATACTGAAACCCCGCTGAACTGTGTACTTTCAGTTGGTGAACTTTATGTTTCGTGAATTACGTCTCAACTTTTTTTAAAGAAAGCAGTCTGCTGGAGTCACCCTTTGACCCCGGCACTGTTCTATATTCCCGGCAAGCTTGTTCCTCTAAAGGGTCTTTAAAGTCCCTACGCTGCCCTCTGCTTCCCACAGGCAGGCTCTCCTCCGCCCTGGCCCAACTTACAGACGTTGCCCGGTTCTTCCCTGCCCCAAATACCCCTGCTGCTGGCGAGCAGACAAATGTGGGGAGAATGAGGGGGTGACATCCAGGACAGCATACTGAGACACAAATCAGACCATACGACATCTCTGTCCCTGGAAGTCCCCTGGCCCAGCTACCAGCGGGGTCTCCCCTCTGACCAGTCATCACTCCGGCCTCCCCCTTCCTCCAGCCACCAACCTTCCTGGAGGGCAGACCCTCCAGGCTAGACCGTGAGGTCCTGCTCTTTGCAACAAAGCCCAAGGCGTGGCCTCAGGGGTCACTTCTTCTAAAAGATCTTTTCTTTCCTCCCTGCTATGGCATTGCCCTCAGTCCTCTGCTCCAGCCCAGGAAATGGAGACTTCGAGAAAGTCAAGTCTCCCAGCTACCAAGAAGGGGTGTGTGTCCCCGACATAGACCCTTGAGGTCTCCTACTGTGAGGGCTGGGGCTTAAGGGCGCCAAAGCACCAGGAACTTGCCCTCGGGAGCCACGTTTCCATCCGGCTGTTCCTTTTACTCAGAATGATGCTGTGGGTAAGCTCTGTCCAGCCCTCCCCCACCCCCGCTTCTTCCCTAATTTTCTTGGTTCAGGGCAGCTTTGCGATCAATCCGCCCATCTAAACCCAGGACTCAGAAGCAATCCATGGCTCTGAAACATGCTAATTAGGTTTAGGCAAGAGAGCTCAATAAATTGGAGCAAAACAGCTATTGATTCCGCTATCAACTCTCCCGAGACGCACAAAGCAGGGCTCCAAAGACAACGGGAGGAGAAACAAAGAAATCACCTAAGAAGCCCATTTACTCCCCAAAGGTTTGGTTTTCATAGCAAATTTTTTGAAGAAAATGCCAGCTGGGGGAAGACGTCTTAACAAGTGCAAGCTGAGCTTGCCTCGGCTCCTTTGCTTAAAATTCCTTCCGTCTCAGGTACAGTCCCGACAGGGCCAGCTCTCTGGGAGAAAGATACAGGAGACGGTGGCCGCGGAGCCCTGAGGTCATTCAGGCCATGCCTCAGAGAGGAGCTGAGCTCAGACCTCCTCCCCACCTCATGCAGAGAGAGGTGAACAGCAGGGAGGAGCCGCTGCTTTTAGTGAGTGTGGCCTCACGCCAGGCACTGGACGTGCCATGTCCCAGTCAGTCCTCGGAAGAGCCTGATGAAAGAGGTGTGGTGTGATCCCCACTTTGTGGAGGAGGAGACTGAGGCTCAGAGAGGTCAGTGACTAGTCCGTGGTCACACAGCTGCCAAAAAACGGAGACCCCCCCCCCATTGGCTCTCACATGCTTATCAAGACTCTGGCCTATGTGGGCCCCTGTGAACCCTCCTGGTGAAGTTCAAAGCACATCCTCAGATGAAAGGCTTTCTGCAGAACCGTCAACACAGGCAGCAGGTGCAGACAGGGGAGGTCCTGTCCAGAGGCCACCCTGTGTGCCCCTGTGGACAGCACCTGGATGAACCAATCACAGGTCCTCCTGGGGTTTGTGAATTGGTGAAGGAGGCAGAATGGCTCAAAGTGGCTCAAAGCCACGAGGCACATGGGTGGGGGAGCGAGGTGATACCAGGCAAGGGGAAGGAGGTGAGCCGGTGACTGGGGCCAGGTGGGAGGGGGCAGGGGGCAGAGGGAGACGCTGAGACCCCACGTGGCCCACCCCAGAGCTACGGCGGGAATGTCGGGGGGTCCCATCTTCCTCGAGGCCCCCCTGGCTGGCTGGGTGTCACCAGGTTTCTCCCCCTTCCCCTCCCTCGGCATCCCCACCCCCCAGCAGCCCTCTGGTTTGGAGATCAAGGAGCATTTCTCCCGGAAGCTGCCCCACCCACCAACCTTCTTTGAATTTTCTTAAAACATAAATGCGCCAGTGGCCTGAAAGCCTTTTCTAAGGACGTGCAGGAATCTCTCTGGGCGAGGTTTTTATTTTTAAAGGGAAGAACTCCCTCTCTTTGCACGGGCTCTGTGTGGGCTGGGAGAGGGAACAGTGGAAAGCAGGCTGGCGCCTTCTCAAACAGGTCAAGGGGCCTGTTTGCCGACCCCGGGGCTCCTGGAAAGGGGGGTGCAAGGGAGAGTGGCAGAAGGACGCAGAGGCGGTCCAGGCTCAGGAGAGCCCAGAGATGTCTGTTCCTACAGGTCAAAGGCCACGGATTTTGTCCCCACAGAGGACCTGGCTGGGCTGCCCCACTGACATACTCTCAGCAGGGCCGCATTCATGGAGCAAATAAGACTAGAAGCTCATTTGAGGGCCTGTGCGGCCAAGCAGGGGAGGTAGGGTGGACAGGAGCCCTGATGGCCATTCGGGACAGAGGCCAAGACTGGAAACCTGGGGGTAAGCCCTGCAGTGAGGTCAGTGCCAGGCCTGGCGGGGTCCAACATCCTCTGGGAGCTAAAACGAGAACTGATGGGATTTTAAGCTGTGCAAGAACCCAGGGCAGAGTGTGGTCTGAATCATTTCCAGAGCCTGGACACACGGGCCACAGAGGGTATTTCCAGGAGGAGTGAATCCACAGGGATGGGATTGCAACTGTGAAATCCCATCCCGGGGAAGCCCAGCCTGCCCGCGAGTTTGACAGGGGCTCTGGGAAGGGAGGAGAGGAAGCAGGCCTGCAGTTTCTCTCTGCGGTGGTTGAGGGCCTCCCCCAGTCAGGGGAGCTTGTCTCAGGCTCCGGGCCCCAGGTCAGGAGGACGATGATGGTGAAGGGATGCTGCCCCTGGGATCCCGGGGACCAGAAACACAGAGCTGGCAGGCCCATAGGGGTGACGGGGTGGTGGTGCCCTCAGGTCCACGCTGACGCCAGCACTCATCCAGGCAGCTGCTCCAGGAGCTGCACCCCTCACTCCCACCCTAGCCACGGCTGCACCTAACCACCCCCCACCTGCAGCTCCAGCTGCTTTCTTTGCAGAGCCAAGTCCCAGCAAGGCAACAGCAGGCCCACCTGGGCCCGGGCATTTCCCCCACCTCCCCCCGAGGCCCAGGACGAACTTCCGGCCTGATGTGAGGCCCCAGGAAGGCGCAGACGTTCGTGCAGCTGAGCAGCAGCAGTGGTACCAAAGCGCGCCTCGCACACAAAGAGTGAACAGTGTTTCACTTCTCAAAACCTCAGCTCCGGGGGGCTTCCCTGGTGGCGCAGTGGTTGAGAGTCCGCCTGCCGATGCAGGGGACACGGGTTCGTGCCCCGGTCCGGGAAGATCCCACATGCTGCGGAGCAGCTGGGCCCATGAGCCTGCTGGGCCCGTGGCCGCTGAGCCTGCGTATCCGGAGCCTGTGCTCCGCAACGGGAGAGGCCACAACAGTGAGAGGCCTGTGTACCGCAAAAAAAAAAAAAAAGAAAAGAAAAACCTCAGCTCAGGAAGGGACCACCAGGCAACGCTAGCCCAGCAGGTGGGTGAAGGGCAGGAGGCCTGGGCGCTGTGCCTCGTCCTGAGCGAGTCTGGTGAGGGAGAATGGCTTTCCCTGCTCCCAGTGGGTTCCGAGAAGGGAGCAGAGGGAAGCCGGCCACGGTGCTGGGCCACCTCCCTCTGTCACCTCTAAACCTTACTTATAATAAGTAAACCAAAGAACCAACTGTGACCCACCTCCCTATGCCCCCGCCAAGTCCTCAGGGGGTGCTTTCAGCCAACAGTCGCCAATTACAGCCTGAGAAAGCTGTTCTCACTGAGCAACTCCAGGAAGGAATTCAACTCCGCTAGCGATTATTAAGCTCTATCGGGGCCCAGGCCCCGGTCAAGAGCAAACCTGCACAACAGGCCACCCTCAGGAATTCGCAGCGCGAGGCATGACGGTCACTATCACGGTGAAGGGGCGGAGGGCTGAGAGCCGGCAAATCCAACTGCACATTACGACTCTTCCACCGTTCAGCCCAGTGACCTGGGGCAGATCGCTTACTCTCTACGATTGAGTGTCATTAGCTGCGAAGTGGTGGTGAGGCAGCGGGGGCAGGTAACACTTGCCACAGAGAATGCTTTGAGGATCCCAGAAGTTACTGGTCCGAGACCACCGTGTCAGTGGTTCTCAAAATGTGGTCCCCGGACCGGCGGCATAAACGTTACTTGGGAACTTACTAGAAATGCAAGTTCTCTGGCTTCACTGCAGACCTACTGAACCAGAAACTCTGGGGGCGGCTCAGCCATTGGGCTCTAACAGGCTCTTGCCGCAGCCTGAGACCCCCTGGGACAGGAACACCAATGGTTCCTCACTACCTTCTGGTTAGGAAGTAGGTGTTTGTGGCCCAGCTATGACTCTTATCAGGAAATACTGGAGAACAGAAATATTAAGAAGGAGGTCTTCTGCGTGTCCTCAGCCCCTGCCACCAGAAAAACCCGGGACCACCATCCAGTAAGCTCTTTCCCCAGGGCCGGAGTCTCGCTCGTGCAGCGCTGGCCTGATTCCACGGGGCAGACCACTTGGGCCCTGAGCTCCTCCTTCTCTGGACCCCCGGCTCCTGCAGGACCCACTTCTCCTGCCTCATGGCCTCCTGCTTGGAGGCACTGCCCAAGACCCAGGTCCCGCTGCTGCCCCATCATTCCCGCCTCCCTCTCCCAGGGGTCTCGTGTCACCCCGGCCCCTCAGCCGGCTTTCCACCACTGGCCCCTCCAGGCTCCTTCCTCTTGACAGTTTCTTATCACCCACCAGCCACTCTGCCCACCCACCCTGCTTCTTTGGGGGACCCCAGCATTCCCTGACCCCTCCTTCCCATCTTGGGCCTGAATGAGCGCTGATTCACCCTTCATTAGTGTCTTCCAGAAAGCCTGGCACGGTCCCCCCGAGGGGCTGGGCCAGAAGCCAGTCACAGCAATGGCTGCCATCAGCAGTGTACTCATCACGGCCAAGGATGCGCAAGTCCTTCACATCAGCATCTCCATGACCTTCAAACCTGCAAAGGGGCCTTACGACCCTATTTCACAGATGAGTGAACAGAGGCGTGCTCAGGGTCACACGGGGTCACACAGCCAGCAAGAGGGAGGCCTGGGGTTTGAACTCCTGCCAGTCTAACTCTGGGAGGGAGTCTCTAAGGTTAGAACTAACCAGTATATCTTCCAGAAATGGGAAATCTAACATTGACCGTGAAGTTACTTCCTGTCTGTTCTGTATTAGTTCACTCCAGCCCAGACCTTCAGGACAAGTCTGCTCCCCCAGATAGCCTCTTGACCCTGGACTCTCAGAGTGCCTGATGAGAGACGGCCTTCTCTCCCCACCGCAGGCCTCCTCAGGGATCCTCAGGCTGGGGTGAGCCCTGACTTCCCTCAGTGCTCGGGATGGAGCTGGGCCATTTCCTTTGATTGTTAGGGAAAGGCTGAGCCCAGAAGGCCTTGAGCCCAGAAGGCCGATGCCCTGAGGGACAGCAGGGGTTCAGAAGAGGTTTCAGTCCCTTCCCAGCCCCTCACTGAGCTAACAGCCTGGCCTTCCTGCATCCTGGTGGCCTCTCTGTGGGTGGCCTCTTGTGGAGGGCGGAGCTGCACTGCACGGGGGCTCCTGGGTCCGTGGCTGTGCCTTTACTGTGGTCCCCGCAGGGGCCCGGAACAGAGGCAGGCCTGGGACACACCCCTTGTGCGCTGACTCCACCAAGGGCTGCACGGGGCAGCTGAGTGCCGTAGAGGGCGTGAACGTGGCCTTAGGGTAGTGCGGGGAGGGGCTTCGGGTGCACCTGCTGTCCTTTGGGTCCTCTCTGGCCTCCAGTTAGGTGTCCCATCCCACTCGTCTCCGCCGACCTGGCCTTCGAGTGCCCCCAGCACCCACTGCTGCTAAGCTGGGGCTCTGCCACTGCTCACAGGTCCCTGCTCACGGCCCACCTCGCCCCTCCCGCCTCTGCTTGTCTGCCGTCATCCTGTCAGCACCTCTGTCCCTCAGGAGACACCCGAACTCCCGGGCCTTCTGTAGGAGACACGCTGGTCTCACTGTGCACATCTGGGGCACTACCTCGGGTTCATCTACTTAGATGTGTCTTCTCACCTCTGGGTTCTCTCAGAGCCCCTGTGTCTCGCCCCCCACCCGCCGGCCACATCCTCATGCTGCGCTTACCACCAGACCTCTCCCGGCAGGGCGGAATACTTTCTCCTTTCCCTTCTGTCTTCTGGGAACTTTGCTTCCATCGAATCGTGAATTCCTTCTATTTACGGCTTATGGTAAAACTCTGTGATCAAAGTCAGAGGTACTGTCGCTTCATATTTAGAGCGAAGCTTTGGAATTTAGAAAACCTTTTTATCTCTTAACAAAGCCCAGCTTTCAAGACTATTATTGTTTTGCCAAGGAAGCAAAACAAAATAAAAAGTCAAATTTGATCGTCAAAGCTGAGCAATGAATTTATTACTCTAGCAGAAACCTACCCGTTCCCTGAAGCACTTCAACGCATTAATTCAATGGATGCCACAGAGCACCAGGATTTAAGGGCAATTAAAAATACGTCCGTTTTAGTTCTTAGAATTATCTCCATATACGATGCTTAAAACTCTACAGACTGGTACAACATGGAAGGTAATCTCATTAGTTAGAATTATAAACAATATTTAGGAATATATATATATATAAATAAACAGATATCTTTAAGTGCAATGCAAGTATAACAATTCAGGGATGCAATGCATCATATAAATTGCTTAATGACTGTAATAGGAACCTGGACTTGGTTCAAGAATGGGAGATATGGACAACTTGGACTAGTTTCAAGTTTGCTTCCAATTTGATTTACTCCTGAAGCAATGCAAGGGATAAACAGGACCCAAGAATGCCTCTGAGTGGACCATCACTCCTTGCATCCCTTTGCGTTGCCCTCCGACAGCCCAGTGGTGGGAGCCGCAGACCAGGCTGGAGGAACCGGGGGCGCAGACCTGCAGACAAGCTCCTTTCACTCTGGTCATCACTACCCGGTTGTTAAAGCCCTGCTGGGCGCCACTGCGCACTCTCTGCACTTCTGAGCCTGCACTGCCGCCTTTTCCATTTATGCTGCATGAGAACTCTCTAGGGGCAGTTCCGGACAGTCCTGCTGCCCTGGCAAGTGGCCAAAATAATCTGTATAATAATAAAAGGAGTAACTTGAAATCATTGATTTTAGAATAATTCTTGCCTTTCTTTTCCAAACTCTCCATGTGGCAAACGGTGGAAGGCGTCCTCGGGTGGATAGAGCCGTGGTGCCGTGGCCTGCCCCTCCCCCCTGCCCCTCCCCATCGCCCTCCTCTCCCTCTAATCTCTCCACCCTCACACCCTTCCAGGGAGCCCACGGCTCAGCTTCCGTGGGCCCAGACGTGATGGAGGCCTTTGCAGTAGGAGGGGGCACGCCCAGAAGGGGGCTGGTAAACGTTAACAGCCGGCTCTCTCAAGGCTGATTTGTGCAGCGTGTGCAGATTCCTGTGCTGTAAACACTCCGCCATGGCCGATTTAGCCACCAGCATGATGTCACCGAACGCAGAGTTGGGAAGAGGTGTGCCATTATACAGTACTTGCATCACACAGAACAGATGCAAGGGACGTAGGGGGAGCTGGGACGAAGCGAGAGAGCGGCGTGGACATATGCACACTACCAAACGCGAAATAGATGGCTAGTGGGAAGCAGCCGCATGGCACAGGGAGATCAGCTCGGTGCTTTGTGACTGCCTGGAGGGGTGGGATAGGGAGGGTGGGAGGGAGGGAGATGCAAGAGGGAAGAGATATGGGAACATATGTATAACTGATTCACTTTGTTATAAAGCAGAAACTAACACACCATTGTAAAGCAATTATACTCCAATAAAGATGTTAAAAATAAATAAAGTAAATAAAATAAATTAAAAAAATAACCTCAGCACATAGATGATAGTAACATAATTCTAAAGGGCTGAGATTTGGCACTAGTTTTGGTGTGTATAGAGTTTATTCAACTGTAATATCCTATCACTTAATTTTTAGTAATTGCTGTGTTTCACGACTGACTCATAAAATGCCTGATAATTTAACAATCAGCTCTCAGGAGCTGCTACAAACCGGCTCCAACACCTCACCGGGCTGCCTCTCAGGGGCCACAGCTGATTGGAAAAGGGAAGGGCATGGCCCTGAGAGGAGACACAATATGGTTACTTGACATTTCCAAACCATATAGCCTTAAATATGCCCCTAATTTCGTTAACTCAGAGTAGGTTTTCCCCTCACAAATGCACTTAATCTTGCGCAAGGCAGCTAATTCACAAAAGGATGACTGGGCATTGATGGACTAGTCTCACTAAAGCCTCAAGGTGGCGCTCTAACAGCAGACCTTAGAAGGCACAGAGAAGGAGCTAGTTCTTCAAAGCAGGCCCAGCGCCCTCCAGAAACCAGCCACAAGGAGCTGCACTCTGAAGCTTTGTGCTGTCCTGTCAACACATGGATGAGAGATTCTCCTGTCTTGCCCATAATTCCCATAACGCAAGCCGGGCTTCACCCAAAACTCCACAGCAGAGTGGAAGTGTCCCTCTGCTCTTGGGTCACAAAGGTGTCAAATGCTGATGCCGAATGCTGCTGTAGGTCAGTTCACTCCTTTCAAGTTAGGCCACAAAACACCCTTGTTAAAATTCCCAAACCAATCACCCTCTCCCGTGGTTCATGGTTTCAGAGCCATCCCAGCGCCTTTAGCAGCGGCTGCTTCTCTGAGCAACATCACCGTGGCCAAGTCATAGATGAACTCCAGGGGGCTGACGCACAGCTGTCAGTGCTAACAGTCAGCACACCTTGGGTCTGCGGTACACCTACCTGGGTGCCCAAAGCAAGCTTGAGAATATGCGGGCGGGAGAGACACCCTGTTCCCCGAGGACATGGACAGGGGCTAGCCTGCCCTCATGGAGCTTAGTCTACTGAGAGGAGCTGGACCACTAATCGGTGGGCAGGGCAGGGCCCAGAGCAAGCAGAAAGCACCAACTGGTTCTCCCCCAAAGGGCAGGGATCTACGTCATCCGCAGGTCTGTGCAGCCCGGAGCACCCAGGAAGAGCAGGAATTCCTCGCATGTCTGCAAAGCTATCACTTCGTCTCCCCCCGCATTCCCACACACTTAGCTTGTCTGAGAACATGAGGTTTAGCAGTTGCCCACTGGGAGGACGGTCTTCACCCCAGAGTCCCATTTTCAACCTTCCCTGTTTCATGGACCCTTTGGTTATCTGGGGAAACCCACGGGTCCTTCCTCAGTATATTGTTTTTAAATGCATAAAATAAATCACATAGGATTACAAAGGAACCTAATTATTTGTCAGTAGGATTATCAAAAGACTTTTAAAAATTGTGATGTAATTAGTAATTAGTACATGTGCTTCCTCATTAACACATTAACTACCAAAGACCTAGTAGATGTTTATAACAACTACCATCTCAAAGTAGATGTTTCAAAATATCTACCAAAAAAAGTAATGTGATGTAAAAATATCTGTGATGGCCTTCCCTGGTGGCACATTGGTTAAGAATCTGCCTGCCAATGCAGGGACATGGGTTCGAGCCCTGGTCCGGGAAGATCCCACATGCCGCAGAGCAACTAAGCCCGTGAGCCACAACTACTGAGCCCACATGCCACAACTACTGAAGCCCGTGCGCTTAGATCCCGTGCTCTGCAACAAGAGAAGCCACCGCAATGAGAAGCCTGTGCACCGCAACGAAGAGCAGCCCCCGCTCACTGCAACTAGAGAAAGCCCGCGCGCAGCAACGAAGACCCAATGCAGCCCAAAATAATAATAATAATAAATTTAAAATATCTGTGATTTTTATGAGTGACAAGCCACAGGCATTGCTAGCACTGTTTGGTTTTTTGCCTACGCTAAATTTCAGCTAGAAGTTAGTGAAAATAAGAACATAAATTTTTTTTTCCATCCCAATTCCCTGACCCCTTGACTGCTAGTCTCGTTAAGATCTCCTGCTCTGGGCTGCCCCGTGGCCCACTCTCTCCACTGCCCAATCAGTGCCTCTGTGTCCCCATCAATTATTATTATCATTATGAAGGCCCCTCAGTCAGCCTTGAGTGATTTCACATGCACACACGCAGATGCTCTCCTCACTCTGTAGTTTATACTTCCTGGGAAGAAGACGCTTGTCGCTATGAAATGTCTCAATAAAGGTTGATGGGGCAGCAGCAAGGAACCCTGTGGCCGGGGGCCAAGGTGAGGCCAAGGGGACAGGCCCTCCTGCGTCCACTGCTTCGTCCTCAGGAAGTCCCTTCCTCAGCCTTTCCGTGGCTATTGTTTAATTGTTGCTAAAAGGATCAAATTCAAAGCACTCAGCCTCTCTCCCGTCTTCCCCTAGCAGCGCATCCAGGTTTTAATCAATCTCCCAGCTGTCAGCCGCACCAGTCGCCCCAGGGGCTTCCCCGGGCTCTGCCTCTCCAGGGGCTGCTCACGGGTCCTTGGGTCCAATTGTCAAATCCGACTCAACACAGAAAGGATTTCTTAAACAAGACTCAAAACAGGCAAACCATAAAAAAATTTCAACACGTCGCTATGTTAAAATTAAGAACAGAACGTTCATCAAAAGACACCATAGAGAAAGAGAAGGCAGGTCGCAGACTGGGAGGTGATATTCATTTCACCTATAACTGACGAAGGGCTGGTATCCAGGATGAATAAAATGCCTACAAATCAATTTTAAAGAGACAAGGCATTAAAAAAAATGGGGAAAAACAGTGACCAGGCACTACACAGATGAGGCCACACGAAGGGCAAAGAGACATTTGCAGAGATGCTCAAGCCCAGTCGTGACCTGTAAATGCAAAGCGAGGCCCTAATGAGAGGCCAGGTGGTACCCGGACATCTTTCCTGTTTACTTATTGGTTTATCCTCTTCCTCCTCCTATAGGGGTGTAAGCGCCACTCCAGCAATAACTTCATCTGCTTGTTCACGCCTTTGTGCCCAGCAGGTGCTCATAAAGGTTGGTTGAATGAACGGATGAATGAATGGATGAATGTCTGAGGGATATGTCTGGGGAGGCTGCCGTGCTTGTGATTGACCCTCTGACACGGTCCACCCAGCACTCCTTTAGCAGGAATTGCCCCTCGCTCCACCTGGCTCTCCCTGGGGTCACCGTGTCCTTAAAGCAGGGCCTGTGCCGCTTGTCCTGTTGATTGGCTGAGGAGTGAGTCCCTGACTGAGCTGGGCCAATGCATCCCTTCCTGGGATCTTTGAATTGAAATGAGATAAACAGACGACAACAGGGATGGACTCTCGCAGGGGGGGCTGAATCTGAAACACCGCAAAGGGTCGGGGGGGAAGGCGTGGCTCCCAGAGCGGGGACCCAGGGAGGCCAGGGCCCTGGTGCCGTCCTGTCCGGGGTGTCACGGAGCCCCTATGCCCTAATTATGTGTCCCGCCTCCCCTTACACTGACTCGAGAAAAGTTTCTGTTACTCACATCAGGACCATCCCGGCCAGTCCAGGACCACTAGCCAGTACAAGGCCACAGACGCTGAAGTCCACGGCAGACATTCCCTGGCCTTTGGGAGACGTGTTGTGTCCCGAAAGCCCTCATCTCGCCCGTCTCCAGGCTGGCTTTGGGGCTTGATTTCTCCATGTCCACTGTCAGACTCCTTTCCTCCCCCATCCTGCCCCTCCCATCATCAGGATGTTCAAAGCCTGGGATGAGGCGACGGGGTGACTTCCAGAACAAGGACAGTGACCGATGCCCTGTCAGGGTCCTGCTGTGGGAGGAACGAGGACGGCCCGGGGCCGAACCGCCTGCAGAGATGGTGGGTACGGACACATGGAGAAGCAGCCCTGCCCCCTCTGCCCTGGGCTTCAGGACGGCTGCCCCTCCCCCAGATCCCGCCCACCTCTCTGTGGCTCCTTCTCAGGCTCCCCTCAACGCAGGCATCGGCAGGACCCCACCTTCACACCCCGCTGGCCCCCAGCCTGTGGGATGCACACTTGGCCTCTGACGTCCACTCCATCCTGCTCTCTCTCTCTCCCTCACTTCCCCCCTCCCCCCTCCTCCCCCCACAAATGTCCACCTGCCCACAGAGGACCGTCCTCCCCAGAAATGGTCACAGCCCCCCCAGCGCCGCCCCCCCAGCCTAAGCCAGGTGTACACGTGACCCCACCTGACCCCACCCTGCTGCGCCCCCTGCCCTACAGCCCTAATACCCCAGAATCAGCCTTTCCCTCCCCCTCTCCTCCCCTCCCCCTCCCCCTTCCCCACTGACCACCTCGTCCAGCCGGAAACCCCACAGAGCCAATGTCTCCAGCACATCCTCCCCCGTCCAAGTCCACTGCCCAGCCGTGACACCTTTCCTGATCTAACTCCTGTCTCTCCAGCCTCACCTCTCCCCAGCCTCTCCCCTGAACCCTGAGCCCCAGAGTACTGGCAGCTCCCTGAGGTCTCAACAGATGACGAGCACCCTTGGTGCCTCCCCATCCCCGCTGCCAGCTACTGCTCATCCCTGAGGCTCAGCTCAGGATGTGTCCCCAGGAGATCCCAACTGTCCTCCCAGCTGAGTTACCTGCACCCCACTCTGCACCCCATCCCCAAAGCCCCCGTCACACGGCACAGCCCTCTGAGGGCAGGCATGCCTGGAATCCCTGCAGAGATCCATGCAGGTCCCCTCACAGGGGCCCCCGGCACGCCTCACATGGAGGACCGGATTTTTTCTTCTGGGGAACAGTGGGGATTCTGGAGCAGAGACTTGTAGCAGCTGGAGCACAAGGTCATGTCCAGGTTTGGCTTCAGGGATAACACGCAAGGCCTCGGCTCAGTGTGGGAGACTGGGAAAGGGCTGGGAAGAACAGTTCTGGGCCTGGGCCTTAACCTGGGGCTGCGGAGGAGCCCCAGGGGCCCGTGACCACTTGAATTGTGGCCAACAGACGTGCACATTTTTTTTGGATAGAAGATCCAGTGCTTTTGTCAGAATCTCAAAGGGTCTGAGATCTAAGAAAGGTCTAAATCACTGTTCTCAAAGAAAAATGTTCATCCTCATTTATAATTAAAGAAATGTACGTTTAAATCAATTAGATGTTTTTCACCTATCATAGTGGCTTTCATCCCTACCTGCCCGTTAAAATCTCCTGGGGAAATTTTGTGCCAATGCCCAGTCCCCTTCCCCGCCACGGCTCCCCCAACCCTATACAAACACAAAACTGTCCGATTCTGATTTAATCGGTCTGGGATATGGGATACGGTGCAGGCATTGGCATTTTGAGAAAGCTCCCCCGGTAATTCTGACCTCGGTCAAGACTGAGAACCAGTGACCTGTCACATTGACCAAGGGCACTCATGCAGGGATTGTATCTCGTGCACTGTGTGGGAGTGGTTCAAAAGGTCTTTGGAGAGCAATGTGGCAATGAATGTGAACTCTAAAAGTGCCTGCACCCTCTGAGCAGCCCGTTGCACTTTCAAGGATTGAGTCTATGGTAGATATTGCACCTGTGCTTAAAGCTGTCCATACGAAACAGTCACTTCCAGCTGCTCCGAACAAAGGATTGGAAAGAGCCCAAATGTCCCCTAAGAGGAATAGTTACATCAAGGATGGTGCATCCACACGATAGAATACTCTGTAGCCAGGATAAAGCACCTGCAGCGCTGTAGGAACTGATGTGGAAGGATTTCCACCATCGCGGTTAAGTGCAAACCAAAAGCCAAGCGGAGGGTGTGGTTTGTGAACACGTCCATTCACGTCCACATTCGCATATGCACCCAGGATCTCCGGGAGGACATATACTGCTAAAACCTCTTAGCAGTTATTGCCTTAGGGGAGAAAACCGGGAAGCTAGGATGCACGGAGGGGACACTTGGTTTTCATCCACTTCCCCTCTTGTATTGTTTGAATTTTTGTCATGAATATGTGTCGCTTCTTCAAAAATAATTAAGAAGGTGAAAGGGAGAAGGGAGGAGAAGGAGGGAAGAGAAGAAGAGGCAGCTACTTGGCAAGGGGATTAAGACGCAGAGGGCGCTGGGCAGAATGTGGGTGGGTGCTTTGGAGCTCCCAGCTCCAAAGCAGCTTCCGCGTTGCGGTGCGGGCGTGGGGCTGGGATGGAGGGGGGGCTAAATTCTCCTAGCTCAAGTCAGGCCCTGGAGGCAGACGTCAGCTGGCCACAGTGGATGTGGGGTTCAGTGACCTGGATGGAGCGGCCAGAAGGGCTGTGGGGATGTAGAGAACAATCGTATGGACATCACGGGGGTAGGGGTGGGGAGGGGCGGGGGGGGTGATGGGGAGATTGGGATTGACATATACTGGGAGATTGGGACTGACATATATACACTAATATGTATAAAATAGATAGCTAATAAGAACCTGCTGTATAAAAAGTAAATTAATTTAATTTAATTTAAAAAATTTTTAAAAAATAAACAAGGTCTGTGGGGACGGCTGCCAGGCTGATTCCCCCCCTCGTGCCACCTCCACGCAACCGCGTTAAAGGAAAATTGTGTGTCATGGAGCAAACTGGAAGTCACCAGACATACATCTCATCTCTGCTCTGGTTACAGAGATGACATTCTGCAAAATTCTAGACCCTGCGGAACAGCGGGAAGCAGCCATGCGCACAATGTGCTGCAAACACCGCCCTCTTGTGGTGCAGCCGATGAACTGCGCTCAGGTCCACAATCGCGCTGCTAATGTGTTCCTAACCGGAGAAGGAAAAAGTACAATTTATTTCTTAAGTGAAAAGAAGTACTCAATGAGAAAAGTACAGATCCAAACAAAAAAAAAAACCTCATGTTTTAAGTGTAGTGCATGAACCAGCTCCCAGTGAACTCTTCCCCAAATATAAAGTAGCTTCCTCCCCCCAGAATATATATTCAAATCTACATGGTAATAATATTGAAAAGCATTGAGAAGAAACACATGCAATCATTAGGTTGTGGTCAATAACTCCTGTTAGCATTTTAGTGAGCAGTGAGCATCCCTCCACACTCTCTATAAATATATACACACAGAGAGATATCCAAATTTACATCAACGGGACCGTGCAACACATGCTATTTTGTAGCCTGATTTTTTTCTCTCCACAATACATGGTGGACATCTGCACAATAAATACATGCTACATCATCATTTTTTATGTTTTAAATTGTACAAGTTGTGAAAATATACCCAGAGAGTAACACAAATAAAATATATACATATTAATCCATTAATAACAGATGGATTGGGTCAATTATGGTATATGCATCCAGTGGAATACTATGCAGCTATTAATCTAATGTACTGATGTGGCTATATGTCTAAGATAGTTCATGTAATGAAGTAAAATTACATTGCAACATACTATTTATAGACTTCTTTTGAATATTTACAAAACTGTTATAGAATAGTTACAGAACTATTTTAGCTTAAAAGAATACATATAGATATCTGTATCTATACCTATTGAGATTTTATATATGTGTATATATATATATATATATATATACACACACACACACACACCTGTATCTGAAGAGGAAATGTTGCTTGAAGCATACAACAAAAACTCTCTTAGGAAATATGATTGGGAAGACAAAGGAGCTGTGAATTTTTTATCTCTCATTTTGTCTCTTCTGTATCGTATGATTTTAAAATATATTATCATCTTGATGATATTACTCTGAAGCCTGAATACACCATGACTTATTTAAATAATCCCCTACTGATGGACATCCAGGTTGTTCACAACTTTCCTGCTAGGAACCACCCTGCACGTGAGTTACTTATTGTGCACTTGTCTGATTATCCCTCTGGATCAGTTCCCGGGCATGGAATTGCCTGGTCAGGTTTTAAACAGCGCTATCCCTGATATTTACTATCAACATATCACAGAGTGAATTTATGTGACTGCACTCTGCCTGACTGGGTTCTTGAAGTGCCTAATGCCTGTCTCGGGGGAGAGGGCATAGGCTCTGACCATGCTTTGTATCTCTGGAGGCTCTGTTTTGCCAGACTATGGGTCAGGTTCACTGGATCTTTTATGCCCAGATGTCCCTCTTAATGTCTTGACTCCATTTATTGCACACCTCCACACCTTCTGTCATCCTTGTTCCCCTCTTCCCACAGCTGCCAGGGTAAGCCTTTCCTATCAGACCCTGCTCACACCCACCAGGGCTTCACTTCACACTGGAAATCAACCAAAGTCTTTTCCATGGCCCCCGAGGGGCCCCTGCACCACATGGCCCTGTGACCTTTCCAACCTCATGTCTTCCTCCTCCTGTCCTTACTCAGTGTGCTCAGGCCACACTGGCCGGCTTGCTATTCCTGACACTCTAAGCACACAGCAGCCCCAGGGCCTGTGCTCTTGCTCTTCTCTCTGCCTGGAATATCCATCCTGTAAATACCTTCAAGCCTCTCCTTCAATTCATTCATATCTCAGCTCAAATGTTACTCTGTCTTCCTGAGAGAAGCCTTCCCAACCACCATGGCTTTTTTTTTTAAACATCTTTACTGGAGTATAATTGCTTTACAATGGTGTGTCAGTTTCTGCTGTAACAAAGTGAACCAGCTATACGTATACATATATCCCCATATCTCCTCCCTCTTGCATCTCCCTCCCTCCCACCCTCCCTATCCCACCCCTCCAGGCGGTCACAAAGCACCGAGCTGATCTCCCTGTGCTATGCGGCTGCTTCCCACTAGCTATCTATTTTCCATTTGGTAGTGTATATATGTCCATGCCACTCTCTCATTTCGTCCCAGCTTACCCTGCCCCTTCCCCGTGTCCTCAAGTCCATTCTCTACATCTGCGTCTTTATTCCCAAACATCCTGTCTTAAAAGGCACCTCTCCCTTCCCAGACACTTCCTCCTTAGCCATTTTTGTTTTTTTCATCCTAGCCCTGAGACCGTATTCAACATCTACATGTTCATTTGCCTTTGGTTTGTTCCTCCCTCACTCAGTTACAAGCTCCGTGACAGCAGGAAGCTGTCTTGCTGCGTCCCCAGCATCCAGGACAGCGCCTGGCACATGTAGCTTCAGTAAGGACGCGTCCCTTGAATGAATGAGAAGCTGGTAACACATGGAAAAGCGAAGCTTGACGAGCCTAGAGATGCCATTTCTCTCAGCTGCTCCAGAATGAGGTCAGGTGTGTTTAAATCATCTTTTCCATCTCTGCGGAGCTTGATCAGGAAAATCTGACAGAACCTTTTTAGTGCAACCATTTGGGAGAGAAATGGCAAATGGGTTATTATTCAGGAAAAATACTTTTCCTCCAAACTGGAGCAGCACATCTACCCCACGTACTTGCTCCTTCAGAGAAAAATAGAAAGGTTAATATTGCCCCGTCACAGGAAAGGAGCCAATTAGCGAGACTGTGATTCAGAAGAAGAATAGAGGTTAATTGCTTGGAGTCCACATGTCTCAAATGCCTAATGCTATATCATTATTTTTTAGCTACATATTATTCATTTCATACACTTAAGTATTCCACCTTATTACTAATTAGTAATTCCTTATCCTTAAATTTTACCCAATTCAGGCTGTCATCATAGGGCCCCCCGTTTGCCCCAAGATGTAACAAAATTGTGGAGGAAAGGTTGGCACCTCCTATTCTTTCCCTGCCACCTCCAACCCCCACCAGGGTCCCCCAGGTTCACCTCTCCTCTTTCCCCACCCACTGGATCTCCTGTCTCAGCTTCCCTCGGACCCCAGGCGTTCCTCTGCATCTTCCACGTCCCGGGCACTGTTGGGCAAAAGATGTAAATTCTCCCTGCTCGGGTGACTTTTTCCTTCGGAAAGGCCCACAACTTGGCACCTTGGAAATGTTAACTGATCAGTATTTCCTGGGACTGTAATAATAATAGCAACAACCATGATGGCTGTAAATGCCTTTTTAACATTTTTATGTTGCAGGCAAGGTGCCGATGAATTTTACATGCATGATTTTAATCCACAGGAAGCGATGGACATCCATGTACATCCATGTACATTAGGGTCGTCTAAGCAAATGAACAGACCAGCCCAACCCAGCTTCAGTTCTGCAACTACTCAGCCTGGGAGAGCTTGTGAGAAAGTCATCTTCTCTTTCAGTTTTCTCTTCTGTCACGTGGGCTGTCTGAGGCCGCCCTCTCCTGTTCACCGTCCTGTCTGAAGAGGTTCCCAAGTGCCGAGAAAGCCTTCAGAGCACCCTCTCCCTTTTGGCTGGTGTTTCTGGGATTGCAACCATGCTCTTCCCATCTCCTTGTCATAGAGGCATGGCTGAGAACATACAGGATGAAAAATACGCCAGAGTCCCAGCCTTAACCCGAACTTGCTGGGTGGCAAAAATGCTGCCATAGGAAATGACATCATTTTCGGGGTTGTCCCCGGAAGCAGAGCTGCCTGATGAGGCATGTGATATGGGTGCCCTTCGTGAGGTAAAGATGCTTCTGACCAAATGAGCTGTCCCTCTTTTTCTGAAATGAAAAGTCCTGGACTATAAACCAATCATGTTTACTAAAAGGCAAGCAGCGAACATGTGCAAGAAACAAGAAAGGCCATACAGATTTGGAAAAGAACCAAATAGAATTTCTAGAACTGAAAATTATTAAAGTTAGAACATATTGGATAAGAGAATCCATAGTTAGAAATAGATCTGAAGAAGCTATCCATCCAGAATACAGACCTGAAGAAATTATCCATCGAAGGACAAGAAATGGGGAAACAGGATAGGAGATTAAGAGACAAAGAGTACAGGGTGAGAAGTTCTATAAGGAAAAGAGAGTGTGGCAGTGGCAGCATAAGAAGAAATAAGGGCTGAGAACCTTCCAGCACTGATAACACTGCCAACCCCTGGGTTCAAAAAGCCCAATAAATCCAAAGCAAGAAAAACTCAAACAAATCCATGTCCTGACACATCACAGTGAAACTGCTGAACACCAAAGACAACAGGCAGACCTTAAATGTGGTCAGAAGGGAAAGGCAGAAGGTTTTCAACAGAACAACAGACCGGCAACTGACTCCTTATCAGCAAGAACGGAAGTTAGGAGAATGGAATGGCACATTCCATGCTGGGAGAAAAATAACTGTCAACCTAGAATTCTGTACCCACTGAAAATATATTTCAAGAGTAAGGTGAAATATAGACATTTTCAAACCAACGAAAAACCAAGAGAATATGCCACCAGTAAAACTCAGTAAAGAAAATTCTAGAGGATGGATTTCAGGCAGAAGAAACGTGATTCCAGCTTGAAGATCTCAGATGTAAGAAGGAATAACATGCATAGAAATTTAAACAAACATTGACTGTATAACACAACAATGAGAATGTCTTGTGAAGTTAAAGAAAACAAAACGGAATTAAAAGACACTACAACAGTAGCGTGCAAATGCGAGAGGAGAGGGAGGATGAAATCAAAGCGTCCTGAGCTCTTTGTATGGCGTGGAAGGAAGGTAAAGGTATTCCTTATCTTCAAATTCCGATAAATTAGTGGGCACATTGTAATTTCTAGAGTAACCCCTAAACTAACAGAAACAGAATATAACTTCCAACCTAATAGAGGGGGAAAGTGAAATGAGAAAAAATAATCTGCAAGATAACAAGAAAAAGAGAGGAAAAGGAAAAAACAGTATAAAATGAGATGGTAGGTACAAATCCTAATGTATAATGATTACAATAAATGTAAAGGGACCAGTGCTCCTGGTATAGAGATTACAAAATAAGAATTTTAAGGGCTTCCCTGGTGGTGCAGTGGTTAAGATTCCGCCTGCCAATGCAGGGGACACAGGTTCGAGCCCTGGCCTCGGAAGATCCCACATGCCGTGGAGCAGCTAAGCCCATGAGCCACAACTACTGAGCCTGCACTCTAGAGCCCACAAGCCACAACTGCTGAGCCCGTGTGCCACAACTACTGAAGCCCGTGCGCCTAGAGCCCATTCTCTGCAGCAAGAGAAGCCACTGCGATGAAAAGCCCGCACACTGCAGTGAAGAGTAGCCCCCGCTCGCCACAACTAGAGAAAGCCCACGTGCAGCAATGAAGACCTCAATGCAGCCAAAAAATAAATAAATAAATTTATTAAAAAATAAAATAAGATTTTTCAAAACTTAACCATTTGCTGTTTATAAGAATCACAACAGAACTTAAGGATGTAGAAAGGTGGGAAGTAAAAGAGTGGGAAAAGATATACAAGGTGAACAAATATTAAGAGGAATGACTATCTATTTGGGCCATAAAGCAAATCCTAAAAAATTACAAAGGATTGAAAACACACAAGTCATGTCTCTTCACAATTCTAACCTCAATTCATAACTCTGATCACAATTCGTAAACCAGAAATCAATAGGAAAAAGATAGTTATTTTTTTAAGTCCACATTCGGAATTAAGAAACACACTTTTAAGTTTAAAAAATGACAATCAGAATTAAGAAAATATTTAAAAATTGAACAATAAAGAAAATACTCCATATCAAAAAACTTATGGGATATAGCTAGAGCAGTAGAGAAATTTATAGCCTTAATTGCTCATATATTTTAAAAATCAAAAAGAAGAAAGGCTGAAGACTAATGAACTAAGCATCCATTTTAGAAGCTGGATAAAGAAAAGCAAAATAAACCCAATCATTCCTAAAGCAGGTCTCTAAGGAGTACAGTCCACTCTCAAATCTAAGAGTGCAAAATGGCCTTCTTTCACCCTGGAGCGTTCCCTCCCACCTCCTTGGGGTCCCTTCCTCTAAGGTTATTTCCCCAGACACGCTAGGCTTTCTGCTGGTGGTACAGAAGAGGACTTTTGATGGTATTCAGGCACATAGTTATTTCAATTATTTTTTTAAACAGTTTCCTCCTACTTAAGAACATGTAATGTAGCTTTCCATTCATAGTAGGAAAATGAGGTTTCTTTTAAAATATATATTTATTTAGTAAGAGGATAAAATTCAAAGGAAAATATTAAATAAATAATAGAATAGTGTTATTTACCAAAAAAAAAAATCTCATCTCCAATATGGGAAAAATAACAGTCCCATTTTACCTCACTGTGTTGAGGGTTCAATAAGTTATGCACAGTATAATATAATAGTTCATGAATTAATATATCACTTGTAAAGCTTCCTAACAGTCACTGGTACTTAATAAGAACTCAGTAAAGTTAGTTATCGTAATAATATTTAGAGTAATTATTACTCGAATGATGAGAATTTGAGAAACACTACTCCGATAAGGCTCCTTAGACAAACTCTGCAGGGCAAATAGAAAGCGGAGAAGGCAGCGGCCCCGCCCGCTTCCACGCCTTCTGTCCCCTTAGGGCTCCTGGCTCCACGATGGCGCCGCCCAGGCTTTAGACCTGCTCCTGCCTCACCATCCCCAGGAGAACCAAGTTGGCCCGGACACCCACATTCACACCACGGGGCCCAGGGTAAGGCTGATGGGACTCAGGATGTTACTGATCCTCCAAAACCTTTGTTTAAAAGGGCGAAAGCCTTTACCACGGAAAGAGAAACGTTCAGCTGCGGCCTTGCAGCATCCCAGCTGAGGAGCAGGACAGAGAGATGCGGGCGAGCCTTCTAGTCTCGGGGCATCTCCTAGAGGTGACACCTTCAGCCCAGGTGGGGTGGGGAACAGGGTCCCAGAGCCGAAGATGATTGGCCTTTATGATTTGACAATAGTGGTATCTTTGGGTGTTTGAGGGCTTTTCGCGCCAGGAAGACTTCCAAATTGTCCTTTTCAAACTCTAACTGTATCGTTTCCCCTCCGTCTTCAAAGATGATTCTCAGAGATACTTGGAGGCTTCTCCACTGCAATGATTTTATTTTCCCTGAACGACTGTTCCTGCTCCGTGGGGCTTATTCTTGAGGTCTTGGAAGGAAACCCCACAGAAGCGACAGGCACCAGGGCGGCAGGTATGCTGTTTCCTGTTTGCTTACGCGGGAGCGGGCTGACAGCACTGACTCTCTGTGGACACCAGGGGGCGCTCCATCTTTCTCGTTGGAGCCCAGGACCCGGCTGCCTGGCGTTCCTCGATATTCCGTAAGCAGAGAGGCCTGTGGGACACTAATAAACACATGGGAAGTGTCTGTGAAAATCCCATCTGCCTCTACTTCTTGGCTGTGCATAGAGCTGCCAGCGCCTCGCTGAGGGCTGCTTCTTCGTTGGGGCCCCTTAGGTGGTGGCCTTGACCCCAGGGTCTTACAGTCTGATCTGGGTGGGAGTGGGTAGCAGAAGAATCCATGGAGCAGAAGTGAGACACGTGGGCCGCTTGTCAAACCAAACATGTGCTAGGAACTCAGCACTTGTGTTTTGTGTAGATGTTCAGTGTCACAGGGACACATGCACCACATCACCCAGTGGAGGCGCTAAGGAGGGAAATCTTCACCTCCCTTGAAGGGCTGGACCTGGAGAACGCTTTCCAGAGGACCAGAGGGGACGGCTGGCTTTAGCCAGAAGCCCAGGCAGAAGGACACTCCCAGCAGAGGGCACAGTTTAGGCAGACACAGCGTTGGCAACTTTGAGCAGTTCCGACGTTTCTGGAGGGAGGAGGACAGAGGCAGGGGCCAACGCGGCAGTGCCTTCTAAGCGGCTCAGGACCCTGGCTCTCATGCTGTGCTGGGGGGCCTTCCCAGGCTTTCTGCAGGGGAATGACATGATCAGGCCACTCGTCTGCAGGGTGGAGGGTGGACGGGCAGGGCAGGGAGGTGAGGGAAGAGGGAGGAAGCCCAGTTAGGAGGCCTCTGCAATGATCTAAAAGCTCCGCTAATGTTACATGGCACCAGGGAGACCATCCATCCTGGTCTGCACAGAACTGAGGGGGTTCCCAGGACTCACCACTTCCAGCTTTAAGACCCAGAAAGTCCTGGGTAAACTGGGACACGTTGGTCACCCTATTAGCCACTAACCAGCCGTGTCCCTCCCTTAACCGCTCATAACCTTACTCTTGTCATTTGTGATCACAGTTGAGACTGGCAAATTTCAGATGAGTTTTACTAACACAGCACTGTCTTTAAACAAAATCTCACACAGAAACTCAGTATAGGAAACACTCGAAGGCGGAGCCACTTAGGTTGAAGTGCAGGATGAGGTGGGAGGGGGTGAGGGACCAGCCTGCCCTTTCCCTCCGGGCCCTGACTCACCTCCGCAAAGCACAGCCTCGGCCTCCCGGGCTGACACTGACCTCCATGTCGGAGGGTCCCCCTCTCCCAGCTTTATGACTCCACATTCATGCGCTGAACTGAAAACCCAGCTGAACTCAAATCAGTGTTTTGATTCAACTGCAGGCTATACTGAAGACTAAAATTTACACCTACTCTAAAATTGGTCAATCTCTTTGAACTGGCATGAAATCCATATTGTTTCCCTAGTTATTGCCCTGGAATAAAATCCAGTCTGCCCATGGACTGACTTTCAGCCAAATGCCCACTCACTGCTGGCACTAGCTGGGCCTCATGCTGCCTTTGCAGGCCTGACTGCCCCCTGGTCGGGGGGCACAGCCTGATCGGGGGCCATCACCTCTCTCCCAGGCTCTGTCTTCTCCCCCACCCTCACCCTACTCCCTGGTGTATCTAGGACGTCTCGCTATCCCAGGTCTGAAGGCATCTGTCACTCCTAGCCACGGACTGGACTGGGTTTGCCGTGACCCTCAGCCCAGGCCCTTGGCCACCTCTGAGCCTTGATGGGCCTCATTCCCGACACAGCTCCCAGCAGGGTCTGCCACCTCCTCTGCTCACCTCCCAACCTGTTCAGGGCCATCCCCTGAAACCTGGAGCTTCTGTTGCCTCATCTATTAGGCAGCATCTCTGGGCCCCGTTGGTACATTGAACATTGCATTTGGAAGCAGGAGATGTGAGTTCAGATTCTAGCTTCCCACGTAGTGCTGGATGACCTGAGGAAACACACACACACACACACACACACACACACACACACACACACCCCCCACAGGGTCTCTCCTCTGCTCTTACAAGGCCCGACTGAACAGAAAGGGGTCTAGAAACTTCTTATAGAGAATGTCAAACCTCTTAGCTTCCAGAAATCTCAGAATGCAGTGCCCTGCCCCCCAGAGGTGGCCCTGCTGAGCCCACCCCTGCACAGTGATGATCTCTGTGCTTCTCTGTCTCTAGTCTAGACTTCAAACTCCATGAGGGTGAGGACTGACCTCTTCCCTCTGCCACCAAGTGCTGAACGTGGAGTAAGTGCTCAGCTCCTGTTAAATGAATGACTCGATTCCTTTCATTCAGAAATAGGTAGTGAGGATTTATTATGGGCCGGGCACTGGTCCGGGTGCCAGAAACACATCACTGAACAGACAAAAATCTCTCCCTACCTAGCACTTACATATCTCGTGGGCAAATGGATAAGCGGCTGGTTCTTTGTGCTGTGGTTTTGTTTGGTTTGCTTTTTTCCATGGTATCCGTTAGGGAAACTGCTTGCTCCTACACTAATTCCCCATCTCCTTCCTAATACCCACAGTGCGAGAAGATGACAAATAGGATCCCACTTTTCCCAGAAAATGAAAGCAGGGCGGCTGATAGCCATGGGCAACTGGATTTATGCTAACAGAGGGCTCCAGGGTAGAGCTATGAATGGCTCTGTCTCAGTAGTAGCCAAGCGCATTCCCCCAGCAACAAGTTGGTTTTGAAGGGAAACAAAAGCTTTCTGGGGAGGCCCCAGCACTCCCACTCACTCACCCCCAGCTCTGAGAGCTGACGACGCCCAACCCAGCCTGCTCCATCAGGGGACTGCTCGCAGAGACTCAAGGGGGTGTCACCCAGTTACAGGCCACCATCACAAAAGGGGTAGACTGGGCAAGTTCTACAATCCTCTCCAGCTGCTAAGATCCCTCTGTGTCCCGAGAGCAGGGGTCTTGGCTCAGCGTGAAACCCTGGTGCTCACTCATGGGAACCGAATCAGTTTTTAGGCGAGAGGGAGTTATGAACTTCCCAGCACTGCCCAGCTTTGCAACAATCCCTCCCCCCACTGGGTGCCCCAGAGCCTTTCTCATTCTGTCTTTTTCTCACGTGAATGCCGGTCAAGAAACTCAAAGATGCCTTGCACACCACCTCCAGGACTGATTCCTTAGCTGGAGGTGACAGGGTAATTTACAGAGGTAATTTACACGGTGCACAGCACCTCACCCCACCCTCCAGGCTGCCCCGGGTTAAGTGATGTCCATCACCTAATAGGTCACACATCTGCACCGTCACTTTCTCCATTCAAACAGAAGCCCTCATGAAGACCCCGTATGGATGCATAAAACCAGAGTCCATCAAAATATGCAGCCTTGAAAACTTCTCATTCCACTCCTAATGCACCAGAGCTGCAATGGGGTGGGGCGGGGGGCGCACGTGGGGGACAAGACAGAGCAGAGGTGCTTCAAAAGTCACATTTCCTTGCCCGGGACACTGGCCACCTATAATTTGCTCTGACACTCGGTCTTTTTGTCTATTTCAGAGAGATATGAATCAGAGTTAAACTCTACCAAATAAACAAGCTATGTTTTAAAGTTCTGTAAAACCTACAATTTCAGAAAGGCTTGATGTGGTTGACACTAAATTGATTTCAACATGTCCCATTTCCGGTCTAATGTTGGGTTCCTTTCATCAGGAACAAACCTACTCAATAATGGCTTGATTCTAAGTGAATGGACTCAGTATAAATACATAGGAAGCACAAGCACTCATATTAATTTTCTTCCTTTATTAAATAAAATGAGATGGCGTGTTTTACTTCTCAAAAATTAATTTTCCATAAAGTTTTCATACACACCCATCAAAGGTTTTCAGAGCTGAATAATCACGTTGCAAACTGAAAACCCACTTTGAGGTCTTCATTGTAACACGCAACAGAACCCTGGTGCTTGCCAAGGTCAGGAGGTTGTCCTGGGTGTTACAGCCCCTGTCCCAAGGGTACTCGAGGGGAAGCTGGGAAAGGTGAATTCCTAGCCTCTGGTCACCTCCCACTGAAAACTGGTCAGCCTGCTCGCACTGGATCTGCATTCAAACATTCCCACCATCATAGTAACTCAGAAGAACATAGCAACCACAAAAATAAATTGCACAGAGGAAAAAGGCTTATTTCTTATAAACAAACCTAATATGTATTCAGTTTAAAACGTCTGTGGCAAATCTATACATGTGATAAAATCTCATAGAACTATTCACCAAAAGAGAAAAAGGTGATGTAAAAACTGGTGAAATCCAAACAAGTCTTAGTTAACAGTATTGTACTGACGTCAGTTTCCTGGTTTTGATAACTAACTATACTGTGGATATGGAAGAGGTTATCTTTGGGGGAAACTGGATGAAGGATACACTGGTCATACCAATTTTGTGTCCAAAAAAAAAAACAAGTACAACCAGTGGTGGTACTACATTTGCAATTTCTATATGAGTCTAAAATCGTTTCAAAACTAAAAGCTTTTACAAAATATGTGGGCTGGGTAGAGTGGAACAGACACATTTAGCCACACTGGGGAGCGTGTAAACCGGCACAGACTTTCAGGAGAAGAACCTGGCAGAGCCCATCAAAATGTGCAATGTACTAACCCAGCAACTCCACTTCTAGGAATCCAGCTTACAAAACTACTTGCACATGTTAATATAGAACCTTCTTTGCAGCACCGCTGTTAAAAAAAAAGAAAAAGGAAACAAACCTACATCTCCACGAGTAGGGAAAGAAGTCAAAGTGGAATGCCCATGCCATGGAATACTGTGCGAGCATAAAACGAAGAAGGCAACTCAACACAAAGATATGTGCAGCGCACTGCTAAGTACAAAATGTGGCCGCAAAATAATACGGATATGGATAGGAAGATACTATTTACCTAAAAGCTTATTTATGTGTGTACACTTCACGTGGTTGTACAAGCATGGAAAATGTCTGAAATGATACACCCTAAACAGCTCATAGTGATTGCTTCTGGGATGGAAAATTCTTAGTAGGGGTGGCAAGAGTCACCTTCACTTTGTTTGAAATACATTACAGTAAAAACGTGTTGCTTTTAGAATTGGAAGAACAATAATAGAAACGTAAAAGAAAGAAAGACAATGGAGGCAAATTGGGAGGCCAGTGGACGAGTACAAAGGCCTGACATGGGAATCCAGGAAAGGCTGACTCAAAAAGCCACAAGGGCTTCCCTGGTGGCGCAGTGGTTGAGAGTCCGCCTGCCGATGCAGGGGACGCGGGTTCGTGCCCCGGTCTGGGAAGATCCCACATGCCGCGGAGCGGCTGGGCCCGTGAGCCATGGCCGCTGAGCCTGTGCTTCGCAACGGGAGAGGCCACAGCAGTGAGAGGCCCGCGTACCGCAAAAAAAAAAAAAAGCCACAAGAAGGTGGTGGCTTAGCCTGAGTGGCTGCCCCCATCACCAATCACGGGCCCCTCCCGTGGGAGACTCGAACATCCCGTCTGCAGCCACCGATGTGCAGAGCCTTCCCATGGAAGGAATATCCTTCCCTGTTCCACCGTGAGGCTTGGACACGTGACTTGCTTCAGCAATGGAATGTGAGCAGAGGAAACATCTGCAAGGTCCGAGCAGGAGTTTTAAGTCATTGTGTGGTTCCACCAGCTCTGTGGCTCTCTTCCCTTTGTGTGTCCCTGACGGCAGCTGCTTCTTCAGTCTGGTTCCCAGAATGAAGAAGAGACACATGGAGCAGAGCTAGAGGCAACTCCAATCACCACGAAACGGAGCTGAGAAATAAACCGTCGTGCAGTAAGCCGCTGTGATGTGGGGATGCTTATTACACAGCCTTACCTCATGAAAGCTAATTTATGAGCTAGAGGCACCAAAAAAAAGTGAGGGGACTGATAAAGAGTTGGTATTTATTGAGGGCATATTATGTGAAGAACCTACACCTGAGGTAAGGGGCATAGGGGTGAGTACAGAGACTGTGGGATCAGAACATGCCACCCCAACATGTCCCTCTGGGGTATAAGGATTATTTTGAGTTGGAGGCAAATGAAAATCAACAGATGCAGAAAGATGCCTTTATCTGACTAAGAGCAGAAACTTCCAGAAAATGGGGACTGCCATAAATCCCTTCTCCTGGGGAAGTTTTATGACCATGGAGAAAAAGGAAAGTCAGCTCTGAAATGGACCTGCACAAACACACTGGACTCCATCAGCTGCCCTTGGAAACCTAAAACCCCTTTCCTTTGTCTCGTCACTTCTCTACAAACGTATTGTTCTTTGCAAAGGTGCTACGTAAGCCCAAGTTCTAATCACCCTTTTGAGTTACTCCTCCCAAGGTTTCCCCCTAGTGAGGTGCTGCACACATAAACTGTTTTTTCTCTTGTTAATCTTTTTGTTGGTCTAATTTAAGAGGGCCCCAGTCAGAGAACCTAGGAGGGTAGAAGGAAAAGGTTTTTTTCCTTCCCTACAATATCGTCTACTTGGGAAGACAATGCTCACACATGCCAAGATCCACTTACACTCGCTCAGAGTTTACGGGGCAATGCAGTGCAGTGAGGAAAGCCTGCAACTGGGGATGAGAGGAGGCCCACCAGGGAAGGAGGAAGATGCCACAGTCTCAGGTACACCTTCCTGTGTCAGCATCTGACGCCCACACACACTAACAGGGCTGAATGAGGGCATTCTAATAAAGCACAAAAGCCATCAGCAACAGTTTAATCACCCTCCCCTTTAAACCAACGGTTCCAAGAAAATACCCACCACCTGGAGATCCTGTGTGGTGCCTTGTATTGCTGGGTTACGTACTCTCAGAGAACGGGAGGGCCGTTCTGTGACGATACGTTTTGTGTCGACTGGAAATGATCTGAGCCTGAACTGTATTTCCAGAAACCAGCAGTTACCCCTTTGAACAAAGCACATCCTTGTGCAAAAGGAATTCTCTTAAAGGAGACAAAGGGATGTGAGCTAGAAGGAGGGTATAAAGACCACGTTCTCCCCTCGCCTCTTCTTTCGCTGGGTTACCATGGCCCATTCCTCTGCTTCATACGAATAGGTCACTTGTAATGTTCTTCTCCAAATCTGGACATTTCTGTTTAAAATCCTGCCCCCTCCCCTTTTCGAAAACGACACAAGTAAGCCACGAATAGTTTCCCTTGTTAAAAGATTCAAGCCCATAAGTACATAGAGCAAATGTGAAAGTCCCTTGACCACACACCTCCGCCCTCTCCCCAGCAACCGACACACTCTTGCCACCTCCCGGCTGTGCACTCCCTCCCATAGAGAGAGACACATGCATTCGCACATCCTTTGTTTCCTTCCCTCCCCCATTTCCTCCTTTCCTTCCTCTTCCCCCCAGAAATGGGAAGCATGCACCTTTCTTTTCAACCAGGTATGATTCTTATTTTCTCCTCCAAGCCATTTCTAGGACTGGCTTCCTGAAGATTTCAATCTGTTAGCTTGTCTGTTTATTGTTTGTGGCTACTAATGGCTGCTAAACTCACAAAACGCCCCGTGTGTTGAGTTCTGTCAGGGATACCAGGGGTAAGGAGGACTGAGGCTTGGGTTTGCCAGGAAGTTATTCCAGTCGACCTGGGGCAGAGGTGCCACGAGACTCTTCCATCCTGGGAGTTGAGGGATTGGGCCTTGGGGGAGCAAAGCTTGGGGTGTCTGTATGTCCTGAGTTTCCAGAAGGGGCTGGAGAGCCTACATCCTGCAGGGGATTTGTCCTCCCTGAGTCCCTGGGATCCCCAGTCTACTGTACTGTGGTCTCACTGCCGCCGCCCCACCCACACACCCAGAACTCCCCATTCCCCTCCCTGCACCGCCAGGCCTGCCCGCCCCTGCCCAGGTCACAGCAAGAGCCCCTCAGCTAGGCATCAGGCGCGTTTGTGGGAAGAAATGTTCCCGAGTGTTCCTATGCAACTAAATCAAGTGTATGTGTAGGTGTTCTGTGTTTTTACAAACTCTCCTCCTTGGTTGTTATAAGATTAAAACAATTTTCTCCCTCAGTAAATGCTTCCCTTCAAAACCACTGGCAGCACTAATTCACCAGCCCCTTTGTGACTTCTATTTTCTTGGGCCTGGGAGGAAATCATGATTGCGGGGCCTGTTTCCTTCTAAGAGGCCAGGGCTGAGCGAGTGATGGATGGGAAGAAGTAATGTTTCAGTGACATCTCTGATCAACGTTTTATTTATTTTGAAGTTCAAAAAAGATAGGTGAGCATCGTAGGTCTTTCGGGAACGCAGGGATAGCAGGTTTGGAGGTAAATTACTCTCTTATCCTCAGTAAATTTAATGGACACTTTTATTAAAACTGCAGGGAATTTTAAGGTAGTTCTATTCCTATTTTAAAACTATAGTTGAGGATTTGTTTTTAATGCCTGGATCGTTTTTGCTGCTGAGAAATCTAAACATTTTAGAGACGGGCCGCATTTTATTTTCCTTAACAATGATGGGGAATTCACGCACACCTGAGGACACAGAAACATTACTTAAAATCACAATGGATACGTACACAAAAGGAGAAAATGAAAAAGCTGGCCTGGCTGATGTCAGGAGGTGGATACCACCTTGGGTTTGTCCTTGAAAAACAAACTCACCTGTCACTGATCAACGGTACCAGTTCGCCAGCGTGTGATGGAAAGCATTCCCGCTGGCGCAGAGGCTCCGTTCACGCGACTGTTTACGTAATTACGCAGCGAAACATTGCAATCGTTTGGATTTAATACATGTTTTAACAAGCCCTTCAACTAAGTTGTAGCCTTCTATAATCAAATCAAGTCTTTTCAATTAAAACACTATTAGAAAAGGTGTCATGGAATCACCGTTACACTTTACCGCATGAAAAGACTCAAGGATCGCTTGGCTGGAAATCTGAGCTAAGTTATTGACGACGCCTGAGCTTAAAGGCCACGTCAGCCCGCCAGGGAGGGCGCCCAGGCTGAGGGGCTTGGGTCCTGCACGAGCGACGCAGATCCCCAGCCTCAGGCCACTTCTTTGTGATCAACTGACGGATGGCAGTGGCCTAGAGAGCTTGAAGGTGTCTGTGGCTCTGAGCTTGACCCCAGGTGCACCATCAAGCGTATCATGGGCCAGGAGTGGTGGGCACAGGGTCACCAGAGAGATCCCCACCTCCCCCTGGCATTAGTTACAGCATCGTGGGATTCTAGAGGTAGAAACTATTTTAGGCATCGCTTAATCTCACTGCTTCGTTTTAGAGATGTAATCCGGGGGCTCACAGAAGATACAGACGGCCCTCAGTACCCTCGGGTTCCACATCTGCAGATTCAACCAACCATATTTTTCCCATATGGAAAATATTTGGAGAGAAAATTCCAAAAAAGCAAAACTTGACTTTGCCACACAATGGCAGCTACTTACATAGCATCAACATTGTATTTACAACTATTTACACAGCATTTACATTGTATCAGGTATTAGAAGTAATCTAGAGATAATTTAAAGCATGCAGGAGCATGTACTTAGGTTATATGCAAATACTACACCATTTTATATGTGGGACGCGAGCATCTGCACGGCTTGGTATCCTTGGGGGGTCCTGGAACCAATTCCCCCACGGATCCTAAGGGATGAACGCTCATGATCCGCCGAAGGCCATCATGTTGGTCATTCTGTGAAACAAAGTAAAATGTGCATCCCCACAACTACCCCGAACTGGAGAACCATATCCAGTTAGAGCAGATGCGCAAAGGACCACTAGCGCACAGAGCTAAAGGGTGGCCTTCAGGAGAGATGGTTCACCTCCATCCCGACAACTCAGTAACAAAAGTCAATGTGGGGCTTCCCTGGTGGCGCAGTGGTTGAGAGTCCGCCTGCCGAGGCAGGGGACACGGATTCGTGCCCTAGTCCGGGAAGATCCCACATGCCGTGGAGCGGCTGGGCCCGTGAGCCATGGCCACTGGGCCTGCGCGTCCGGAGCCTGTGCTCCGCAACGGGAGAGGCCACAGCAGTGAGAGGCTCGCGTACCACACACACACACACAAAATCAAGTTAATCAAGGTGAACATGCCATGTGTGCTGCCAAGACCTTGATTAATATGGTCTGTGGAAGTAGTGACACTTCTGTGTCCTCGTACAGCACATCCTACAGCCTAGTAGGTCAAGGGTGACCACAATTTCTTTATAACATAGGGGTGGTGGGTGTGACTGTGCCACCTTGCCCTGAAGAAAGTGAGGCTCACAGAGGTAAACTCAATTTATGACGGTTATGATACAAGTTTGGAGCAGAGCAAGGATCACAGTGTAGCCTTAAGCCTCGTTTCCAGCTCTTTCCTAGACTAAGTTGTAGGCCTGGGGTGGCAGATCTGTGGTTCTCAGGCTGCCAATGCATCCCTAGTCACTGCCATGGCAGACATCACTAATCAATCACGACACTCTTTCAGACTGAGTCCAGACCTGTCCTGAGATCCTTCCCAGCACAGCTCTCTGGGAGACCCTACAATCCAGTAGAACTGGTGGGCAAGGGTGCCCTTCCTGCTACAGTCTAATAGGCTTTCCTATACCTCGGGCCTTGCTGCAGCTGGGGGAAGGGGAGCAGCCAGGAAATTAAAGAGAATTTTTAGGAAATTTAGAGGCAAGCTGGGCAATGTAACTTCCTGCTCTGCTGATCACTCCCCAGAAACCTTCACTAAATATCTACATAACTGCCATTCTTTTGAGGTCTGATGTGTGTGTGTTTGGATGTAACATGGTATGAGGCTGATTTCCAAGCTGAGCACTATAATGACCCCATCAGCACATGAGAGGCACGAGCAAGGTCCTTCTGTCAAAAGACCTGTGGGTCTCTTGACCCACAACGCTCTTCAACACAGCGTTTCCCTAAGCCTGCTTATTTCCAGAACCTCTTTTTTCACAGTTCAACTGGCCAGTGTGGACATCCTGTTCCACAGAACAGTTCCTAGTGTAATTATGATGAGATCTACAGTTATCCTGCCATCTTTATTCTAATCATGATTTAAGAATCCCTCCTTTGGAAGACACGTGGCCTTTCCAGTCCAGGCAGTTCTTGACTTGCATGCTTGATGCTCTGCTGCTCGCTCCCTTGTGCAGTATTTCTTTGTGGACTCTCCCACCCCTACCCCTTCCCTGCTGCTGCACAGGGTTAGAGAACAGTGGTGCTCCCACCAGGCAACAGTTGAGTGGTGTTCCCCCTGCAGTTTATGGCGAGTGGGGACAGTTATTTGGGGGCGGGGGTGGGGGGGTGGTAGATACCAGCCCAAACTGCCACTCCAGCTCTTCATAATTGCAGTTAACTGGGTTCCATTATGCCCCTTCACACATAGAGGGAAGCACCGTGCGCCCCTCAGTATGACAAAAGCACCAGAGTCAGGCACGCCTGGATTCAAAGCCAGATCTGCCTCTTTCTAGCTTGAGTTTGCTCAACTTTCTAAACTTCTTTAAGGCTCGGTTTCCTCAGTTATAAAAATTGGGATGAAATTAGCATTTGTGCTCTCAGCCCAAGATGAGGATTAAGTGGAAAAGTCCAGTAAAGTGAATAGCCCATTACCTGACGCATAATAAGTGATCACGGTGGTGATGGTGATGATGATGATGATGATGTTTTTAACACAACAGCAACGCAAAGACGGCCTCGCTTCTGGGATTCAGGGATCTGGTTCAAGTGGTTGCTGGGCTGAGGCCAGACCAGCTTTTGCTCTCCGGCGCCCCTGCAGGCCTGCCCTTGCTACTGCGTCTACCCTGGAGGACCCCACTCCCAGGGTTAAGAGGATTAGTAAGGAGGGGTGGGAAGACACTTGCCCTGGCGGATGCTTTCTCCTGAGCATAAACAGACCTGGAAGAGCCTGGAAATGGGAGACCTTCAGAGAGTCAGTGGGCAGCCACCTAAAACCCGTCACAGCAGGACGGGTCTAATCGCAGAGGGGATGCGGGTTGGTTGGTGTAAGGCTGCGTGGACGAAGAGACGTGGAGAGCAACCAAAAACAACCCGGGGCCGGGTGGCTGGGGGAACTCGGAAGAATGTGAACTCTGATCAGTGCTTAGCACTTAGCAAACAAAACCTCCAGCCAGACCAAGGCAAACCTGCATGTCATGAGATGTTTCTTCTAGCGTCACAACGGGTTTCTGCTTCTGTTTTGTTTTCCCCCTGGTTTGGACTCTCACTTTCCTCCTTAGCTGTGAATCTCTCGTTTTACCCTCCGAGGTGGGGATTAAATGCTGAGCCAGCGGGAAGCACTCTTGAAACCTCCGGGCTGCAGCAACCGCTGCATTTCGAGCATCGTTCCCAGGGACCCGCTTGGCCGCTTGCCCTGGTCAGCCGGCACCTCCATTTAACTGACCTTTTGCCATTATAAAGGCCATCGGTAGGTGTTAATCCCTCCTGATTTAGAAAGGGTTTTTTTCCTTTCCTTTCTTTCCACCACCTCCCTTCCCCTTTTATGTTTGAAAGTAATGTTTCAAAACATCTCTTGCATTTATCTATACTGTTTTTATAAACACAGCACTTTTATATTCATTATTTCAATTTGATAAAATTAAAGATGGGTGCCTCAGGGGATCTGCGGATAGTCAAACCCAGTGGTTCTCAAAGTGGGGCCCCCTGGCCGGCAGCATCAACGTTACATTAGAAATGCAAAATTTCTCCAGACCTCCTGAGATTCTGTGGGTGACTCTAGTAATCTGTTTTTACAGGCATTCCAGAGGCTTCTGAGGCATGCTCAACTTTGAGAACCACTGCACTAATCGCATTTCCTCTACATCTGCTCCCCACTTAATAGATTAGAAAACTGAGACCCACAGTAATATAGTCAAGGTCAGTCACTCATTCATTCAACAAGTATTCGACACTGCTAGGGATTAGGGATACATAATGAAAAAGACAAAAGTGGCCCTGCCTCCATGGAATTGACTTTCTACAAAGAAAAAACTATGAAGATCATCACAGATTGTGGTTAGTGCCATGAGAGAAGCAAACATGGGGATAAGACTGAGATTAACTGGGGAAGAGCTACGCAGGATGAGGTGTTCAGGGAAGACTTCCTGGAGGAAGTGATGTTTGAGCTGGCTCTAAAGGATGAGCAGGAGCTGGCCATGGCAACAGAAGGAGGTGGCAATGGCTCGTGCAACAAACTTGGAGTGAGAAAGCACTTGGCCTCTGTAGCAACAGAAACCCAGGTGTGGTTAGAGCTTTGTGCGTGAGCAGGGGAGCGGTTGAGGCAGGATGAGAGACAGAGAGAGAGAGAGAGAGAGAGAGAGAGAGAGAGAGAGAGAGAAAGTTGTGGGAGAGGGGGATGCTGAGGCAATGCGGGCCCTCAGGAGCCTAAAGAGTCAGGCTAGGGCTCCTGGCCCTCAGGCCACCTCCACAGGGCTCCTCCTGGTCTCTGCCCTCAGACTCCACCTGCCAGAAGGGATCTAAAGCCAGAATCACCTAGTCCAGCCTCAGCTCGGACCCTCCAGGGCTAGGGAGCTCACACCCTCCCTCACACCTGAAGCAAGGCAGCTGGTCCAGCTCTGGAAAGTTCTAACTGATCTTTCTATATATTGAGCTCAACTCTGATTCCTTTAGATATTTTAAAAAGTGATCAAGGGAATTCCCTGGTGGTCCAGTGGTTAAGACTCGGCACTTTCACTGCGCCGCCAAAAAACAACAACAGTGATCTGCCTCACCCCCTCCACTGCTCATCTCCTCTTTGTCCAGGCTAAATATCTTCACGTCTATTATGAGGCGGTGTGGCAACTCTGCAATTAAACCGCCTGCACTCAAGTCTGGCTCTGCCACTTAAGCATAACCTCTGGGCCTCAGTTTCCTCATATGTGAAATGGGCATAATGGTAATAACCTTTACTGCATAGGCTCATTGTGATGTTTAAATGGCAAAGGCATTCGGTGAGGGCTGGCCGCTAGTGTAGCTCCTCACGGGGTCTGCGTTCCATACGCGCAACCCCCTGCTGTCTCTCCCTAGATGGGTGCCATTGATCACCCCTGCTGTTGGATGGTCACCCCTTCTGCGGCATCACCCCTCTGGGTTCAAGCCAGGCCAGAATGCAATGGGACTGTTCCCTCCCAATCTGACCATTTGCTCTCTGGAATAAACCAGAGTCTGAGTGGGAGAGAGGCTTGTCACCACACTCATGGGGAAAGCGGCCCTTTTCCCTTTGACCCTACTACACCTGTGACAAAGCACACTTTGTATATTTGTCTCTAGCCTAAGTAAAAGAATAGGACACTCACAACCATCAGGAAAATGATTGTATCCCCCAAGATCAAGAACAGAAGGGCGCAGCTTCTGCTTCTGTGCACGAGAGTGGCTTGTGGCAGAACATCTCTCCTACTGAAACCAGCAAGGAAGGCTGAAATCAAATACAAAACCCCTCTCTATGAAGGCATTAGAGAGCTGTTGAGACAACCAGGACTTAAGCAGGCAAAAATCTCAGAAAGGGGGGAACTGGCTGGTAAGGTGGCCTGACATCCTGCTGTCACTTTTTGCGGTAGGGAATTTGTTTAATCCTGGACAAGAAGCAAGGGGCCGAGGGTCCAATGAAGGGCCCAGGCAGTGGACTGCTACAAGGAGGCAGAGAAACAAGCAGAGCCTCAGGAAGCCTCCTGAGAATGGAGGGATTAAAAAAGCAGGGATTTGTGGGGGCCTGTGTTTCTTCTGAAGAGGAAGGACAGTTAAATTAGCCCAACACACTTCTCACTTTCCCCTGTAAGACACTTGCCAAGTTCTGAAACTGACAGAGGAAACTGGAAAGCTGAGCAGGAAGCTTTGAAATGCCAAGTGGAGTTTCCGACAGCCTTGAGATGCTAAAACAATGAAGATTAAAGTCAGATGGGGCAGAAGCTTGTAAGGAATAGTCTCACCTTTTCAATAAACTACGAAAAACGCTAAATTCTTTTAACACGTTCTTACAATTATGCAGTTTGTTGATGCAGTCGCCTTTTGAACCCAAGTACAGGACTTTGAATGTATCCCTGTCTCATTTTAATTATTAGCAGTTTCAGCTCTTTTTGGACTTTTGGGACCTCTGTGAACCCCGCAGCCAATGAATCAGCCATCCTCTCCCAACTCCCAGTCACCTGTAAATCTGGCCAGAGTAATGGATTTCCTCTGTGTCAGACCCAAAATACAATAATAAAATAAACAAGCAATTAAACAAAGACCCTGGGAGGGAACTGGGAGACTAGCACCTTGCTTCACACGAGCTGAGTCGATTGTCCAAAATAACGTTGGCAGGGTCAGAATCTGCCGTTTCCCTTTGGACTGTTGCCTCCGGACATTGCTCTAAAGCCGCCAGTTGCAAATTCTAACTTTTTAATGTGTTCTGCCTGCCGCTCACCGCCTCCTGAGGGTGATGTTCAAAACCAGAAAGCTTGGGCTTCCCTGGTGGCACAGTGGTTGAGAATCTGCCTGCTAATGCAGGGGACATGGGTTCGAGCCCTGGTCTGGGAGGATCCCACATGCCGCAGAGCAACTGGGCCCGTGAGCCACAACTGCTGAGCCTACGCATCTGGAGCCTGTGCTCCGCAACAAGAGAGGCCGCGATAGTGGGAGGCCCGCGCACCGCAATGAAGAGTGGCCCCCGCTCGCCACAACTAGAGAAAGCCCTCACACAGAAACGAAGACCCAACACAGCAAAAATAAATAAATAAACTCCTACCCCCAACATCTTCTTAAAAAAAAAAAAGCAAAACCCAGAAAGCTTGTTTGTGGTTGGAAGGACTGCATTCCTAAGCGGTGCATCTAGCGGACAAGATGGCTATCTCCATAGGATTCTTGTTTCTGCTCTATCTCTTGGCTTCTCCACTCCCCCACGGTGAAGGAGTTGGGCTAAATTTATATTAACAAACATTTATTGAGCATTTACTGTGTGCCAGGCACGGTGCTGAGCTCTTTAACTGTATCGTCTCAATCAAGCCTCTTAAATATCCTCTTGGGTGGATATTGTTTCTTCATTTTAGGAAAGAGGAAACAGAGGCTTAGAGAAGTTCAGTGACTTACATACTGGTGATGACATGTCCAAAACTTGACTGCATGGCCCTCATGCTTAACACAACTAGTTTACCCTGCCTAGGTGATGCCTGAAGCCCCTTCCAGCTCCAAGCATCTTTTCCTTCCGAAAACGTTTGTATCATCTGGTGCCCAACAGAGGAATGACTGACTGTAAGACTGACTGTAAAATCCCGAAACCGTTGTTCTCCCTGTTCAGCTGGCATCTCCAGAGGCAGAAGACGCCTGGCCTGTCTCAGGCTCCTGCCTTAGCAGCACACGGCTGACGTTATATGGAGCGATCCGAAGCGTAGAAGTACCATCTTCCTCACACGAGACAACTCTGATGTCTAATTCAAGTGGCCTGTGCAGCCGTGGGCTCTGGGAAAATCTGCCACTCACAGTAACTTGTTTTTTTTAAATGGAGGGTTTCCCTTCTTTTCAGGGTGATACAAGTCTTTCTAATGAGAAATACCAAGCTTAAAGTTGCCTCAAATCTTCAACAGCGTTTTTGCTACATGGCTTAAGAGATCCCTGATGCTGGAGCTTTCAAAATGCTTCCAACTACCCATTTGCTCAGCCCCTTTATTGTGACTGGGTTTCTTCTTCTGGTGGGGAAAGCCATCCTTGGGCTGTTTTAAAGCAATTCCCAAATGGATCAATGAAGAGGGGGGAAAGATTCGGTCACCTGAAGAAAACAGAATTTAAATACTATTTCAGCCATTCAAGTCATGACATCCATGTGGAACATCTTTTCACCCATATATAGGTATCACCTATACTGCTGAACGTTGGAAATGAAATCTATAGTTTGCCAGAATCATCTGGACTATTGCGAACTCTAAACTATATTCCAGTGGCAGGCAGGAGTAACTAATTATTGGAGGCCATTCCCTTCCCCCACCATCCAGATTTATTTCATATTTAATTTTTTTTTTTAAGAATTAACAAGGGAGAAACGCCATCTGCCATTTTTGCCTAGGGATCTGGAATTGAAACTTTCACTGCTAATGGCTTGTGATTTTCCCCAGCTCTCCAGAAGCTTCAGAGATCTAATTTTTTCTAACAAAGGCTTCATCTGCAGTGAATGAACCCTGGCTACGAAGTCAGCTTGCTTAAAACAATGGAGTTACGCAGACAATAGGAAAGAAGGGGCTGGCTTAGTGCGCTGAGTGCTAACCCCACACAGCCATCTGCGGTGATCTGAGTCCAGCCACCCCTGACACCGTCAAGTTCAGGAATAGGCTGGTCTTCTATTCATTCACTCCTTCTGTGGCTCTGGCAGATGAAATCCAATGCGGGGCGGGGCGGGGGGGGGGGGTATGGCATCCTCATATCTACACATAACAATTCTCTGTTTAAGATTTCTCTGTGCTCCACACTCCTAAGAATATCAGGCTGCCAAGAGAATGAAGAGACGGGTAGAATCAAAACCGGTGTTGAAATATTTCAGGCTCATTTTCTTCTCCCTCTGCACCGCCCACCCCCCGAGAAAAACAAACAAACAAACAAAAACCTCTGCCTCAAAAGTGTGAGCCACTCAAGATAATCTGCAGAATATGAAGATGGTGCAAGATCATCTCACTGTTTTCCCTGCAGGAGTTGAAAGCAGTAGCATCAGTTTGGCTGCCCAGGTCAGACACTTGGCGGTCATCCTGGATTTCACACCACATCCAATCAGGCACCGATTCCTATTGACCAGACCTCTGCAATGACACTCTCGTCACCAGCTTCTTCTTCCCCTCCAGCGTCCCTGCCCTGGGCCCAGTCCTCACTGCCTCTCACCTGGGCTACTACATCAGCCCCATCTGGCCTCCTGCCCCTCCCCTCGCCATGCACTGCCATGGGTTTCTCCAAATCGGAACAAACCTGATCACATCGGTCCTCTTAAGAGCTTGGCTGGTTCTCCCTGAGCTACAGGTTAAAGTCTCGACTCCTTGCTCTGGCAGATGACCCCATCCCGGTCGGGAACCTGTGAGCTTTACTGCCCCTCTTGGCCCCTTGAGGACTGTGTCTCAGCCCTTTGAGGTAGACCAGGGTCTGGGCCAAGGCGAGGCCCACTCCTCAGGGGAAGCCCAGCTCATCCACGGGTTCTTTACTCTGCTCAGCTGCTCGACGCCAACTGTAGCGTCAGTGACAGCGGGAAGGGGGACACAGACACATCTCCAAACACTGCCCCCATCAAAGGGGATGCCACAGCCTGTCCTCACAACATATAGTGGCCTGATGTCCCAGAGGGAAAACTGCAACTGTCGAGACGGGAAATGTTAGAGCAGGGAGCGTGGCAGTACGTGATCTGTAAATCACAGTTCTGTTCAATCAGTGAGTGTGAAAATTAAAATTTGTCTTGATAAGATAGAAACTAAAAACAACAACAACAAAAATGGATGGTAAATGATGGAGAGATTACCACACCATGTCCCGGTGTACCTCATAGAGGGATGGACAGTCACACCTGACGACAGCCCTCCTGGGTCTGTACCTTGCCCTGGTCTGTTTACCCTTTGCAGCCCTCGCTGCCTGGGGGCTCTCACCTCCAGTCTCTCGGGGCCTCTCCAGAGTTCACAGCTCTCCGGGACGGATCCACAGAAAGGACCGCACTGACTCAGGGACTCCTGACTTATCCTCTTCTTCACAGACCGCTCCACCATGGGCAGGCCAAACCCTGCATCCCATGAGTCTATATTCCACCCACAGTGGTTATTCACTGGTGCCAAACTCACTTGCATTTTCCCAGCTCCAAGATTCTGCTTTCGCCATCCTTTCCACCCCCAAATGTCCATCATGCATCTGGGGACCCTCCAAACTCCTCTTACGTATGTGGCTCCATTTCTTCCTGGATCCACCGACCTCCCGTCCCCAGCACACAGGGCAGAACTGAGCCCCATCACATGTTACCCAGGGTGGGTTGGAATGATCCAGAGAACAGTGACAATACGGGGGAAATCATTACATTAAATAATACGTGTATTGGAAATGTACCTCCTGAGGGAATTTGCATGTGATCCAACATGTTTAGAAATGATTAATATGTGTTGAAGTGGTAGAAGTAGGTTACAGGCTGTACTGGATCAGTTGCATTAAAATTAAACAAATATGTCTTCATTAGCAAAATGCAGAAAACCAGTACAGTTTCTGAATTTTGACAAACATCTTAGTTAGGAAGACACTTGTCAACACAGGAATATCAAAGAAGAAGAGCCATTTTGCCATTTTAGGGACCACGACAGAGATGGGAGGCCCACGGTGGAGTTGGAGACTAGTGCAGAGGACAGTCGCTGCGATCACCTGAGGAGGGGCGCAGGTTGTGCCCGGCCTGGGAGATGACTCAGGAGTGGTACCTGCCTGTCGTTCCACCGCTGCTGTGGCCATAAAGACCGCGAATACGCGTCAGCGCTCGTCAGCCATGGCCAACGAGCGCAGCTCGCCGCAGCCGACTCCCCTCCTCCAGGGAAGACCCTCGTCATCCGACCCCCAGGGCCCGTGCTTTTTCCTCTTCCTTCGCTGGCACGGCATCTCAGACTTTTCTGTTTCTTGTTTCTCTTCTGCCCGAGGCTTCAGTCCGCAGACATCTCTTTTCCATCCACACTCTCTCACTGAGGGAGTCTCTTCCAGTTTCTTGGCTTTAAACAGCATCGATGTGCTGATGACTCCCACACCAACATTTCCAGCACGAGCCCCCCCACCTCACTTGCACGTGCAATGGGTGACTCTGACAAACAGGCCCCCTCACCTCCCCCTCCTCCAGCCGTCTGCACCTTAGTAACCGGTGACTTCGTGCTTCCAGTTGCTTGAGCCAAAAATGCCGGCATCATTCCTACTCGTCTCTTTTACATCCCACATCCAGTTGCCAGAATCCCTGGAGACTCCCACTCCAACCCCTGCCTGCTTCTCACCATCTCCACCTGTTGCCCTAATCCAAATCAGCACTGTCTCCCATCTGTACCTCACAAGAGCTTCCTAACTGGTCTCTCTGCCTACCTCAATCCCCATCAAAGTCTGTTCTCAACACAGCCATTGGGATCCTTTAAAAATATAAGTTAGGTCATGCCACTCTGCCGCTCAAGACCCTCACTTCCTGTCTCAGAGGACAAGCTGGAATCCTTGACCGTGGCCTACATAGCCCTCCCTGGCCTCATCTCCCAGCTATGTGGCCTCCTTGCTGGCCCTCTAACATGCAAGGCAACACCTACCTCGGGACCTTTGCACTAGCTGTTCCTCTGCCCAGGATGCTCTTGCCCCAGATAGCCACATGGCTTGATCACTTACCTTCCTCAGGTTGCTGCTCAGATGTCCCCTTCTCAGTGAGGCATCCCTGGACTCCCTATTTTCAGTTCTAACCCCATCACTCCCTATCCCCCATTCAGCTTTAGTTTTCCTCTGTACCATTTATCATTTGACATATTTGATAAGATTTTTATACACACACACACACGAATGTAAGTTCCACAAGGACATGAATTCGTATGTTTTATTCACTGCTGTATTCTCATGTCTAGAACAGATGCTAAATAAATATTTGTTGGCTGCTTTGTGACTGACTGCACATTGGTTCACCTGTGTCACTTGCCATCTTGACTGCATGGGAAGAAGCCTGGGGCCTCAGGGGGGCAGGACGGCAAGTCACATCCTACCACAGTACCGACCGTGGGACATGACGGCGCTGGATTGACCTGTCCACATTTTCTGTGCCTCTCACATCTCAGGATCCCCAGAGCCTACCATACGGCCTAGAAAAAATGTGAGTAAATACTTGCTGAATTAATGAAATCCAGATAATTCAGGCCAAAGAGGAACCTGAATCAAACGAGATAATAAGAAACCACAGATGTGTGTTAAAAGCCCCCTTTTCACGTTCTGCCCATCCTCTGGGGTTCGCTCGGGCAACTGCATCACCTTGTGCATAGCAGCAGTGCTTCACTGCAGGTACAGGAAGTCATACACCTAAGTCTACCTGATGACATGGAGTTTCTGAGCTTCTGCCCACATTCACACGTGCTCCCATCACTGTCCACACGTGAACTTTCTCCATCATGAGTGGAGGGGGCTTGGGATAAGTCATCATACACCTTAGATTCTAGTCTTCCCTCCACACTTACCAGCCTTAAGTATGACTTTAATCTCTGTGATTCTCTGTTTCTTCATCTGAAGTTAATTCTCTTACAATAAAAGAATAACTGGCTTGTGAGTTTGGTAGAAAAGATTCAGGGATGGCTGTTAAAGGAGATTGATGGTTTATGAACATGTAGAAAGCAAAGATCACTAGGACCCACGGTGGACTCACAGAGGAAAAGCGGTCAGATAAAATTGTTTCCTTCTTTGACAGGATTATTGGACTGGTAGAAATGAAGTACACCAAGGATTTAAGAATTCAGTAGGGCATCTGATAAATTCAGTGGGGTTGACATATGGATTGGATGCAAGGACTATTGAGCTGAGTGCAAGGACTATTAGGTGGCTTGGGGACTGGCTGGATATTGTTTTTCAGAGATTGAAATTTGATGATCCCAGAGAGAGGTTCTGAGCTCAGGACCTCAAGCCTCTGCCCTCAGCAAAGTCCTGTTGAGCCTTTGTATCACTGGAAAGAATGAAAACAAAGAGGGTATGTCTACCACATTTGGGCATAGGCTGGGAGACAAAGATATCATGACCAGGATCAGAATCACATCCAAATCAACCTCACTCATAGACTAGAGGCAACGCACTGAATCTAAGAATTCGAAATGGAAAGGGTAATGTGCTACCTTTGGCTCCCAGAGCTACCTGTCCAGGTATAGAAGGAGGGAAGCACGGTACAGTGGCAGAAGACTTGAAAACGTATAAAGGGTTTTTGTTGACATAAGTCATTTGTCATCATATGTGATTTACTGTGCCCTCACCCTAATCCCCCTTTCCCCCTTCCCACAAAGAGCTAACTTTGTCTTGGGTTACAGCCATGGAATCGTATCTACAAGGGTAAGGTGGGCATCCCACTGTATTCAGTGCTAGTCTGATGGTTTTAAGGACCACATTGTAAAAGGGATGTGAAATGAGCCATCCAAATGTGAAAAGTTAAAAATTTCCTTTATAATAGCATCAAAAACAATAAAATATTTAGGATTAAACTTAATAGGAGAAGTATAAAACTTATCTATTGAAAACTACAAAACATTGTTGAAAGAAATTAAGGGAGACCTAAATAAATGGAAAGATATCCCATGTTCATGGATCAGAAAACTTAATACTGTTAACATGGCAGTACTCCCCCAAACTGGTCTCTGGTTTCAACACAAGTTCTTTAAAAACTTCAGTTGGCTTCTCTGAAGAAACTGACAAGCTGATTCTAAATTCATATGGAAATCCAAGGGATCCGGAATAGCCAAAACAATTTTGAAAAATAAGAGCAAAGTTGGAAGACTCACACTCTGTAATTTTAAAACTCACCACAGAACTTCAATAGTCAGTCGTGTGGTACTAGAGAAGGACAGACATAGAGATCAACGGAATAGACTTGAGAGTTCAGAAATAAACCCTCACGTGTGTAGTCAATTGATTTTTGACAGGGGTGCTAAGACAATTTAGTGGGGGAAAGGACAGTCTTTTCAATAAATGGTACTGGGACAACTGAATATCAAACAAAACAATGAAGAAGGACCACTGCATCATACCATATACAAAAATGAATTCAAAATGGATGGAAGACCTAAGTGTAAGTGCTAAAACTGTAAAACTCTCACGAGAAGAGATAAAAGTTACGAGAAAAAAAACATAGATATAAATCTTTGGGACCTTAGATTAGGCAATGGTTCCTTACACATGACATCAAAAGCGCAAGCAAAAAGAAGGACAAAAGGATAAAGTGGACTTAACCAAAATTTAGAACTTTTATGCTTCAAAGGATACCATCAAGAAAGTGTAAAGATAACCCACAGAATGGGAGAAAATATTTGCAAATCATATACCTGATAAGGAAGTTGTATCTAGAATATATAAAGACCACTTACAAATCAATAATAAAATGATAACCCAATTTAAAAATGGGCAAAGGATATGAATGGACATTTCTCCAAAGAAAGTTTACAGATGGCCAATAAGCACATGAGAAGATGCTAACATCTTCTGAAAAGCAAATCAAACTACAATGAGGTACCACTTCGCGCTCAGGAGGATGACTATAATCAAAGAGACAGATTAACAGCTGTTGGCCAGAATGCAGAGGAATAAGAAGCTTCATACACTGCTGGTTGAGATGTAGAATGGCACAGTGGCTTTGGAAAACAGTCTGGCAGTGTCTCAAAAAGTTAAATATAGGGTTACCATGACCCAGAAATTCCACTCCAAGGTATATACTCAAGAGAAGTCAAAACATGCATCCACATGAAAACTTGTATGTGAACGTTCACATCAGCATTATTCGTAATAACCAATAAGCGGAAACAACCCAAATGTCCATCGATTGACTAATGAATAAACAAAACGCGACATATCCATACAATGCGATATTACTGAGCAATAAAAAGAAGTGAAGTACTGGTACCTACAACACAGATGAACCTTAAAAACACTGTGCTACATATATGCAATGGAATATTACTCAGCCATAAAAAGAAATGAAATTGAGCTATTTGTAATGAGGTGGATACACCTAGAGTCTGTCATACAGAGTGAAGTAAGTCAGAAAGAGAAAGACAAATACCATATGCTAACACATATATATGGAATTTAAGAAAAAAAAAATGTCATGAAGAACCTAGGGGTAAGACAGGAATAAAGACACAGACCTACTAGAGAATGGACTTGAGGATATGGGGAGGGGGAAAGGTAAGCGAGAGAGAGGCATGGACATATACACACTAACGAACGTAAGGTAGATAGCTAGTGGGAAGCAGCCGCATAGCACAGGGAGATCAGCTCAGGGAGATCAGCTCGGTGCTTTGTGACCGCCTGGAGGGGTGGGATAGGGAGGGAGGGAGATGCAAGAGGGAAGAGATATGGGAACATATGTATATGTATAACTGGTTCACTTTGTTATAAAGCAGAAACTAACACACCATTGTAAAGCAATTATACTCCAATAAGGATGTAAAAAAACAAACAAACAAAAAAAAAACCACTGTGCTAAGTGAAAAAAGCAGTTACAAAATGCCACCTCCTGTATGATTCCATTTACATGAAGTATGCAGGATAAGCACTTAGTATCAGAGAACAATTAGCGTTTCCCAGGGCAGGGGTTGGGGTGGGGAGAATGGAGACTGACTGCTACAGGAAAGGGAGTTTCCTTTGGGGGTGATAAAAATGATCTAAAATTGATCTGGTGACGGTTGCACAACTCCGTGATACACTAAAAGTTATCGAATTGTACAATTTAAATGAGTGAATTGTATGGTATGTGAATTATAGCTCAATAGAATTGTTATTAAACGGGGAGCATATCAACAAACTGGATCTCAGAATGGCAAAGGGCTGTAAAATCGCATTCTAAGAAGCAAAGCTGAAGAGACTGGGGGCAAAACAGAAGAAGTTATCTTCAAATATTCAAGGGCTCAAGGTGGAAAGGGAATTAGATGCTCTGTGTGGTTCCTAAGCAGACTCTGCACCTCCTTCTGGACTGCTCACTGCCCCCCCCATCACACCCCCAATATCTCCTACACATTTTCGTGTCTCAGCTTAACTGTCACCTCCCAGGGACGTTCCCCCAACTCCCCTTCCCCGTCATCTTTGCTGTGCACTCCCACTCGTAATGACATATTTATTTAATTACTGGGTTACAGTCTGAGGACCTCACTGAATTACCAGCTCCATGAAGGGAGCCTACAGGCTTCCCGTTCACCATTGTCTCCCTAGAATTTATCACCGTGCCTGGCGTATATGAGGCACTTAACACGTATTTGTTAAATGAATAAATGAACAAGAAACGTAACTGTCAGAGACTACAAACAGTCTACAGAAGAACTTTCTGAGAGTCAGAGCTGCCAACAGATTTGATGAGCTGCCCTGGGTGCCCTTGTGCCTCTCTTCACGGGAACTGTTCAAGCGTGTGGGAGACAGAGGCGTCAGGGAACGGATTAATGCGCCAAAGAGATGGTCACATGGGATTTCTTTCTCTGCTGTCTGGAAATCTCATATACAGTTCATGTGCTCTGGAAAAATCCTGAAAGGCAGATAACAAAAGTAATTAAATCAAATCAATCGAGGCACCTACAATCCTCCACCACGCCGCAGCCACAGGTAGCAGAGCGCAGCCTTCCGGGCGGTGGCAACACAGCACTTCATTATGTGGACAAACGCTACTTCAGTTAGTGAGGGATTCTGAACATCTCATAACCTTTCACCATAGCTCACACTTATTGGATGCTTAATTGGCGCCAGCCACTCTGCTAACAACTTCATGGGCATCTGATTCTCTTAAAACCCACTGAGGTGAATACTTAATATTATTCACAGTTCATGTCACAGATGGAGAAACTGGGGTGTAGAGAATCACATAAGTTTCTCAAGATCACAGACTAGCAAATGGCAGAGCCAGTTCAGATCCCTGAAACCCGGCTCCGGAAGGATTCCACTGATGTCTGTTGGACAATCACTGAAGGAATGAATGAGTGCGCCGCTGCCCACATAAGGGAGAACTGAGCTTCTCTTAACCAGCTGCTTGGTTCTTATCTCAAAAATGCTCTAAATCTTGTGTCACTCATCTCTTTATGGGTCACCCTATCCTAAGGCTAAAAATGGGGTCACTTAGCATAAAGAGCATTTCTTTGGCTCCAACTCCCACCTGCTGCTGGGGGAGTCGTCCTCCAGGGGACCCTCAAATACCTCCTTGAATGGGCCTCTGTGCTGCTTCCCGTCATCCAGGCCTCTGTCACCCACGGAGCCCCTGCAGGGCCCTCTCTGGGCCACTCCGGCCGCCCGCCCCCCACACTGGCTGAAGCTGACCGGCTCCCGCAGCTGCTGCAACGTTGCTGCATCCACTTCCAAGGTGCAGTGCCACCTCCTGCTGGGACGGGTGCCGCCGGTGATGGCGCCACCGCCACCGCGAAAGTGCCACCAACACCGCCAGCGCCGGGCTCACCGCCGCTGCTGCCGCTGCCATCAGGTTGCTGGAGTCACGGCCTGTGTCATCACCGCGGGGCGCTGGCCGGCTCCCACCCTCAGAGGGGGAGGCACGTGCGGGAGCGGGGGGGCTTCTGGCGTTGCCTGCTCAAGCCCCAGTCTACAGGCAGATGAGGGACAGACTGAGGGACAGGACATCACGACATACTCAAAATGACCCTCTCCTCCGAGGAAGCGTCACTCTGCACTACCTTGGGGTTTCCTGGGAGATGACGGGTTCCTCAGGCAGACAGGTTCCCGGAGAATGCAACTCATATTCCCGACATCTCTACATCCCACGGGGAGACAGTGAAGGCCAAGCTCGAGCGGCTTCCCACTCACCCTCTCTTCCCCTCCACTACAAGGAGGCCAAGACACACGTTTGTGACTCATCTTTCAAAATCCACAAGACCGCATGGTATGCACTTGTGAACTCACCTGACCCTTGACTTCACCCTGGTTCCCTTCCAGGCCTGTTTCTCAGATGTATCATTCTTATTATTGTATTACATGTATGTCTGAAAGTCCCTTTTGGAATAAGATAGAAGAGATTACAAACGTAAAGGAAATCAAATGAAGAGCATACGTACACACGTTTTAAAAGGAAAGTCCATTTCTACATTTGGTGTGCTTCAATGGGGATTTCTTTCTGAAGACTTCAAATAAGCAGAAATTCTTGACCAAATGACTTGGTAGCTCCAGGTGAAAAGCAGGGCTCTCTCAGGACGCCTTACTGAACATGAATTACAGAATGACTGTTCGCTCCTTATCCTTTGTAGACAGACGCTAAGAACACTGCTGGGCATGGCCGATCCTGGGCAAAGGTGGCCTTCAGGGTCCCCAACCTTCCTGACTCTCCATCACCTTTAGCCCAGAATTCCTTCCTTAAAAGGGCACCTAGGACATATACACACTAACGAACGTAGTAAGGTAGATAGCTAGTGGGAAGCAGCCGCATGGCACAGGGATATTGGCTCGGCGCTTTGTGACAGCCTGGAGGGGTGGGATAGGGAGGGTGGGAGGGAGGGAGACGCAAGAGGGAAGACATATGGGAACATATGTATATGTATAACTGATTCACTTTGTTATAAAGCAGAAACTAACACACCATTGTAAAGCAATTATACTCCAATAAAGATTTTTAAAAAAAAAAAAAAAGAAAGAAAAGGGCACCTAGGCTCTCGCTAAGCACTGGGTAGGCCACAATAGACAATTCACGTTAAGGTTTTAATCCCAAAACTCCATGCTTTGCAGTCAGAGGGGTCATATAACCTCAAAGGCAGGACCACGTGCATAATTTACAAGGCCCAGCACAAAATGAAAATGAGGGCCCTAAGTCAAGTTATCAAGAATTTCAAGTGGGATAGGGAGGGTGGGAGGGAGGCTCAAGAGGGAGGGGTATGGAGATATATGTATACATATGGCTGATTCACTTTGTTATACAGCAGAAACTAACACACCATTGTAAAGCAATTATACTCCAATAAAGATATAAAAAAAAAGAAAAAGAATTTCAAGATGGCGACAGCAGAGCGTTAAGCCAGGCACAGGGCCCCACGCAACAGAGGAGGTGGGACATCCGGCCCTGCCCCAAGAAGTGTAGGACGTATCAAGGGCACCGGAAGGCACAATTTAGGAAATTGTTTTTATATATAAACACAAATGCCTATTTCTTAATGGAGAAACACTAAAAATTGGCAAATATAAAAAAATAAGACAGAAAACTTCAGAGACACTCCATTCTTGCAGAAGCACCAGTTGATTCAGCTCTGCAATTTGGACGACTGTGGTGAAAAAGCACAAGAAACAATTTTTACCATGTTTCCATCCAAATCTGCATACCTGTCATTGTTTTACCTTTTAAGAGACAAGTTTGGAAGGGGTAGTAAGAACAGCAATGCCACGGCAAAGCGGGAAAGGGTCAGATGGCCACCGGCCTAAACAGTTCTCAAAGGCAAAGGATGGGTGTGGTCTGGCCAGGCTGAGAGGAAGGGTTCTAGTATGGGTGGGGGAGGGCAGAGGAGGGCAGAGAGAGAGAGATGGGCAGGACGGGTAGTGGCAGGAAGGTCAACAGGGCACGGACAGGGGTAGGGCTCACCCAGGGCCACTGAATTACTCCAGGAAAATCTATAGGAACCTGACAGCTTGTAAAGTCTTAGAGTCTGATTTTAAAACAGGGATTTCATGCTCATGAAGGTAAGATAGACGTGATGCACTGGGTGTCAACTGGCACTTGTCTATAAAGGACACGTGAAATTTTTCCCTCTATAAGCAATAGCGTGAGACAGAACCCAAAGGGTAAAGGAGAGTTTTTTGCCCTTGAATCGGCTGTTATTGAACCTTCACCCAACTCCCCAGATCTCAGAGGTGCCTCGCAGCTCTAGCAAAGCTTTCTGGTCTTGTGCTGAGGCCGTTCCCCATGCTGGCTCGTTAGTCAGTCTTGCCCTACACATGACACACAGCACCTCCAGGATGGGAGGGTGCACCGGGCGCTTGAGGCACAGAGCGAAACCCACGCTCACCATCACTAACGAGCTCAGGCTCAAGAGGACTGAATGGTGAGGAAAGATGTTTGGACAAAGCAGGACTTGTCACCTCCGCACCTGAGATGATGCAGAGGGGAAAACCCAAAACTGCTCCCTACCCAGGCCTCCTTCTCCTCTATAGACCATCCTCCTTAGATGCAGTGACACCCAGCACAGAGCTGTGAGAGCTTCGAGCTCTGTCTCTCGGACTATCTAGGCCAAGGTACAAGCTGTCTCATCCAGGCTACCAGGAAACTAGATGAACAGAGACTCCAAACTCACGGTTCAAAGTCAGAGACTGTGATGCACGTACGTTCCTCCAGACCCCAACTGACTCTCTCCCGGCTCCCTTACTCTCTTTATATACATATATATGTCTGTTCATTTATGTATCTACACCGACATATTCATATATGTATATATGTGTAAATAACTGTATCTGTACGTATATAAAATATGTATATGTGCGCATGCACATACGTATGTGAAATATGCATCTATATAAAGAGAGTAAGAGAGGTGGGGGAGAGAGAGAGAGAATACACATATGTATAACATACACAAATATGTAGTACAATTCAATTCCATTCAATTTTATTAAATTCAACCAACATTCAGAGTCTCTGCCACGCACCGGCCCTACGCTAGGCCCTGGAACACAGAGTGATATAAGAGTGTCACCAACCTCCAGGGCCTCACCATCTAGAAAGGAAAAAAACTGAAACCACGTGCCCGGATCTATCGGCATCGTGGCTACTTATAACGGGGCACAGCGTGGGCTGGTGGTTCTAGAGGGAGGGAGGTTAGTACATGTGCTCCAGTCACGCTGGCTGGGCTCAGGTCCTGCTCCACTGCTTTCAAGCTGTGTGACCTTAAACATGCACCTTGTGGGTTCTCATCAGTAAAGTGAGTACCTACAGTAGCAAAAGCATTTACACTTAACTGGCAAACAGAAGGCCCTCAGTAAAAGGGAACTTGTACTATTATTATTATGGAGAAGAATGTGAGATTCTCTCTTTTTTTTTAACTACTTTATTCTCATTTTGCACTGTAGTTTTCATTTGAACTAATGGTGGAATATAATTTCAAACTCGCCAATTAAGAGTAGTTCGGTCTCTATCATGCGTCAGTTATAAACCCGCACAACAATGCCACATAACAAACGATCTCAAAACCTCAGCGGCACACAACATTGAGCATTTATTTCTCACACATCTGTATCCGAAGAATGTGAGATTCTGAAGGGGGACACAAAAGAGAAAAAGGTCAATCTAACATGGGGGGCATCAGGAGAAGCTTGGTGGAGGAGGTGGCACAATGAGTAGGTATTTGTCAGGAAAACAATAGGGAGAAAAGGCATTCTAAGGATAAAGAAGAATTTGTTCAAAGGCCCTGAGGCATGAAACATCCTGAAATGTCAAGAGAACTGCCAGCAGGTCAGCACAACCAGAGTAAGGGTTTAAGGTCAAAGAGAAGGGCCACTTAAACAATGGGAAAACAAAATCAGACCTGCCTTTCAGAAAAGTTTAGGTAATGTCTAGCTGAACACAATTCCTCCTTTCCAGGGTCACCATTGTGATGATCAGTTATCACGTATACAACTGGGGTATATTAATGCCAGCGGACTTGTAATTCACACGTTCTTTCCTCTGTTCATAAGTGCTCAGAAGTTTTTTGTTTATTTGTTTGTTTCAGTTTTAGTAACTAATTGGTTTATTTTTCCAGGCTGGTTTAGCTGCTGCAGAAGGTTTTCTTTACCACTAACATCTTATAGAATGATTTTTAAATGCTCATCTTCCCAACCACAAGGAGAGCCTTAAGTGGCCACTTCTTAGCATTCGTAAGAGCCAGACAGCAATCACTCGCCCTCAAAGCACACATCCAGCAGCGGCAGCTTTGCGGATCAGGACTTGAGACAGAGGCACATGTAGGAGGCAGAGCCCAGACAGGGGTTAGTACTGGGACTAGAGGCGGAGCCATATCCCAGGAGAAAAGCAGTACAAGTAAACAAAGGAGGTCGCTGAAGGAGAGGGAAAAGAGCATGTGCTGTGGCATGAGATGGACGGGCGAAAACGCAAAGTGGGTCTTTTAAGGCAATTTAGTGACAAAGGAGGTCCCTGGAGGGAAAGCGTGAGACAGGCAACTAAACTGTTAGAAAACGTCTAGATTCATTTGCTCACTCATCATTCATGAGGTCAGCCTATTAGTCGATTCTATTAATTCTCTTTGTTCAAATATGTCCCGGGTATTGAGAAAATAACTTGACACCACAGAACAGCGCATGGCCTCCAACCATGAAGAACCTGGGACAGTGCAGAGAGATCTCACTGCCATCCGGCTCCTGATACACACCAGGTGTCACCCTAGGTGTGCTTATGTACTCTGTCTCATTTAACTTCACAACACTCCTTTGGTAAAACCAACAGACAGTCTCTGTTTCTATCCCCAATTTTCATTGTCCCACGTTAGAGAAAACAGAGGCAGCAGGTGGAAGAGGCATCACTGCGTGAAGAAAGGAAGCTGAAAACTTAGCTTCAGACACCCATCACCTGAGTCTCCCTCCTCCTTCTCAGAACTGTAAGCTTGGGGTTTGGTCTTAAATTTTCATAAAACAAACATGGCTTTTTTCAGTTCACTTTTTTTCCCTTTAACACAGCACTGCCCCCAAAAGCCCATGTATTAATCCAGTCATTCTTTGTCCACTGCCCCATAACAGGCTCAGTCAGTGTGTGTGTGTGTGTGTGTGTGTGTCTATGTTTGTGAGAGTGTGTGTGTGTGCATGCGTGCGTGCACGCTCCAGTGCTGGTAGGTTCAGTTCAGGCACAAATCAATCGGCAGTGCTGCCATCCCCGCAGGATCTGCCAGGGTGTCAAATCCAAATTCTAGGCACAGATGTCCTATCACTGCCACAGGACTGCCTCTTTCTGTCATAGTTGCTGTAGCCTGGGGCGCCTGGGTCATCTGAGCACCAGCGGTATTTTGCTTGTTTTAAGTTGTTAAAAAAAAAAAAGGGAGACACAGCACATATCACCCCATCATGCTGCACTCGAATTTAGCATGATTTCATGGTCAACTGAGAAATTCAAAGAGTGCTATAGAAACAATGAGAGTAAGCATGAGAAACAGAAGGATCTCTATCAATCACTCTTTGTTTCTCAGATGACTTTTCTCCTGAAAAATCAAACAATAAATTATTTATTGAGCACCTACTATGTGTCAGGTACTCTATATCGAATGGAACATGTTAGGATTTCTTTTCCCTATTGCCTTTTCTTCGATCAAAGATTTAAGGCGTTGATCAGGATGCTTCAGCTGTTTTCTCCTCAAGCAATTTTATTATTATGAATGTCTTCAGGAGTTTAATGCTTTGATGACTATGCATCTTTTTTGCTTTGTTTTGTTTTCTCCCTACTATTGTTTTTCACTTCAAACTTTTCTTTCCCTACCCTCTGATTTTTAGGGAGAAAAAAAAAATCTAGCATCTGGGGTCTGAGACCACTTGAAAAGTCTGGGCCAGGGATTCCTAATGACCTCCCAGAGATAACCCAAATTGCTGATTTAGCAAAGCCCATTCTTGACCTTGACATAAGACAAGACAGGCAAAGGGGAAGGACTTGGGAGGGAGTCCTGAAAGAAAAAGGATCATAGGATCCCTCAGATCTCGCCAGGCCCCCTCCCCCATTCAGCAAACACCTGGCTGAGTTGGAAAACATGACCGGCCCAACCTTCCTATTGGCACCAATTGAAGCTGTCAGCTCTCGGCTTGTCACCAGTTGCACTGGGAGGCCCTGGGCAGCCACAAGAGCCCTAATTAGGCAGAAATGACACTTCTACAACTGACCTGCCAGGACCTTTGGCAAACCATTTAACATCATTAGTTAACATTTTTTAAAAGTGTGAATGTAAATGAACAGCCAGTGGCTTTCAATGGAGTTTGTCGGTGGCATCTCCCCCCTCCCTGCTCACTCTTTCTCTTGTTACATGAATAGTCCGCTTGTTTTCTCCAGAATTGGAGGGAGGCGCTGGGGAAGAAGGAAGAAGAGGACCAGTCCTCTGAGAGGAGAGACATGTTAAAGCATAAACAAGCTCGGCGGAGGGGCGAGACCGTCTCCTCCAGATGCAGGCCCCCAGGGCCAACGTGCGCCCAGCAGGTTAGATGGGTGCCAGGTCCCGCTCTATGAGCCGTCCTTGTGAGCGTGGACGGCGACCTTCCTGGGCTTTGGGTAGGTGGGAAATGACTTCATGACTTAAGTGCCTCTGCAATCCTCTTTCTCCCGCACCTCTTCCCACTTGTTGGAATTCTGAGCAAGCAATTCTGAACACGCGGCGGTTTAGCAAATACCTTACGCGCGCACAAATCTAAGCGTACCTAGTCCCTCTCTAAAAGGATGTCGTTCTAGGGGTGACTGCTTCCGACGCCGGTTCGATACTTACACAAATTAGTTCATTTCCTACCTGAAGCGGTTATTTCCCACCTTGAATCACACTTCACTTTGCTCTTTGCTGTACACCCACAGAATCCGTACACGCCAACACTGTCCATCTGTAGGAGGGGGAAAGAGTTACACTGTGAAAATGGCACTCTCTCTGCTTCCGTGCCGCTCGCAAGCCCTGTACTCAGGGCGGTAGGCAGTCTGAAAGGCAGCACCAGGCAGAAGGGAAGCGAAGGTTTAGGGGGACGGCGGAGGCGCTGGTCCCTGCGGGCCTTTGACTTACCACCTAGTCCTTGTGGGGCCCTGGGCAAGGTGCTTTGCCCTGAGTCTCAGATGTTTTCATCTGTAAGACAGAGATAACGCCTTACTGCTTCAAGCGAGAAAAAAAAAGATAGATGGACATGTCATGAGAACTGGGAAGTGGTGTGTAAAGGTAAGGCGCCGCCAAAACCGAGGGGCTACGCCAGGCTCTCATCTATCATCTATCTTGGAGATTTGACGTTGCGAATCTGTCCTCTTGACTCCCAAGGCACGCTCCACAAAGCCACAGCACCACCAGCACATCCCGGGTCCCTCCCTGCCCCCCACCTCCACTCCGGCGGCTGCAAGTACTACACAGAAAAGTGCATGGGTGCAAAACAAATTCAGTTATAATAGCCATTTAGGCTCTCTGCTGGATCCATAAACAGTACGAGAGGGGAAGCACGTCTTGTCCCTGTTCTGAATTTCCAGGAGCCCTGAGGACAGTGGTGGGTACGCAGAAGATGCACAATAACTGTTTACTGAGTTGAAATGCAGTGCCGTTTCCAGACCTGTGCTTACAGCAGCCGGAATGCGTGTGCTTTAGGAAAGCAGCACAAGATCCTAAGTGTGCAGAGCTTTACTTGTCCCTGAATTAAAGACGAGTAAAATCAAGCGGGCAGCGTCTGGTGGAGAATGCCTGTAAGTAGTCATGGGAGAGAAGCAAAAGTACACAATCTTAGTTTGGGGCAGAAAGAGAGAGAAAATACGGGGAAATGTCCTTAATAACAGTAAATGGGAAAGGGAGAGAGCAGCTCATCGTGATGGAGCATTTAATGCTTTTAAGCTAAATACCTCAGCATATTAAGCAAATAGAGAAAAGCCAGCTAAAAGATGTCAGCAAATTGAACCGACCGGCGCTCAGAAAGCCGGTAGGAGGTGTCTGGTGGTGACCCCTTTTCCCATCACGTGCCTGCTCCGCGCCCGGTAGTTTAGTGTTGCTTCTCCTCTCCAGCTGCGGAGTTTATTGAAAAGCTCTTGCTCCCTGCCTGGTTTTGGCACATTTTCTGCAGGTGCCTCCTACTGCGGCCACAATGGGCTGCTAGGGAGGTTTAGACCTGTCAACAGCGACAGACGAGGGGGCGGCGGCGGTGGAGGGAGCACAGCCATTGTCTTAAAGGGCCAGCGACATTCTGCGCCGCCGCGGAGCCGCAGCACCGGCACCTGCTAATGAGATGAATCCTTTCTCCCGCTCTCTCTTTCTCTCTCTAATGATTTAACTTGATCGCTTTGGTTCCTTTCTGGAAGGGAAATTGCTCCATTGATCATATAAAGTAATTGCCTGTAAAACATTGCTCTGCAACAACTACTACTTCCCTGGCTGAAAATGTCACGGCAATTGAAAAGCTCTTAGCCCAGTTCAAGAATGAGGTTGCTCAAGAGAACCGTCTTTGCGTACGTCCGCAAGCACTTGCGTGTTCCGAAAGTTACAGGTTTTTGGTGTGACGGGTGGATTTTTACGACAGAGAATTTCCCTTCCTGTAGCGTAGGAATTCTTGCATAAGACTGTGGGAAACTACCCAAACTAAACCAAAAACAGCCTCAACCCGAAAATCAGATATATTCGTTCAGGCAAGGAGATTATTTTCTCCATCACCCATGGCTTTCTTTTCCCAGAAGCCATGACTTCCGGAGGGACGCCCATGAGGGTCACGTTAATTGAGGAGAGCGTCACCCCCTAGTTCCCATCACATAAAAAGACAGTATCTCTGTCTAGCAGGTAGCAGGGGCCTTGGATTTGGAAAGAGGAATCAATGTTCTAATTGTTTAAGATTTGCTGATTTTTTCAGACCTGTCACTTGGCGGCAGCAGTGACACACTGTGGGAATGGGGACGGGGGCCACACACTTAAGGAGTTTTCATAAATGTTAGTCATCACCATGCCAACGTGAGGGAGTAACTCACCTGGGGAAAAATTACTTTGTCTTAAGCATGAACCTGCCAGCCAAATAAACAGCCGTTAGTGATGGTTTTCCTTTTCTTCTGACAGGTGAAAGCCTAAGTTTGGATCTGAATAAGAGAAAGAGGGAGTTTTGTTTTTTGTTTTTTTCAATTTAATTGATGGGAAAGCACCACTTGCTAAATGAGATGCTGCCTGCCACATTACTAATTCGGGAACGAAGCCTCAGGTGAATCACCTTCCAACAGGATGAGCCATGAATATATTTTGTAGCCAATGAAGTAAAGGCAGAGACATGCTTGTTATTGTACTTTTTTCCAAAAGGCAAAAACATCTGCCTGCTTTCTTGACAAACAAGAGTATAGCGAACTCAGATATTAAAAGGCCATTTAAAACTATACCTCTGCAGCAGGCCACAGAACTTTTTACATCTAAACCCCCTGAAAGGTCGTGGTACAAGCTTCATAACTATAAACAGGTACAACACATTTTTTTTCCTTGGAATTTAGGAATTTTGGATTTTAGATTTTTAAATCTTTTAATATTGTCAGAATATGCATGATATTCAGTCAGGGCAATTACACATATTACACCAAAATACACTGTATATAATAAAAGGTGTTTTGCCTTTATCTACCCACATGGTGAAGAAAAATTTTAAATTCTTTAAGTTTAAACCCATTAAATAAGTTGATTCCTGGATAAGAAAGAAGAATTACGTTCACAGTCTTTCACCAGCAACTGGAATTTATTTCTTCTATGTGCTTATTTTAAGGGAAGTTCTTTTGGGGGGGGAGGGTCTGTAAAATGAGGGGGTAGAACTGAATGACCCCTAAAGTTCTGCCTGGCTCTGTGATTTCCTTGTCTATAAAAATGATCCCTATCATGGGATGAACGGTAAATACGACCGCACAGTTATTTCTAGCAGCTTTGCCTATTAGATAGGCGGTCAAGACAGAGTAAAAGTGGGTTAAGTAAGCCCCTGAGGCCAAGACTAGGAGCGCCTGAACCATCAAGGCCAGACCCCCAGACCCCCTCGTAAAACGCTGTGCAGCAGCAGGACCGCGCTGGGAAGGTGGCGGTGGCGGCGGGGGTTGGGGGGGGGGGGAGCGGGAGGCTGGCCCGCCTGCGGCTGGTGCCCAGGCCCAGTGTCCTCCTCCTGAACTCCCAGAGTGACAGTATGCGTGGACAGTGTTAACACCGTTTCACCATATTTCTGGAGGAAGAAGAAAATGTGAAGAGGAAGAAAACAAACCAAAGGAGCACACCGTCAGAGAATGAGTGTCAAATCTGGCCGAAGCCAGGACTGGTTTCACTTTTACATCCTCCTCTTTTCGTTTCTTTGCACACGATGCAAGAGGTCTGAAAAGAATTCCAAAGTTCAGAGACAACAAAACGGGGCTGCACATCCTATTCCTCATGTAGGCCTTCGTAGCACATTTTAAACCACCTGACTTTCCAAGGTAGAACTTAACCTTGGGTTATGTGTCTTTGAACTTCATAATAAATAGGGTTTGTCAAGGTGTTGGGTGTGCATTTAAAAAAAAAAAAAGATGCATTTTAAAATGCTGCATCATTCCTATGTCTATGCACATCTATTTGATGAAAGGTGCACGTAGTGATGAGAATTACACCCTGGGCTAATATTTCATTGTTCTGAAGGGTAAGAGCTAACATTGTTCAGAATCAGATTCTCTAAATTTACTTATACAGTGAGAGCCACGGGCATCTCGACCTGAACCCTTTATTTACTCAGTGTTTACATTTGTTACAGGACACGGATCTCATCCACTAAAAGCTAACACACAGGAATGTTAAGATCCTTTATACTTAAATAAAAAGTTAACACCAGGCAGATGGCTAACAGTACCTATTGAAATGCTTATATTCCATATGTAAGGTGTGCTTGCTTTCCATTTAGAAAAGGATGTCAATTTGAAACTTGCTTTATAGCTCCTGAATTAATATAGAACCACCAGCTAAGGGAAGAAAAAGATTTTACTATTTTATTCCTTGGTACAAGGCATGGGATCGTCTAAATGAACACTTCAGCTGCAGTTTTTTTTGACTAAGTCAGACATTACAGAAGCTATAAGACATTACAAACACAGACTTCACTCCCCTCCTCCATGAAAAGCTTGAGTCTACTTTTTTCACGCCCTATAAAGTCCTTAGAATTACATGCTGCAAAGTTTCCTTTCTTTCAAAAGTCAGAAAGCACTAAGTGTTCCCCTACTGTTTTTTTCCAGTTTGTTTGATACAGGATCACAGCCCCTTTCCTCCAATCATATCCTTTCAGAGTTATAGCTTATTTTAAAATATCCAACAACAGAAACAGACACACGTTAGTAATCAACACAAGTATGACTGACCCACGGGACTAGTTGTAGGATGCCTACCATTAAAAAAAAAAAAAAACTAAAATTTTACCTACACATTTTGTCAAAACCTGATGAGACAGGATGGCATGAAGTGTATAGTCCTAAAGTCTAAATTTGGAGAGGAAGGTGAGTCTCTCATAAACATAAAAATGATACAGGGTGATTCAGATGTGGCAGCTGAGCCTTTACCCCAGAGGGTACAGGTGGGTGTGTGACGTTCTCTGATCCACTAGCCAGGGTCTGGTCTTGTGTCAAGTAGGGTAGTGCTTTTTATCTTAGCATTAGGGCTTGGAAAAGGGTGTGAAAAATTCAAGGCATCCCCTAGTGAGTCAGAATCGAACCCAGGCAACATACACAGGGGAAGGTGAAAACGGTCATTGCCTTAGTTTAGGAAAAAACACATATGGTGATTCCTTCTGTTCTCATAGAACAAATAATACTTGGAGATAAAAAGTCTATTGCAAATATAAATTAAAAGAGAGCTTATAATTTTGAATTCTTCATTTTGATTGCATTTTTGGCTTTTGTAGATTTGTAATTATCTCAAAAAAAGACAACTAATTTTCCAACAGTAGGTTTATGGGACACGTACAGAAATACAAATTGAACTTCTGTATATTTATATTTTTCTTGCAATGGTCTTAATTAAGAATTCAAAATGGCTCTATTTTTCAGTAAAGGAACAAATGATACACAGGACAAGATTCATTCTAAAGCTCATAAATTGATACACATTTTACTTATTTCAAATATCATACATTAAAAGTTATATTTTTGTTCTTACGCTGCAAAACATACTCTTTGATTCTTACCCTACAAAAGACAGTCTTTGAGTTTGTATTCTCAAAATCGGCGCAGAAACTTTATTTTTCCCTTATATCCTCTCAGTTTGGCTATAAAGAAACAAAAGCATCGATGATCAGGTAACCAAAGTTCAGGTCAGATCCACAAGTTAATAAAAATTCCAATAAGTGCTGGCATGGAATAATTTTACATCGAAAAGAAATCTGGTACTAGTTCTCTCAAACAGGGACTCCACTTTTAACACTTTAGAGGTAGAAAAATTCTTTAGAAGGTACAGACATCTACAGTTAACCAAGAGGGCTCTTCTCTATGAAATTCCCTGCCTCGTGAGTTCACTTCACAATCTTCTCCATTTTCAAATTCCTGTATAGGTTATACAAATATTGGGCCATGAACTTTGGGAAAGATGGTGCCTTAGAACAGCTCAGGGATATTTTAAATCACTCTGTTGGTCATAAATCAACTCATTTTTACAACAGTCTAACGGTAGCTACTGAACAAGTGCAGCTTCTTCCGGGAGCCGAGCCAGTTCTGACAAGGGTAGTGGGAGAGAGTGGACCCCGGATCACTCACGATGCTGCCTTTGGCCGCATCTCTGCACACAAAAAGAAATGGAGACCAGAGGGCACCTGGATACTTCTATACCAAACCTCACTTTTGCCTCAATTATTTATTTCAAATAAAAGTACCTTCACATAAAATTATCCTAATACACATCAACTCTATATTTCTGTCCGAGCACTACTGTGTTAGATTCTCTTGCACGTTTCTTTTCCTTCCTGTCCCCAATTGTAGCATTTAAAATATAGTTACGCTGACTGTAGCTAGAGCCGAAGGTAGGCATCATTAATAACGTATTAAAATTCTTTCCATTTTAGAAATAATATTTTAGTTTTTCACCTTACTATGTCTCTCCTTCAAGTATTAATGGAAACATTATTTGCTTTTCTGAAAAACCAATTCTGATCATTACTATTTTCCTTCTATGATATCCACCTAAGGTATTGAATGCACAATCACAAAATGTAATAATTGTATTATTTAATTAAAAACAGGATCCATTACCCCTTGCTAATATACAACACAATTCCGTGTATTGTTTTAAACTGTACAGGAATTTAATCTAACACATTAGATCCACATTAAAGATTCATTCGCAAGTGTCACCTTAAATTATTTTGTAAGTACATAGTGATTCAATGATAACAAATTCATATATGACTGTCATATATGAAAGAGATGCAGTAAAATCAATATTGAGGAATTTGCCTAAAATTATTCACTAAAAACTCATGGAAATTTACTCTCCCAAATCACAATTCTTCAAGAAGTAATTCTCATCTGCATCTATGCCAGTATTTTTTTTAAATAGTCAAACAATTAACTTCTCAAACAGGACAAAATAGGCAAATCAAGGAAGAAAAAGAGAAAACAAGAACAACAAACAATCCTACACTTTGCCAATAACCAATGTAAAGAGTCAAATCCTAAATTTTTAACAACTGAATTTTTTAAATCTCCCAAATAATTTTTCAAAGGTTTAACAATACCATGAGATTCATGACCAGGCCTGCAGAAATCATCAGTTATAAAGGCATAGACAGTCTTTTGATTTTGCTAATAAGAAATAGATAATTCCTCTTAAGCAGATTAAAGTACATTTTCTAGGAAGTAAAATCCCCTTCAATTAGGTTCTTAGGTTTAATTACAAAAGTCAAACGATTTATTAGCTCTCACTCAAGTGCAGCAACAAAACACGTAGGCCCACAGCTCTCAGGGACCAGGAAACAAACCAAATCAATATTTGCACCAGTAACAAGAGAAAATATTTTTAGCCATAATTTTATAAAATATCTAACCGGTCCTCTTAGCTGGGACTCCTCTCTTCTTTGCTGCCCCCTATGTGGAAAATACATTTAACCTTCTTTATTCACAATAAATGCAATTACTACATTTATTTTACTACTTTTATATTAAGAAAAGTACAAATTAGAAAACCTGGCCTTTGTCGTATATTTTATATGTATTCATTTTGCCTTATGAACCGCATAATTATGTCACAGAAATACTCTTAAGTTGTAGCTATTTCTATAAAGTTAAAAAGTATCTATTTTAAAATGGCAAAATAGCTTGCTTAAAGAATTTCTTTTGCCTGATTTTTTTTCCTTTTCACTGTCTGAACTGACTGGACTCATTGCCCTACTTCCAGTTTCATTCTGCCTATATATAAATCGTGTGTCTACACCCTGAAAAATACCAGTTAAGCTACCAGCAGCAACATCTCCAACAGCATCTTTTGGTCCTCAGTGTCAAAGCCCTCTGAACAAATGACCGAAGGCTGAATCTAACACAGCCATTGACAGAATGCCAGTTTTGAACACTCACTTTACAACTATGACTCCAGCTTCCTGCTGCATTTAGGAAGCAAGAGAGAAATAACACGTCAACTTTATAATTTTGTGCAAATGGTAAACGTTTAAAGGTCACTAATATTGTTTTAAAGGGGGGGTTCCCCTTATCATTTAATTCAATTCCATCTGAATTCCTGTACAAAGCTAAATGAAGGTTTTCAGACAAATACCGCCAAACTGCTAGAAAATGCTACATTTTCCTTCTCCTTAATTTACTTGGTAATAACGACATCATTAATAATGACTGTGCCTATGTGGTGGGCACAGCGGGAAGAAGTTCACATGGATTTTTAAATTTAATTCATAGTGGGATTCCCTGGTGGCGTAGTGGTTGAGAGTCCGCCTGCCGGTGCAGGGGACACGGGTTCGTGCCCCGGTCCGGGAAGATCCCACATGCCGTGGAGCGGCTGGGCCCGTGAGCCATGGCCGCTGAGCCTGCGCGTCCGGAGCCTGTGCTCCGCAACGGGAGAGGCCACAACAGTGAGAGGCCCGCGTGCCGCAAAAAAATAAAAATAAAAATAAAAAAATTAATTCATAGCAATCCTATGGAATGGAAAATACTAGTCAATGGGGAAATGGGCTCAGAGAGGTTAAGTAACTTGTACAAGGTCACACAGCTGGGAACTGGAAGAGCCAGGACTTGAACCCATGGGGTGTGATTCCAAGACCCAATACTTCTAGGCTTTCTTGGCAGGTAGCATCCATTATCAAACCATTCCTGGGTGAAGCCGTAGTCATTCTCTTTATGACATGATCCATGAAGAAATCTTTTAGAGCAGTGGTTCTCAACCTTGGCTGCACATTAATATCACAGATTCAAAAAATACCCATGCTTGGGTCCCACCCCCCGAGATTCCATTTTAATAGGCCTGGGGTAGGGCCCAGGCATCAGCATTTTTCAATCATACTACAGCAGTGAATAAAACAGGTAATCCTTCTCTTTGTGGTGCTTAAATTCTAATGTGCTTAGATTCTAGTAGAATCTAGTAGAATCCCCAGGTGATTCTAATGTACAGCCCTGACTGAGAATCAATGATCGAGAGATTAACACAATTTACCCAGGCTCCTCTCTCTAAGCTCTCAACGTGAGCAACTCAACTGGCTTCTTAGAGAGGATGGGCAAGAGTCTAGCAAAAGCTGACATGAGGCAGCAGAATCTGACTGAGTTCTAGACTTGGGAGGCGGCGGAGCACAGTGGGAAATGCATGGGCATTGGAGTCAGCCAGACCTGGGTTCAAATTCCATCTCTACTATTTATTAACGGTGTAACCTTGGGCCAGTCACTTACCTTTTGTGACTGTTTTGCAGATTCAATGGGGTGATACAAGGAAAGACCCAGGCATATAAAAGGGCTCCATCAATGGTAGTTACTGCTGTGGGTTTTTGTTGTTGTTAGTACTACAGTGGAAATGACTATTGACGGGGGGCATTAGTAATGAAAAAATCAAATTAGGAAAAACATTTTTTAATTAGTCAAATCATTCCTACTTTTATTACCTAGCATTTAATTTACAGCTATTTATGTTGCAATTAGCTTGGCAATCATATTTCTCATTCATGACAACTGCGTGAGGAAGGGTAACTATCACTCCCATTTTTTAGATGAGGAAAAGGCAACATTTCCATCTATTCTGTCTCCAGTTTCTATGATTCTATGATTAAAGGCACCTGCAATCATGTTCATTAGTTCCCTATGAAAAATGATATTCAACACAGATGGCAAATGCAGGAAAGAATTAACAAGCACTTGATAGCAACCCCAAAATAACATCTAAATAATCACTTCTGAACATTAAAGTCATGGCGAACAAGTTCCAATTTTTATAAAGGTGTTGGAAAGGATTAAGGAAAAATGAACAAATACGTTTTTATTTATCCTCATTCATTTAGGAAATGTCTGACACAGCTTAGAAGTTCTTTTTGAAATGCAGACTGAAAAATGGTTAATTTCCTCTATGAAGGATCTTCAATTAGCAGATAGGAATAGACTAACATGTCCTGATATTTTATCTTGAATCAGAGCTACAAAGTAGGAGAGATCTGAGATGGAGAGCCAGTTCAGGGCTTCTCAGTCAAGGTCCCTGAGAAGCCCATAGACGCGGGCAAGTGGCCTACAATTCCGAACATACACCAAACACACCCAGGACACTGAAGAATGGCTTGCCTTAAATGTATTTTTATCACATGTACAGAATTCCCATGAACGAAATACAAATGCCTCTAGAGGGACCACTGAATTCAGTCACTATATATAACAACTATTACATGGGCTGTGGTGGAGGAGGGCAGTGTCTCAATCTTTTGTTGTTGTTTAAAAGGAGTCTTCATAATGAAAAAGGCTGGGAAACCTTTTTCCTAACACTGATCTAGCCCAACCCTCTCATTTTATCCATGAGGTCTCAGAAGATCTTGGGGACAGCTGGGACTCCAATCTAAGTTTTCTAATTCCCAGACAAATGGTCCTTGTCCCACACCATACATCACTTCCCACGCAGCAACCCCATTCTCTTTCTAAAGGAGGAGAGTATAGTCCTACCCTCTCTCCCTGGATATGTTCCAGAATTTTCTATATCTCCTGAGCCTTTCCTTCCCTTCATTTCCCTCCCCTCATCAGCTCCCAGTTTACACCTTTAGGGTGAGTAGCATTCAGTCCCTTTCAAGCTCTGACACTCTGTAAGTACCCGTGGACAGTTAGTCTCAATATGAAATGGAAATATAGTCACCAATGTACTGAAACAAGGAGTGTGTTAAGTATATAAAATATGCATACGCATAAATGTATTTTACATCCCAAACCCTAGTACTTCTAATGTCTATGGAAAAGAAGAAAATTGGAATATTCATGAATAATAATTTTACTTACTCTGGATCTGTCAACACCAATAGGCCATTAAACCCCTAGCACACCAACTTTTCAAAATGCTTTCACGTCTATTATTATTTCAGTTTATTGTCCCAATGGTTCACTAGGATGTAAGTGCTACTGAAGTGCCAATAGAACTTAAGTGCCACAAAGAGAAGAGATGTTATCCATTTTATTCACTGCTTTTCCCCCAGGGCCTAGAACAGTGCCTGAAGCATGGTAAGCATTCAATAAATATTGGTTGATTGAGTGAATGACAGAAGTAAACAGGGAGGGTAGGTTTATTTATTTATTTAGCCTTCATTAAGTTTTATTTTTATTTGAGGAGATGGAATGATCCATAAGGGCAGAACTGAGTTCCTAAAAATCTCTTTTCAGTCTTCAATTCTCCTATAACATTTGACTTAATATCCTTCCCTCAAATATTTTTTCCCTCAAATATTTTTAATGTCATTCTTCAAAGTTATATAAGTAATACACTCTTTTCAGGAAAATCAGATACCACTAATATATAAAAAGAAGAAAATAAAAGATCCCATCACCTAAGGATGACACAATTAACATGCAAATGTATATCCTTTTAGACTTTATTCCGTGCATGTGTACACACACAGACACACACATCTGAGAAAGTCCCCAAACTCTCTGCCCTAGATTCCGGGCTGTGGATTTTTTTCCTTTTTCTCTAAGTCCTTTTTGTTTGTCCCGCTGTGTCCTAAATAAATTTGTTCCCCAATACTTAGGTCCTGAGTTTAAGAGGATTGGTTTCCCTTTTCCCTCCAGAGGATTCATCTAGTCTTATTCAACTTTAAATTCTTTGTGGATGTCTTATATCTGTGTCTTCAGTCCTCCCATTCCTCTGGGATACCTCAAGCTTCACACATCTACAACCAAATGTACCACATTTCCTCCATCAAAACCAGATCACTCTCTCACTTACTGCATTTCTGTTAACTGAGACAGAATACTACAAGTTATCCTCTAGGGCGTCATCTTTGGTTCCCCCACCCCACATCCAATCTCTCAAAATGATTTTCATCCTTCCATCCTGTCTCGTCCTTCTCTTCCCATTGCTACCATCACTGTTTAGGCTCTTACATCTATATTATCTTCTACCTGAGTCTCCTGCTTTTTGCATAACCAAACAACCACCAAGCCTACCTACTGCTGCCAGTTAGCCTCCTCCAACACTCAGGAGGCTTCCATCTTGCCTATCCTATATTCAGAAGTTCGGGGGTGCTCCCCACTCTTACAGAATGGTATTCCAGTTCCTTCACAATCTCACCTCAGACTACTTTTCCATCCTTATTTCTCATTGTTCCTGAAAATAAAGGCTTTGCTCAAACCAGCCCGGGGTACTCATTATTCACAAAATATCCGACTGTGAGTTAAGTGTTTATAATGTGTAAAGTCCATCCATTCATTCAACAAACATTTACGGAATATCTATTCTGTCAGGTAATGTACTGATGCTGGGGGCGCGACGGTGAACAAGACAGATCAAGTCCCTGTCCTTAAGGAATTTAGAGGCCAGTGGGTTACAGAGGGGAGACTGAGACATGATGGTCCCAGCCCAGGATGCTTAATTTTCCATTAAAGCGTCAAATGAATCAAGACATCCTTAAACGCTGAATTTTGCGGCTGCAGCTGCAAATGGGAAAGGAGTTCAGAAGGAAGGAAAGGCTGGCCACAGTGTGAGCTGGAGTGTGGAGCGTGGCTTCTTTGAAGATACGGGAGTCAACAGGCATTAAAGGATGGAAAGGATGGACGTGTGAGAGAAGGGGGTGCCTTCCATCTAAAGGGATATGAGGAAAGTCATGTGGTGGGATGGAAACAGCAGCAACAGCGCTGACTTATCCTGAATAAACGTTCATTCAACACCTATTCAGCAGAGCACAAGCTCTGTCCCTGCAGCAAGGGAGAAGATGACTCAGACTCGGCTCCTATCATGGAGGGATTTCCATCTAGCAAGGATAAGGTAGATCCATGATGATCCATCACACCCCAGAAAGTTCCATTGTTCCATTAGAGAACTGGAAAAAACACCGAGGGAGTTCAGAAGCAGGTGCATGTCTGGGTTCTTAGAGCACTATTTACAGAATCACATTATTTGTATGCATCTGCCTGCCTCTATCGAAAATAACTACCTTGTTTCAAAGTGTTTTCTCACTCACTTTCTCATTTTACTCTGACTTGTGAAGTAGGCAGAGTAGTTAAGATTGTTTTCCAGATGAGCAAAAGTGCAACATGAACGTTTTAAATTGTCTGCCTTAGGTCACGAACACCACCAGGCAAGAGCAGAACAAGAACCACCCTGTCCATCTCAGCCCTTTCCTGCAGCAGAAGTATCTAGAGCAGAGGGTGTGCATTAAGAAGTTGTATAATTGCACGAGACACCTAGCAAGTGTAATAAAGCCAAACAGGCAGTTTGGATTTAAAAGGGCAGGATGCAGGCGGCCTCTGAAGGTTCTGAAGAGAGAACAGGACCCAATGACAGTCCTCCATTCCTGCTTCTCCTCCTCAAGTCTGTCTGTAACACCCCACTCTAGGCCTGTCCTTAAGGTTCATCCCAAATTTTTTCTGCCCACACTGTTTGTTTCCCCTCTACGGAAAAATTTCACCCCACTAGTCCCACTCATCTCCCAGGGGAGGGCGCGTGGCCGTTCTCTCCTGGACCTCGCAGTACGCCCAGCCAGCACACCGCTCTGCTCAGGGCTGATAAGTATCTGCGGAATCACTGAATTCCTGGGTCCTCCACAGCTTAGTAAGGGTACCCAGAGTTCTTACAACCCTCCCCCCGAGAGTGGGCCGGCACAGGCCGCCGCCCGGAGGAGCTCCCCGACCGCGAGGAACGAGGGGGTGGTTGGGGAAAGCCCGATGGCCTGAGTCCCAGGGCCACCGGGAACCGGCGCCACCCGAGGTTCGAGTCCCCAGCTGGAAGCCGGGGCTAACCCTCTCACGCCTCCGCAAAAAGCGCTTCATGAGAGCATTAACTATTCTTCCATCTGAAAACCTTTGGGGAAGGAGTGGAAAACGACGCCGGGAGGGAGCCGGTCTCAAGAGTCAATGAACCCAACCCCGTGGGCCAAACCCTCAGGGAGAGGGAGGGGGGAAGAGGACGAAGTAGCCATTCGCTACTCCGGCTGCGGGAAGAACGTGAGGCTGGAAGCATCGCGAGATCTGGAGTCGGGATCTCGCTGCGTTGCCTAGCGACTGGGAGGACGCTCGCGGGCCCCCCAGCTAACCCCCGCTGTAGGCTTAAATCTCCTACCATGGGGGAAGAAGGCGGCGGCCGCAGCTGTGGGACCACTAGGGAGCTGCAGAAGCTGAAGCAGCAGGCGATGGAGTACTACCGGGAGAACGACGTTCCGCGCAGGCTGGAAGAGCTGCTCAACTCCACCTTCTACCTCCAGCCTGCCGATGTCTACGGGCACCTGGTAGGGACCTGGGACAAGAACCCTCTCCTCTCCAGCCCCTCTCCCCACGCCCCGCGCTGCGGCAACGCCGTGCGCCTGCGCTACAGAGTCGCGCACGCGCGCCGCCGCCGCGGGGTCGGGGGCTGTAGTTGCGCGGAGCCGCGACCCTGAAGGGAAGAAGCAGGGCGGAAGTCTGGGTGAAGGAATCTCGAGAAAGTGGTGAGCTGGAAGCTGCTAGAGGAATGAGGACTCTAGGCGACAGCTCAGGACCTGGCAGGCATCCTCGCTACCTCTGGGCGGGCCTGCCACGGTTGCCAGTTGACTTTTTAATCACAGACCTTAATACCTCGTAGCCAACCTTCAGCGGCCTCCTTTTGACCGCGGGACGAACACCTCGGTATTCGCTACAGCTTAGCCTCAGCCTACCCCGGGGCCTCATACTCAGCAGGCTCCCAGCGTTGCCAAGTTTCAGTCGATTTCAAATGTCCGCTCCTTGACTTGTGCGCCCTTCCCGTCCTGGATGCCCGTCCCACCTGACCAGCTCGCACCTAGACTTAAAATTTAGATCAGAGTCTTGCCCACTTTGCCCAGGACTAATCGTCCTTCAGCGTCCTTGTAGCGTCCCCTGCATGTACTGAAATCCTCCCTGGGCAGCTTGTGAGCTCCTGTGGAGAGCGGCGGCCTTTTCATATACCCCTCCTAAGCCCTGTGCCCAGCGCACCATCTGGCACACATCTTAGCCTTAAGCAGTGGGCAGCTGAAACAAAGGCAAGCGTTTTCTCACTTCCAGATCCATAAGTACTAACCAACACCCACCTTCTGGAAGGCATCATGGTTGGGACTGGTAGGAATTTGCACTATGGTGAGGCAATATGCCAACACCAAGCAGAGTATTTAAATGCTGTGAAGAAGCATGATGTGTTTACAGGGTTCAAAACCACATCTTGTAGATGCAGTTAATATAGGGGATGTTCTACGAATGTTTATTTTTCTCGGTCCTGGCCTATACATCAAACTGGGGGAGGGGCAAGGGGGGAGGTGTTTATCGATGCACCTTGTGCTATGTGCTTTATGTGATATCACTTCATCCTTAGGACCACGGTGAGGTAAACATTATGATTCCTGTTTTACAAATAAAGAACTGTGGCCCAGTGAATTTAAATGATTTTCCCAAGGGACACAGTGAATGACAGTGAGAAATCAAACCCGGTCTGTTTCCCTAGTACCTACTAGAGTGCGTAGTACATAGTGGACAGTCAAGAACTATTTGTGGGATGAATGAGTGAATGCAGCTCCCAATTCCATTATCTTTCCACTGTCTCTTGCTAGAGGAATTCTTGAAAGTTAACGACTTCCTCATTTTACAAAGACACCAAGCCCTTGTCTCACCTCTACTTAGTGCAAAAGGTAAGACTGGAAACTTGGACTCTTGTCCGCAGTGGAATGCTCTTCCCAGCCTATTAGGTAGCCAGGTCTTTGGTTTGCACAGCTCTCTGCGAGTTTATACTTCAGTTAGGGACGAAAGCCACCGATACATAAGATAACTGGAGTAACAGGGTGATATAGGATTGTGTGCTAGACTGAGGAATAGATCACTGTGTGCCTGTTATAGGAATTCAGGGGTGGGGAAGATCCCTGTGGGCTGTAGCATCTGAGAGTTTTGGCTTGGGCTTTGAAGGATGTTCAGGAATTGGATTGGCATAAAGGCAACCTCCTTTTTGTCTTCCCAGGCCCTGCCCTGGTTTGGGCCATCCTTATTCTCACCTAGTCTCCCCCTCTATCAAGTCCATCCCCAACAGTGCTGCCAGAGCAATGTTCCTAATCCCAAATCTGACCATCATTCTTTTGCTCAGAAACTTCCTGTGGTTCCCCCTTGCATGCTGAGTAAGATCAAACACGTTACAGTGTGTGACTCACAGTACTCGCCCGGCTACCTCGGTAACAGGCTCAACTCCCCTGCCCCCCCCCACCGCTTCTCCGCACAGGCGCACTGACTTCCCCCTACAGCGTGAAGTTTCCCAATTTCCTCCCCTTCAGTTATCCTATTCCCTCTACCTGAAGTTCCTGCCCTCAGTTTCTCCCTCTTGTCTGCCTGTTGAAATACTACACAACCTCCGGTGTCCAGCTCAAATGCCATTTCTTCTATGCTTCTCTTACATATCAGAGGAATTCAGGGATGGGAAAGATCCCTGTGGGCAACAGCAATATTACTATTGCATAAAACTTATAATTGAGAGTTTGAGAATTTAACGACGTAGTGTATACAAATGTGCCCAAGGTTTGTGTCTGACATTTATGAATTTATACAAGATTTAATTTATGGAATCCTAAATATGCCAGGCATTGTGGTATGTGATACAGTGATAAACAAGACAAAGTCACTCCTTCAAGGTACATCCTAAGCATTTTTTAAAAGTTAGTTCCATTCTCCTCCTAACACAATATGCGGTACATTGTAGGTGCTCATTGCTTGTTGAACTGAACTCACAAAGTATAAGCTAGATCGTATTTTTCTTCTCCCGATTCTATCTGACTTCATTTAGGTACTTACTCTGTAATATACAAACCATCATCCTTCAAATGCATGGACAGCGTGAAAGTTGGCTTTGGCTTTAGTTCTGCCGCCGCCTTGGTGCTGGCGCACTGCTGATGGGCATGAATGACCTGTTATGTAGGTTGAGGTCACTGGATTTTGAAGTGAAAGATAAGAGGCCTGGTCTGCTAAATGCAAATGAAGAGTGAATACTGTCTGGTGATAAAGGGGGTGAGGAGGGTGGGACTTCACTCGCCCCTCTTCCTTCTCTCCCAGCTTCCGCCCCTCTGCGTAGGGACACCGTACTGAATCCTTTTACTCAGGCTCCTTGAGTGGACTTTCTCCCTCAGCTTCATTCTCTTTCTTCCGTCTCTTTCTTGGATCACTTCCAAATGACTTCTGCTCTTCTACATCAATGAAACTGCTGTTACTGAGGTTCCAACAATCCTCTCTGAACATGTAGTTCTACGCATGATCTGATGGTAAGTGAAATACAGCCTCTGCATAAGTCTTCACCATTAAAATATCCGGTGCCTTGTTGGGAGGAATGAAAATAGACCCACTTAAGGTTTTTTAGGTTTGAATGCATCACAGTATTCTAGAGACCAACTGACTTCAGTATTTGGACAGAAGGATAGGTTAGGGCCCACTAAAGAGTGACACGAGACCTTTAAATAAAGACATGTTTGCGAGTTTCTGCTGAGAGTTCAAAAAGCAAACTGCCCCACGTACCAGAGGCTAAATCCAAATCTCTGAACGTTCCCGCAGAGCTACTAGACTAATCCCAGAACGAGGAGGGCATTCAAGGAGACGTTTAGTAGAAACTAGAGTAAATGTGAATGACCTTTTAAAGATAAATTAGATGTGGTATTGTGATTTTTGTGTTTTTTTTGTGTGTGTGTTGAAGGCAAACTGCTTTTCTAAACTTGCAAAGCCTCCCACCATATGCAAAGTCGTGGGGAAAAATGTGCTGGATGGACTGGGGCTTCCAACACTACAAGTGGAAATATTCTGCACCATTCAAAATTTTCCCAAGGTAGGAGGCAGCTTAAATGTGTTCTTCACTATGTCCTGGCTCCACTGCATTTATGAGCATGTATTGTCTAAATTATGGAAAATTAACGTTTTGAAATTCAGTATGTGTGAAATACACGCACCATTTGTAGGTAATTATGAAAACAAAGCATGAATCATACAGTCTTCCATGATGGTTTATTAGGTTATGTGGACTACTGGTACAGACATGACTTGCTAACCTGAAGATGATCCAAGATGGAGAAAGGAAATGGGGCAAAAATAGTTTTAAAAACTCTGACATTATTAATGTCATGAGTTCTATAAATCTGCAGATAGGGTTATAGATTCATGTATTTATATATAGATTTACAGATATATAGACCGATCTACAGAAAGAAAATTTCATTTTCATAAATGAAAATAATTATGATTAAATTTGTCTCCTTTTCGCTATTTTTTAGAGAGGTAGTGATAAAAATGAAGTTCAATGTAGGGTTTTTAGAAGGGTATTTTAACAAGTTAATAATTTTAAACGTTCCTTCAAGTTGGGTTCCATCGTGTTTCAGTAGCTATAAAAATATCTCAAAGAAAATTATAGATTCTCATTTTCTCTTTGAAATTGGTGATAAAATATCATGTACCTTAAAAGCTAGATACATTCAATTTCCTATTTCCTGTGAAAGGTAGGGAAAATGTAGAACACGTTTATATTGTTTTCAGAATATATGTTCTGTGGTGATCTCAACTCACTTCGAAGTCCATGAGAACGCTTTACCCGAGCTAGCTGAAGCAGAGGAATTAGAAAGGTCAGATGCCGTCAGCACTGCGGTGCGGTGGGTCAACGAAACCATCACCGAGGAGCTTCAGGGCTTAGCTCCTTCCAACCAGGCTGAGGTGGATCAGGTGCTCAGGTAAATTTTGCACTTTGAAATGTAAGTGTCCGGTATAACTATGTACCTCTTCTCTTTCCATTTCACCTGCCAATGAAATGGGTCTGTCATATCTATAGGGTACGATCAGGAAGTCAATTAAGAAGCATATGCTAAAGCAGCAAAATTTAGCATAAAATGTCGTTTTTCTTCTGAAAACCCTGTTATTAAAATTTTACTTTGTAAGGCTACATAAGGCCTTTTGGCCTCTTTTATGCATAGAGCTTTCCTAGGATTCAGTGAAAAGTTTCTCAGGAAAAGGATTAAGAATCCGGACGTCCTCCTTTCCCCCTCCCCACCTCCTCACATGCCCCCCTCGTCCATGAGCCTCTCTTATCCTTTTATATAGCCCAGTGGGCGATGCTTATGTTCTGACCTCCAGACACAACCAAGTCTTCCAGGTTTTGCCCATAGGTTGACTCTAAAATGTGAAAACCAAGGAACTGTTTACTAGGGCTATGTGAGCACTGTTCAGTGCCTAACCAAGTGTGGCTTAGTTACTTTTCCTTTTGTGTGGGTCCAACGCCACAACCCTCTTGGCCAAAGAAGGTCAACTGGATTCTCTTTCTCTAAGCTTCAACACTTGCTTAATTGTGCATAACTTCACATTTTAGTTTGCCTCAGAGTTGGATCATGACCTTATAAAAAACTTGTTTGAATAGTTTTTGGTTGCCTTACAGTTTTTGAATGCTATTCCACTTAGTCCTTTGTGTGTGTGTGTTATTTGCTATTTTTTTTTAGGTAATCTTTTTTTTTAATTTTTTAATTTTATTTTTTTATATAGTAGGTTCTTATTAGTTATCTGTTTTATACATATTAATGTATACATGTCAATCCCAATCTCCCAATTCATCACACCACCCGCCCCACTACTTTCCCCCCTTGGTGTTCCATACATTTGTTCTCTACATCTGTGTCTCTATTTCTGCCCTGCAAACCGGTTCATCTGTACCATTTTTCCAGGGTGTTATTTGCTATTAACACATCCTTCTTTTTTCCCAAGCTCTCAGTCATACCTTCTATTCTGTTACATTCCTTTTTTTCCTGGAGTTTTCCCTCCCAAATCTTCCATCTTGACTGGTTCCTCTTTAGGCCTACTAAAGAGATGCCATAAGACATCCCTTCATTGTTCTCCTGTTTCCTGGATCCCATGTCGTCCTCTTTCTTAAATTACCGGATTCCAACCTTTAAAAGTAAGGATGAGAAAAGGGTATTTGGGATGTAAATTTTTTGAGTTCTTACATGTGTGGAAATGTCAGTACTTTCCCTTTGTGGTTTACAGTTTAGCTGAGTATAGAGTTCTCATTTGAAATCAATTTCTCTCAGCACTTTAAAGGCACTGCCCCATTGGCATCTGACGCAAATCTGATTCCCATGTCTTTTTTTTTTTGGCCTGTTATTGTTGTTTTCTCTGTGGAAGGTTTTAGCCTCTGTTTATTCCGGGGAGCTGATATTTTTCATAGATGCACCTAAGCTGGATTTCCCAACAGTTTTCTTAATTGTTCATTTTAAGCACCCACCTCAAAAAGAAAAGAAAAAAAGTAAAGAAAAGAAAGAAAGAAAAGGAAGTCCTGCACATAGTGCTATATATTTCACTTGCCTGTTCTTGCCTCATTTTTAGTCTGATGGTCATTTATTCAAAAAGAAAATCCAATAGCCCTTAATCAAATTATATCTTCAAATTTTACATTAAAAAATAACAAACAGGGCTCAGATAATTTTAAAAATGAGCACCTAAAATCTTTAAACATTTATTTCCAGGCCAAAATGATTTGCAGTTCTTGAACATAGTTTTATAACAGCATCATTTTTTAGTCTTGGAAATTGAAGCTGATTTGTTCTAAAGTAGCTTAAAAAGCAGAGTTAACTACTGAAACATTTTGGGGTCAGCACTAAAACATGACCAAAATTACTAGTAATATTTCTCAAAATCTCATTGTAAAGTTGTACTTTCTTACCATTAAGGACATTCTTTGAAAGTAAAGTACAAGAAGATAAGGAGAGAAAAGAATTGGAAAAGAGCCTGGAAGACTCCACAGTGCCTACACCTTCACCTCTAACACCACCACTGCCTCCTCCACCTCCAGCCAAAAAAAAAGGACAAAAGCAAGGTCGGTGGCTTATCATCCTGCAGAACCATTAGTAACAAATGTGGAGGAAGAAAGGCTGAAACTTGGACTGCCTTTCCAAGTTCAAATCTCTCTGCTGCAGACCTAGGTTGGAGTCCCACCAGGTACCATCCATCCTCCACGCCACTTCCTTGCTTAAAGCTACTATGTGAGGTGGGCACGGTTTTCCCCCACCCCACCCTCCATTTTTATTTGTAAGATAAAAATATTTCTTACCCAGAGGTGAACACTTAGTAAACAGAGTGCACTGAACAGTGGCAATGCCCAAGGCAGGGAAGGGGAGGGTGGCCTGGAGACCTTTAACTGCTCCTCAGAATTCCCATTAGCTCCTCAGAAAGCCACTCCCTATTTTAAAGATTAATGATACCCTTTGATATGGAGAACCAACATTTCCTCAGTCATAGGTAATATAGTAATGAAACTTATTTTTGGAAGACCTTGCTATTTTAAGACAAATAATCTTAAATTTATCGTGGCCCTTTGTTCCATGCCTTCCAACATATGGCTAACCTCAGCTCCTCCAGTACGTTAATTCTGGAGCTGGTGCTAGAGCTGTTGTAACAGTGATTAGTGTGTCTGTCCAACTACAACATGCTCCTGGAGGACATGAGTCACGCCTCATCCAATTTAGCACTGCCAGCGCCTAGCACAATGCCGGGAACAAACTAAACGCCAGGTAAGTGTGGGTTCCATTAAATAAGAAAGCGCAAGAAGCACGGACCAAAGAGATCGTGAAGCCAAGGTCTCTTATTTCATAGATTTAGATACTGAGGACCAGAGAGGGGAGGAGAGTTGCCCAAGGCAGAAGAATCCTGTTAGACCAATCTTCTCCTGGAGGATGGGGATGACCACTACTGAATCATAGGCAGAGACTGCCAATAGGTGTTCATTTGGTGGTTTCTTTTGACTGATAGAACTCGGAACATAAGAAGGGAAGAAGTAGGAGGGGACAGTAATTTGCTAAACATTTAATATGTGCTGGGTGCTCACACATCTTATTCCACTTGTTTTACCTACCTGGTCAGTAGCTGTGGGGAAGGAGAGGACAGGAGGAAAACTAGAGATTTATTATGGACATTGTGGTACCTGATCAGACAGGGTGGCTGAGAATATGTGAGAGTGAAAGATGGGTGAGGATTCTGGGTGGATGGTTAGATCTGGAAGGAAGTCCTCATAGAAAAGGGCATCCGTTTGGGGTGGGCAAGCAAGATACGTAGTTAGATATTCACATGAGATATTCAACACGAAGCTGGGTATGCAAGAGCGATGATGGAACATAGGAAAACAGGATTTGGAATTCAAAGACCGTCCAAATCCTCTCTCTATTCACTTTCTGTTAGGTATTGGGCAAGTCTTTGAACCTAAGCCCCCGTTTAGGTGAGATAACAATATCTGCCCCACAAGACTGTTGAAGGATTTAATACTGAATGTTCTAAAATTTCTTACGCAAAATCCATGGCTAAGGATTATTTGAGCATTAGGGTCAGACAGAAACTTCTCAGGGGTTGAAGTGGTGAATATTTTCTTGCCAGCCTCAGCTTTCAACCCTTCTTTATGCTGGGCCTTCACATCTATAAGTAAAGCATTAAAATATATATATAGTTTTATCATAGTCAAACTTTCTAGAAAGCAATCTTTTATCAATATTTTTTTCTTCAGGGAGGAAGGATACTCTTACAGAAAAACCAATTATACCCCCAGAACCTGTTGAACCCATACTCTGTGGCAGCATGGCCATAGGAGCTGTGTCACTGGCTGTTGCCAAAACCAGTGCCGTGCTGGGCAGTAATCCTCTATACTTAAATATTGCACTGCTGAAGCACCACCAGGTTAGTGCCCATTACATTCCTTTACAAGGACCCATGAGTATCTCGAGGTGAATGAACCATGTTGCTCATTTCCCCTTGCTTTTCCCCTTTTTCAGGAGCAGCCGGCAAAGCTAACTATACCTCTCCTGATGGTATCTCTGGTCAGCTGTGGGAAGTCATCACCTGGCAAGCTGAATTTAATGAAAGAAGTGATTGGTATACCCCATCCTGGACTAACAGCTAAACAAGTACCTTACATTATCTCAAACTACCTTTTCTTAAAAAAAAAAAAACCTTCATCATCAATGAGTTTTTAGTGTATGTTCCTAAGGCTTATGACACCAAGGGAAAAGGAATTAAATATAAAATGAGAAAAAAAAATTAGGAAATTAGGGAAGTGGGACAAAAACAAGACCTCAAACGCAAGAGAACCAAATTTAGACCACCTTGGATCTCCAGCTCATCACAACAGTGACTCATGCTCGTGGCTCACAGAGAAGCCACGGGCAAGTGATTTTGCAGGACTTGATAGTGCTGGAAGGATATTCTTTGGGGCAACTGAGATTTTTTAATTTACTAGTCTATGCACTATGGCTGCGACGAGAGGAAGGTGGCACTTTCATAGCAGCCCTTCTGTTAAGTAGGAACTGCAGGGCCTAGCAGATTGCCCGGCACGTAAGAGAGGTTTAGTGCATGTTTATGGAATATGGAATGAAGGAATCCTAAGTGGCATCTTTACTACTCAGAGGTTTGTTAGTGTCTCATTGTTCTTCAGTGGCATGAATGAGTCAATACGCCTTTTTAAATCTTCATGAATTAATCTACCAATTAGGCATTCGGGAGAACTAAACATTCGTGTCCTATAGTGGATGTTTACAGGAAAAGTACGGGAAGCTCCATCCCCTCTGGTAGTCTATTGACTGATATTTTATCGAAGCTAGTGACAATCATTTGTTTAAATCTCAAGATAATTTCTTTATGATAAAGAATCCTTTTTTAAGGAGAATAGTCATTACCCACTTCTATCAATTTTGGAAGACTAGGATTGATATCTGGCTCACCATCTGTCAGATCACGTTCAGATCCTGGCGCCAGGATCTTTCCTTCAGTTAATATCTGCTGTTTAGGTACCAGAGCATTTGGCCTGCCATTCTTCATCTGTCTCCATATGCAGATCCCACCATCATCAGAATACATTTTTCTACTTTCTAAGTGACAGTGGATTTATACTAATTCAAACACTATCATGCAGAATCCCTTGATGACCTGTGACATGTATGGCAAGAAGGTTGGTCAGGAGACCATGAAAGAGAATGAAGTTAACTTGATCCAACCAACCGAACCAATCAGTTCTGAACAATGAAGAGAGGATAATGAGGAAGAAAAACCTCTCATTCATTTTCAACCAAATAAAGATTGAGGGTTGAAGATTAACATTTGATCTTCTGATTTTGTAGGCCATATGTAATTCACTAACCAGGATGCCATTATCAGGGACCCTACAGATTTTCTAAGTTAGAAATAGCCATGTGTGGTATAAGTTTTTATGTTTAAAATTCTAGACTGCAGTTGTGGAAGATCATGGTTATTCTACTTACAGGGTGTGGACATGCTTCTGGAAATTCAGAAACACATTAACCAAGCAATTGAAATGGTATGTAAAGAGAATCTATGGAATCTAATAACTGATGCTTATATACCTTCTAGTAACCAAATTATAGTTCATTATGCAACAAAATCAATATTGTTGTTACAGATATGAAAGCATATTAATTTTCTTTGGGTTTCCCATATGAGCCAAGCTTATACATTCCCTCATTGCCTATGGGTCCAGTTTCTAATGGAACTTAACAATCTTCTTTTGATTTCTGAGGCAGCTGGCCCTACGCTAAGATCATCCCTTTGGATTTGCAAAGAAAGAAAGGATCTGGCCCCTAGGATTAGCGAGAGGCAGTTTGGTATAATGGTTAAGGCGCAGTCACTTGTGCCTGCTTAGAATCCTGGTGTTGGGCAAACAAGCACCCTTGGCTGAGCAGCCCTTGAGGGGAAAAGTCACAGAGGCAGGATGAGGGGCGACTGTATGAGTCAGTGGGTTGTTCCGTCATATTCTAGCTGGGGTAATGCACAATGATGTGGCAGGGCTGAGGGACCCAATCCTTGTCTTTTATTTTAGAATAATACTGCATTTATAGAGAAGTTGCAGAGATAGTGCAGAGAGTTCCCAACTACCCCTCACCCAGTTTCCCCCAAGGTTAACAGGTTACATTACCATAGCGTATTGGTCAAAACTAAGAAATCAACATGCTACATTACTAATAACTAAACTTCAGACTTTATGTGAATTTCACTGGTTTTTCCACTAATGTCCTTCCTCTGTTCCAGGATCCAATCCAGGACCCAATATTTATTTAGTGTGAGGCTTTTAAGCTACATGATTAGGAAGCACTAGCTCCTTCCCCAGCAGGATGGGGGCTGAGATATAATCTCAGTACGACATAAAGGAACTTTGGCTCCAGTGCTATCTTGCCAGCACAGAATATGTGATGGGGGAGGGTGGTGGGGGCCCAAGCCCTACAGTTGATCAGAATTGCTTTAAGCACCAGCCTGGAGCCAGTTGTCGGGGTGCTTTTCAGGAAGACAACTGTTTTATGGGTGAAAAGATAGTGAAAAGATGCAGGATAACTTCTGTATTTGCATATACTGGAGTGTGTGTGTGAACCATGTTGCTTCTTGACAAACATGCCCCAGCTTATACAGCCAATGAATGCCGGGCATTAAAGTGCATCCTTTAACAGGTTAAATCCTTGTTACAGCATGCCACCAATACCCCAAACTATGGAAGCTTCTCTTTGGTAATTATCTTTGCTTTTAATGTCAGATGACATTACACACACCAGATTCACCAGATTTAATGACCATGGGCTGCTTCCAAAAGTCAAACCCATCCTGCCAGAGAAAGTGTTTGTACTGTGAGAATATTTAAAACAATATGTCGGGCCTTTAAAAGCAAATGCCACAGTGTGGTTATTCCTTAAGGACAAGGAGGGGACTTAACATCCTCCTGTAAAAAAAGAGTTCCTGCACACAGCAGGAGTCAGGACATGATGAGTGAATAATTACTTATATAAGTAGAAATGCATGAACATGTATATCCATACCTCATACATGTGACTGGAGGCAGAATGTAAGGATGAACTAAAGGGAACATGTGCCTGATTTTGAGAAACAGTTTGAGGTTTATGAAATTAAAGTGTGGCTGGCATCATCCGTGTGTGTGTGTGTGTGTGTGTGTGTGTGTGTGTGTGTGTGTGTGTGTGTGTGTGTGTGTGTGTGTGTGTGTGTGTGTGTGTGTGTGTGTGTGTGTGTGTGTGTGTGTGTGTGTGTGTGTGTGTGAGTGAGTGAGTGAGTGACTGGCTCAACCCCAGAGCAGTGGGCAGGCCAGAGGACCTGCAGCTCTGCTTGCTGCCACAGACGTGTCTGAAAATCCCGAGTGATATGTCTTTATCTTCTGTCTCTCAGTCCCCTCCTCCAAAACCAGAGACAAGAAAAAGTCAAAATGGAGGCAAAAGAGGTCAAGTAAGTAAATGTATTTGTTTACCATGCTTCTGTATGACAGTTCATTTCTATATTCCCTGCCCCTTTCCCTCTCCCAGTCATTTTGCTCCAGGACTGGTCTAACAAAAAATGGAAATCACATGGTGATACTGCTTCAAGGGGACTAAACCAGGCAACCCCCAGAGCTGGAATATAATTCTGCCCCCACCTCTCTGGCAACAGGCTGCCAGGCCATCACTGCTTGCAGTTGTCTGGCCAAGTGAAATCTCAGAGGGCTTGGAGAGGCTCTTATGACTAATAGGATTACATGGGAAACCCTCTAGGTGAAGTGCTGGGGAAGATGAATCTCTCTGAATACTAGCTCAAAGGCATATAGGATGTTTTGGCTTTTAATTTTAATACTACCAAAGAAAGAAAGAAAAGGCACAAAAAGATAGCAATTCCTTCATCTGGTCCCCCAAAAGCACTGAGGCACCATTTCAGATGAACCATTGCCAGAGCTCAGATTTTGCCAGGAGGGTCAGGCAAACAAGCCTGGTGAAAATGGGCTGCAGACCTCAGCCAGCTGCACTTGATCAGTCCATCACTTTGGTGACTGTGGGCGCTCTGACAGATACACCTGTTATATGCCTGACTTTCAGCAATATAGTTAGAACAACCAACAAGAACCCCGAAGATAATGCAAATGGATGAGGGTTGCTCACATGTGTGATATTTGCTCTGATAACCCTGCAATCACTACCTGGATGTCAGGGACTTCAGGGTCCGTTGAAGTCATCAGCAAGAAGGACTAGTAAAGGAAGGAGAGGACTTGGTGGAGATAAAAAGTTAAGTTCCTCTTTAAACTTGGGAGAGAGAAGAGAAATGTGTGAACAGATACAGCAGTAAGTAAAATCCTTGACAGGTGTGTATACTAGAACTGGACCTTGCAAGAGAGGCAGGGGCTGGTGAACAAGTAGCAAATCTCAGCTCTGTTCCCTTCATTCCAGCAGGTTGTCTGATGTATTCTGAGAAACTTAGACCAAGATCAGCCCTTCCTGAGATCAGCTTTACTACTCCCCCCACCTCCCCACCATTAGAAACAGGATAGATGATAGATTCTAGAGAGGCAGCCATACCAGAATTAGAGGCATGGACTACTAGAGGCTCAACTACCTGGATTAAAATCTGTTCCAAGTTACTCAACTCTCTCTTAAATAGGGATAATAATGGTACCTGCTTCATGGGATTGATGTAAGGAGTAAATGTATTTACTTTATGTAAAGTGTTTAGAATGGTACCTGGCATTTAGTAAGCACCAAATAAGTGATGCTTTCATAGTTTTGAAGACTCCGTAATGAAACTCCTTAACTGACACACAAAAATTTCCCCAACTATTCCTTTGCCAAATAAAAGGTTCCTCTCACTGACATTAAAAATGTTGGATGGTTCTTATACTTAACGAGTACTATCATCAGTAAAAATAGGATATTTATACCTACTTTCATGTTTGCTCTTGAGACTGGTATACACACACACACACACACACACACACACACACACCTTAGTGATACTGCTTCAACTTACGTTAAAATTGCATAGTGACAATTTATGATGAGGGCACGTCAAGGCTGACCTTGCAATCGAAGCCTATGCCTGCCTTTCCCCTGAGCTCATTTGGGTCCTCAAATCTTCTTCCACTGCAATGCATCCTCAGTGCTACATCCTTTTAGCTGAAGTCTTCAATCCCTTTTAAAATAAAACTTTTCCTGAAGGAGAGTTAAATTTTTAAGTTTTAACACTTATAATCTTCTAAAGGAAAATGGAACATAGGAAAGAGCAGGTTTGGAGGAAGAAGGGACAGGCAGGACAGACATTTACAGGGACAGCCTGTAGAGTCACCAACCTGGTGGTTATGGCTCAGGTGAGCCTGTTTACAATGATAGAGCCAATAAAGAGATAATAACATGGGCAACTAAAGAGAGCAAAGTGTATTCCTAGGTCAAACTTGAAAACCGTGGGAGTAAGAAAATTATTCCCAGGTACTGCAGGACAATCATCTGCCCGAAAATATGCAGAGATGAGTGGGAACTAGGGGCAGGATTAATCGAGAATCAGAGGACCCTGTGTTTGGAGAGCTGTGTCTGTTACAAATTGCCAGCCACTGGAAGCCCCAAGAACCTTAATGTGCTCTATTTACGTGCATGATTTTCTTGATCCTGAAGCAGCAGATCACCGGCAAGATGTCCCATCTTGGCTGTTTAACCATTAATTATGACACCATAGAGCAGCCACTGCTCCTAATACAAGGAATCTGTGCGAACCTGGGGCTAGAAATGGGAACGAATCTCCACCTAGCCATCAACTGTGCTGCACATGAACTGATGGACTATGTAAGTTTCCACTCCAGAACATTTACTTTTTGTTGCAGTCTCATTGTTTTTAAATTAGAACTCAAAAGAAGAGCCTATCTGTACGTATTTCCAAAGAAATCCTACTTTTTAAGTTAGTACCATGGGAGGGGTCCAAATATACTGGAGTTGAGAAAGGTAAGTTAACTAATGACCAGACAATAACATAACCATATAACTTTAAAAATTAACAGAAATGTCACCATAATTATATATAGAAATTCTGTAATAAAAATGTCTAAAATGGATTGCTTACATTGAAATCATGAGAACTATTAAAAATAATTTAACAAACTGGTATGTTCTGCAGAGTACATTCATTTGGTTGGTGAATGCTGAATTGGTCAAGCATAAAAAGTGGCTCAGTTGTAACTGTGACTTGATAAGCCCTTCTAGACATGTGGTTCTTCGAGTTTCTGCTGGTGATTCACTTTTTTTTTTTGAATTTTATTTTATTTATTTTTTTATACAGCAGGTTCTTATCAGTTACCTATTTTGTACATATTAGTGTATACATGTCAATCCCAATCTCCTAATTCATCACACCACCACCACCCCGCCATTTTCCCCCCTTGGTGTCCATACATTTCTTCTCGACATCTGTGTCTCTATTTCCGCCTTGCAAACTGGTTCATCTGTACCATTTTTCTAGATTCCACATATATGTGTTAATATACGATACTTGTTTTTCTCTTTCTGACTTACTTCACTCAGTATGACAGACTCTAGGTCCATCCACATCTCTACAAATGACCCAATTTCGTTGCTTTTTGTGGCTGAGTAATATTCCGTTGTATATATTTACCACATCTTCTTTATCCATTCATCTGTCGATGGGCATTTAGGTTGCTTCCGTGACCTGGCTATTGTAAATAGTGCTGAAGTGAACATTGGGGTGCATGTGTCTTTTTTTTTTTTGCAGTACGCGGGCCTCTCACTGCTGTGGCCTCTCCCGTTGCGGAGCACAGGCTCTGGACGCGCAGGCTCAGCGGCCGTGGCTCACGGGCCCAGCCGCTCTGTGGCATGTGGGATCTTCCCAGACCGGGGCACGAACCCGTGTCCCCTGTATCGGCAGGCGGACTCTCAACCACTGCGCCAACAGGGAAGCCCTGCATGTGTCTTTTTGAATTATGGTTTTCTCTGGGTATATGCCCAGTAGTGGGATTGCTGGATCATATGGTAATTCTATTTTTAGTTTTTTAAGGAACCTCCATACTGTTCTCCATAGTGGCTGTACCAATTTACATTCCCACCAATAATGCAAGAGGGTTCCCTTTTCTCCACACCTTCTCCAGCATTTGTTGTTTGTAGATTTTCTGATGATGCCCATTCTAACTGGTGTGAGGTGATACCTCATTGTAGTTTTGATTTGCATTCTCTAATAATTAGTGATGTTGACCAGCTTTTCATGTGATTCTTGGCCATCTGTATGTCTTCTTTGGAGAAATGTCTATTTAGCCTTTCTGCCCATTTTGGATTGGGTTGTTTGTTTTTTTAATATTGAGCTGCATGAGGTGTTTATATATTTTGGAGATTAATCCTTTGTCTGTTGATTTGTTTGCAAATATTTTCTCCCATTCTGAGGGTTGTCTTTTCGTCGTGTTTGTAGTTTCCTTTTCTTTGCAAAAGCTTTTAAGTTTCATTAGGTCCCATTTGTTTATTTTTGGTTTTATTTCCATTTCTCTAGGAGGTGGATCAAAGATCTTGCTGGGCTTCCCTGGTGGCACAGTGGTTGAGAGTCCGCCTGCCGATGCAGGGGACACGGGTTTGTGCCCCAGTCCGGGAAGATCCCACATGTCACAGAGCGGCTGGGCCCGTGAGCCATGGCCACTGAGCCTGCGCATCTGGAGCCTGTGCTCCGCAACGGAGAGGCCACAACAGTGAGAGGCCCGCATTAAAAAAAAAGATCTTGCTGTGATTTATGTCAAAGAGTGTTCTTCCTATGTTTTCCTCTGAGAGTTTTATAGTGTCCAGCCTTACATTTAGGTTTCTAATCCATTTTGAGTTTATTTTTGTGTATGGTGTTAGGGAGTGTTCTAATTTCATTCTTTTGCATGTAGCTGTCCAGTTGCCCCAGCACCACTATTGAAGAGACTGTCTTTTCCCAATTGTATATCCTTTCCTCCTTTGTCATAGATTAGTTGACCATAGGTGCGTGGGTTTATCTCCGGGCTTTCTATCCTGTTCCATTGATCTCTATTTCTATTTTTGTGCCAGTATCATGCTGTCTTGATTACTGTAGCTTTGTAGTGTAGTCTGAAGTCAGGGAGTCTGATTCCTCCAGCTCTGTTTTTTTTCCCTCAAGACTGCTTTGGCTATTCAGGGTCTTTTGTGTCTCCATACAGATTTTAAGATTTTTTTGTTCTAGTTCTGTAAAAAATGACATTGGTAATTTGATAGGGATTGCATTGAATCTGTAGATTGCTTTGGGTAGTATAGTCATTTTCACAATATTGCTTCTTCCAATCCAAGAACATGGTATATCTCTCCATCTGTTTGTTTGTATCATCTTTAATATCCTTCATCAGTGTGTTATAGTTTTCTGCATACAGGTCTTTTGTTTCCCTAGGAAGGTTTATTCCTAGGTATTTTATTCTTTTTGTTGCAATGGAAAATGGGAGTGTTTCCTTAATTTCTCTTTCAGATTTTTCATCAGTGTATAGGAATGCAAGAGATTTCTGTGCATTAATTTTGTATCCTGCAACTTTACCAAATTCATTGATTAGCTCTAGTAGTTTTCTGGTGGCCTCTTTACGATTCTCTATGTATAGTATCATGTCATCTGCAAACAGTGACAGTTTTACTTCTTCTTTTCCAATGTGTATTCCTTTTATTTCTTTTCCTTCTCTGATTGCCGTGGCTAGGACTTCCAAAGCTATGTTGAATAATAGTGGTGAGAGTGGACATCCTTGTCTCATTCCTGATCTTAGAGGAAATGCTTTCAGTTTTTCACCATTGAGAATGATGTTTGCTGTGGGTTTGTCATACATGGCCTTTATTATGTTGAGGTAAGTTCCCTCTATGCCCACTTTCTGGAGAGTTTTTATCATAAATGGGTGTTGAATTTTGTCGAAAGCTTTTTCTGCATCTATTGAGATGATCATATGGTTTTTATTCTTCAATTTGTTAATATGGTGTATCACATTGATTGATTTGCGTATATTGAAGAATCCTTGCATCCCTGGGATAAATTCCACTTGATCATGGTGTATGATCCTTTTAATGTGTTTGTGGATTCTGTTTGCTAGTATTTTGTTGAGGATTTTTGCATCTATATTCATCAGTGATATTGATCTGTAATTTTCTTTTTTTGTAGTATCTTTGTCTGGTTTTGGTATCAGGGTGATGGTGGCCTCATAGAATGAGTTTGAGAGTGTTCCTTACTCTGCAATTTTTGGGAAGAGTTTGAGAAGAATGGGTGTTAGTTCTTCTCTAAATGTTTGATAGAATTCACCTGTGAAGCCATCTGGTCCTGGACTTTTGTTTGTTGCAAGATTTTTAATCACAGTTTCAATTTCATTACTTGTGATTGGTCTGTTCATATTTTCTGTTTCTTCCTGGTTCAGTCTTGGAAGGTTATACCTTTCTAAGAATTCGTCCATTTCTTCCAGGTTGTCCATTTTATTGGCATAGAGTTGCTTGCAGTAGTCTCTTAGGATGCTTTGTATTTCTGCGGTTTCTGTTGTAACTTCTCCTTTTTCACTTCTAATTTTATTGATTTGAGTCCTCTTCCTTTTTTTCTTGATAAGTCTGGCTAATGGTTTATCAATTTTGTTTATCTTCTTAAAGAACCAGCTTTTAGTTTTATTGATCTTTGCTATTGTTTTCTTTGTTTCTATTTCTTTTATTTCTGCTCTGATCTTTATGATTTCTTTCCTTCTGCTAACTTTGGGTTTTGTTTGTTCTTCTTTCTCTAGTTCCCTTAGGTGTAAGGTTAGATTGTTTATTTGAGATTTTTGTTGTTTCTTGAGGTAGGCTTGTATTGCTATAAACGTCCCTCTTAGAACTGCTTTTGCTGCATCCCATAGGTTTTGATCGTCGTGTTTTCATTGTCATTTGTGTCTAGGTACTTTTTGATTTCCTCTGTGATTTCTTCAGTGATCTCTTGGTTATTTAGTAACGTACTGTTTAGCCTCCATGTGTTTGTGTTTTTTACATTTTTTTCCCTGTAACTGATTTCTAATCTCATAGCATTGTGGTCAAAAAAGATGCTTGATATGATTTTAGTTTTCTTAAATTTACTGAGGCTTGATTTGTGACCCAAGATGTGATCTATCCTGGAGAATGTTCTGTGCGCACTTGAGAAGAAAGTGTTATCTGCATTTTTTGGATGGAATGTCCTAAAAATATCAATGAAATCTATCTGGTCTATTGTGTCATTTAAAGCTTGTTTCCTTATTAATTTTCTGTTTGGATGATCTGTCCATTGGTGTAAGTGAGGTGTTAAAGTCCGCCACAATTATTGTGTTTCTGTTGATTTCCTCTTTTATAGCTGTTAGCAGTTGCCTTATGTATTGAGGTGCTCCTATGTTGGGTGCATCTATAGTTATAATTGTTATATCTTCTTCTTGGATTGATCCCTTGATCATTATGTAGTGTCCTTCCTTGTCTCTTGTAACATTCTTTAAAGTCTATTTTATCTGATATGAGTATTGCTGCTCCAGCTTTCTTTTGATTTCCATTTGCATGGAATATCTTTTTCCATCCCCTCACTTTCAGTCTGTATGTGTCCCTAGGTCTGAAGTGGGTCTCTTGTAGACAGCATATATATGGGTTTTGTTTTGTTTTGTTTTTTGCGGTACACGGGCCTCTCACTGTTGTGGCTTCTCCCATTGCAGAGCACAGGCTCCAGACGCACAGGCTCAGTGGCCATGGCTCACGGGCCCAGCCTCTCCACGGCATGTGGGCCCCCCCGGACCGGGGCATGAACCCGCATCCCCCCACATCAGCAGGCGGGCCCTCAACCACTGCGTCACCAGGGAAGCCCTGGGTCTTGTTTTTGTATCCATTCAGCAAGCCTGTGTCTTTTGGTTGGAGCATTTAATCCATTCACGTTTAAGGTAATTATCGATATGTATGTTCCTATTACCATTTTCTTAATTGTAATGGGTTTGTTTTTGTAGGTCCTTTTCTTCTCTTGTGTTTCCCACTTAGAGAAGTTCCTTTAGTATTTAGTGTAGAGCTGGTTTGGTGGTGCTGAAGTCTCTTAGCGTTTGCTTGTCTGTAAAGCTTTTGATGTCTCCATTGAATCTGAATGAGATCCTTGCCGGGTAGAGTAATCTTGGTTGTAGGTTCTTCCCTTTCATCACTTTAAATATGTCATGCCACTCTCTTCTGGCTTGTAGAGTTTCTGCTGAGAAATCATCTGTTAACCTGATGGGAGTTCCCTTGTATGTTATTTGTCATTTTTCTCTTGTTGCTTTCAGTAATTTTTCTTTGTCTTTAATTTTTGCCAATTTGATTACTATGTGTCTCGGCATGTTTCTCCTTGGGTTTATCCTGCCTGGGACTCTCTGTTCTTCCTGGACTTGGGTGGCTATTTCCTTTCCTATGTTAGGGAAGTTTTCAACTATAATCTCTTCAAATATTTTCTCAGGTCTCTTCTCTCTCTTCTCCTTCTGGGACCCCTATAACGTGAATGGTGTTTAATGTTGTCCCAGAGGTCTCTTAGGGTGTCTTCATTTCTTTTCATTCTTTTTTCTTTATTCTGTTCTGCAGCAGTGAATTCCACCATTCTGTCTTCCAGGTCACTTATCCGTTCTTCTGCCTCAGTTATTCTGCTATTGATTCCTTCTAGTGTATTTTTCATTTCAGTTATTGTAGTGTTCATCTCTGTTTGTTCTTTAATTCTTCTAGGTCTTTGTTAAACATTTCTTGCATCCTCTCGATCTTTGCCTCCATTCTTTTTCTGAGGTCCTGGATCATCTTCACTATCATTATTCTGAATTCTTTTTCTGGAAAGCATATCTCCACTTCATTTAGTTGTTTTTCAGGGGTTTTATCTTGTTCCTTCATCTGGTACATAGCCCTCTGCCTTTTCATCTTGTCTATGTTTCTGTGAATGTGGTTTTTGTTCCACAGGCTGCAGGATTATAGTTCTTCTTGCTTCTGCTGTCTGCCCTCTCTCAAATTTTAAATATAAAAGTATTTCTAAGTTATTGAAGTTTTTGGAGAATAATTAATAATAGTAATTAATGTCAAATTCAGGGCACATGACCAAATACGATTCCACTTTAATTTGTGATTCTTTTAACTTCAAAGGAAATCTTGAATAGTATATAAGAAAACTAAGTTTCAGCTGACTTTTAAAAGTTTTTACTTTCCTAAAGAAACTAAGCGCATAAAGGAATATTTAATGTAATTTCGTATTCTTCACATAATCATTGGTTCCTAGGCATACCAGTAAGAGAAATAATTGCATGTTTTCATCAGCAACGTATACCAGGAACTATGAAAATACTGACTGCTAGTGTTAACTAGAATGGGTATTTATTGCTTATATTCAGTAAAATGCTTTAGCTTGATATCAGATAATTCTTACAGTGTTAGTTCAAAATCATTATCACTTCCTCTCTGACAAGATAGGATTGCATATGTTTTGCAGTATAGAAACTGAGAGTTCTTGCTGCTATATTTTACGTGAAAAGACGCATAGAATCTTTTCAATGATGGACTTATTAGGAGCCTGCTTAATTCCAATGGAATCCATTCTATTAGCAGCAACAGGAAGGCATTAATAAATCAAAGAGCCATTCTGGTCCATTCCACCTCCCTCCCAGTACCTAAGTATCCCAGGTGCCATCCCTGGATACAGACTTGGACTGGACATAAGGGTGCTGTGTTTACAGAAACTACACTAGATCCTCCAGCTTTGTTTACTCCTATGCTTAATGACTCGGGGGTGTTCTAGACTTCAAATGAATGGGTTGCACTAGAACTCCACTTTCAAAACAATATTGTTACTACTAGAACTTGCATGCTTGCCTTCGTGTAAACCTCTTTACATTTCATATTGGTTGTTAGTATCTCAAAAGCTTAGCCCCGCTTTCAAATTTTAGAATATTTACAGTAAACAAGCTATTCATTCACTGTGAGCTGAACGATGGTATTTCTAGTGAGTAGGCAGGTCTGCATTGCTATTCTGTTTATGAATTTATGTTATTGCCCATCTATCCAAGCAGTATCTGGCACCACGTTACAAAACTTAAATAAGAAATTACTCCCCTCCTACTCTTTACTCGTTTTTTTTGTGCAGAAGGCTTCATCTGAAGTCAGTGGGAAATCTACGGGGCATCCAGAGGAATGCTGACTTGATTTTCCCAGGTTGACATTTAACATATATTTAAAGTAAAATGCATAGATTTCTAAGGTGAATGTGGCCTGGAAATAATCTGTTTGCAGTCTTTTATATAAAATGAATGAAAATGAATTTGAATCACATCTTTAATGTTTGCAGAATTCATCATTTATCCTTTAATATCTTCCTTATACTTATCAGAGTAAAGGAAAGTATGAAGTGATGATGGGAACCTACAAAAATGCAGCTGAGATGGTTGACCTGTATGTGGAGCTGATCAACAAGTTCCCTTCAATTATTGCCTTAATTGATCCTTTCAGGAAGGAGGTAACAGGATTCAACTTGAATTTTATAATAAAACAGAATAAAATATTTCTTTTGGATCTGTAGATTTGAAATGTGTTGTAATTTGGGCTGGGGCTGAGTTGCTTTATTTTGGCATTTTTGAGAAAAGGCACTTACTAAGCAAATGAATAGCAGAAACACACAGGAGTGTGCCTGTCTATGGAATGAAACAAGTATCTCCCAGCACTTCAGGAATACCTGGGTATTTACAAGCAGCCTAACTGATGGCAGGCGAGCCCAATGTGCTAGCGGGTGTTTCAATAGGTTAATCACATATCATTTCCAAGTGCTCATGGAAACAGGACTTCAACTAGGCCAAATGTTTTTTAAACCTAAATCCAGTTACTATGCATGCACAGAAATTACAAAGCCGTATTTTTAAAAGGTGTGAGATATTGAGGTTTCTGATTTATTCACACTAATGCACCTAATGCATTTTTTCACACTAATGCAGGGTTGTTTATGTGCCATAGAACTCTCTCTTCCTAACCCACTTAAACTTCAAAACTTACATTCTTGATTTTATGAATTTGAGAACCATTAGATATAGTGAGCTGGTACCCTCTTTGAGACAACTCACCTATTTAAATTTGAGGGACAAAGAGAATGCTGGATCTTACTGGAGCCCCAGGCTCTCTCAGTCCCATCTTTCCTTTCACAGACTGTGCTACACCCCAGCACTTGTGGAAGATGCTGAGCCTAGTTCTTTAATCTTGCCAGACCTATCTTCTGCTTCTTGTCCCAAGGCTCTGGCCACAGCTCTTTTTAATGCGATAAGATGTACCTGCATGGTCTGTTCTAATGGGACAGGTTGAAATCTGGTACAATGGCTGGGAAGACTGTATATTACTATTTAAATAATGAGCATTTCATTTCATTTGGTGGTCTCACCAATAAAAAATAAGGGTGTTGGGAATGAGGGTCTACATCCCCGCAGGCTCATTTCCTTCAGTTTCCTTTTTACCAGAAATAACACTAAAATCTCCTAACCAGCCAGTCTTCAGCAGCATCATGGATAACACAGTGGGTAGGAAGAGCCTGTGCTTGAACGACATAATTAATGTGGAGAATAGCATTTAATGTGTATTAACATTTTATTCACTAGATCTTCAAGCTCAAATTTAATCACTCTAAGTTTCTGTTCCATGAAGCTTGTTAATTTGTGTGGCTGTGGTATGGGCAACATGAAGCCGCAGATGCAAACAAACCAAGCTCCCCACCCCTGTTTTGTGTGTCTCAGAAAGGTGTGTAACTGATTACGTGCTGTATGATTCCTGTCGTTTTGTGGTGATGTCCCCTACGTTGTAATGATCAGTTCTTAAATATTTACCCAGGACTCTGAACAGTGGGACAGCACCTACAATGCTCTTGGCTCCAAGTGTTACATAATTGCAGGCACCGCATCCAAAAGCATCTCTAAACTTCTAGAGGATGGGAACGTCGGCATCCTCAGATGCAGCGGGCTGATCGTAAAACACACAAATCAAACTACGATGTCCGACTTGGTGGAAATGACCAATCTTATTGACAGTGAGTAAAAGTATAGCTCTGAAAGACTCATAATGAACTTAAATATGCAGTATATCAGTTAATAAAAAGCATGGAATAAATCTTGGAAGAAAAAAACACCCCAACCATTTGTGAGTGATTCGGTACTGGAAAACAAAACGCAGCTTACTACTGATTCACTTCATAATGTTCCAGTAACAGCCCTGCCCGGGGCCCTCCCCTTCAGAGAGGGCTACTGCAAACAGGTGGCTGAGGCCACAGCCCTCTCAGCTTCACAAGACACCACAGTGATTTTTTTTTCAATCACTAGCCCACAATGGCTTTTTTTCAACTCCTCAAAAGTTTCAAACTTTTTACAGCCTTGAGGTCTTTGAACATGCTGTTCCTTCGGCCTAGAATGCTTTGCCCTGTACCATTTAGTTGGCTAACTATTCCTTCAGGTCTTTTTGCCTTAAATGAAACCTCTTCAGGTCTACATGCCTTCCCTGACCTCCCCCACCCCTCACTGGTTGCTCTGAACCTTTCTTATCCTATATTTTCAATTATAGTACTGTTCACAATTACTTGTAGGCTATTTAACGTCTGGTATCCTCCACTAGACTGTAAACTCCCAGGAGTTCATGGGAGTTTTGTTCACTTATGCACAGGGCCTGAAGCATGCATATCGTGAGTGGGTCTCAGGAACTAGGCAGCAGGCTGGTCTCAGACCTGGAGCAGGACTCAGAACGAGCCTGGCAGCCAAGGGCCTGGGCTGGTGCCAGAGGATGGAATGAAATGCCTGTAGTCCCTTAGCATGCAGGCTGCCCTGGTCTACGGCCCAGACAGGGTGGCGTGCAGGTGGTGGATGGAATGCCCCAAGGCCTGGTCTTTCCTCCTGGGCCTACCTCTCAAGCAGCCATTCTGTCATCCACTCCAGATAGCTGCTGTAACTCCTGCCTGTAAGACACAACTCTGTCACCAGAGGAAGAACTTTGGCTTTGCAGTCTTGTAGACTGTGCAAATTTTAAGGCGTTTTGAGATCTTCAAGTGATTGATTAAATACTATCAGCACTGCTTTCCTAATAAGTTAACATTCAGAACGACAGATTCCTTTGAATAAAATTTTACATGAATTGTGAAATCCATTATTTCGGCATATGATGGCCTTGCACTTACTGTATATTTTGACTCAAAGATGCACATTGAACATGATTGACCTTGAATTGTGTCTTACAGCTTAGAAATGCATCAGTCTAATTTGAGCATTTTCCCTCTACAGTGGTAATAATGGTGCCTCTTACAATTTATGGTATGTTAAATTTGATGAAACATGGCATTCATTTAGTATTTATCATCTAAACTACTGCAAAGGGGTAAACAAATAAAATCAGGGTAGTAAAAATGCAAACGTTTGGGTTAGAATTCTCAGGTGGTCAAATAATTGACTCTTCGCAGTTTTAAATCTCTGGCAAATTTTAAATTTTGATCCCAGAGGCTCATATATTTGATGATTGTTTCCATACGATCTAAAACTGAAAAGAATTCCTCTGCTCATAGGTAAGAAGCACATCGCTGTCTTTGGAAGTGCAGAAGGAGAGTCGTCTGATGACAGCCTTGTCGATTTGGTAAGTGCTGAAAACCGGTCAATTGCAGAATTGCCAAGACACTGCTTTTATCCCGAATTGGTATTTCAGAGAAAGGCGGTCTGTGGCAGAGAAAGTCATGTAACCTTTTATGAAACAGACTTGCTTCCTCCCAGAGAGCTAATCTTTGAACTTTTAAAAAGAAGAAAAATTGAAGTCCTGGTAAAATGATGAGCACACTTAAATGGCTGGGGTGTGCACGTGCAATCTTACCTCCTAAAATGAAGCAAGGCCAGAATGCTCTTAGATAAAAATCAGCATGCTTACATGACTAGTAGAGCATCTGATGTACAGTCACACTATCTCTCTACCTTTGACACTTTCAGCTTACAAGCAGGCCACTTTACTCATGTAACAAAATGAGAAATTAATTTAATGAGAGCAAAAACAAAACAGCACACAGGGGCAGTGCCCTTTCTCCCTAAAGAACTGTTTTTAGTTTAGCAAAATATGACTCCATTTAAAATAAGCTGTTCCCTCACCTCTTTAGGCCGTTGGACTTGGTGTCCGGTTTATCAAGTTGGGAGGTCTTTCTCGTGGCGAACGGGTGACTAAGTACAATCGCCTCTTTACTATAGAGGAAGAACTTGTCCAGAATGGAACACTGGGTATGTGCTGCTTTCTTGCTTAGTTTCACTTAGCCATGAATAAGAGAACAAAGATTGGGAGATGGGGGAATAGAAGTCTCTCGGCAGGAGGGCAGGGAAATCCAAAGACTATAAATAAGTGCTGACAAAACTAGGATGGCATTTGCCACGTGTATTGTTTTCTTAATGGATTATCTATTTACCTGAATGTTTAAAACTCTAGCCCTAATCTTGATGAATAGGCTGTGTGATGCTTTTCAATAGACTTAATTGATTGGAATTTCCAAGCCTACCTTTTGTTATGGTCCAAATTATACTTAAGGTTTTTCTGCACAGCCCAGGAAAGTTAAAGGTGGATGTTTTCCTGGTGGTTCTTGGCAACAACTCGTTTTACTCAAGTAAATAGCATGTTAATTTAATGTACCTTGGAAAGGCTATGGTCTCAAGAGAGATGAACCAATCATTTACGACATCAAACTTTGTAAATCTGCATGGGTAGAAGCACCTTATGTACTGGCTAATTGGAGAGCAACACCCCAAATATACATTTTTACTCTATATATTACTGACTGTGATAGCCAAAACAAAGCATGCAAAGACATTTAAAGAGACCAATAGTTGTCTCTGAAATTCTAAAACTATTTTGTATTTTAAAATAGAATTGATATACTGCAAAAAAGTATGTTAATTAAGCAGTGCTGACATACTTGTATACCATAAATGAAACTATTAAATGAGATAGATGTATTATAGAATGTATTGTGGAACATACCGATTATTGAATATGAAAGCAAGGAAGTACTATTTTGTGACTAATAGGAATTTCTTTAAAAGCGACCAAGAGAAATAGTAATTATTTGTCACGTTTAACATAGGTAATGACCTTGTTTTCTAGAAAACAAAGATATAATTGGGAGACTATTTCTAAGTCATGCGAGGGCAGTCAAAATTTACTTTGTATTGTTTAGTGTGTAACAGTCAAAAGTTACTTTGTATTGTTTAGTGGGTAACATGAAGGCTTGTTTTTTCAAATAGATAAAATTATACTGTTCCTACATATCAGTCTGATTTTTTGTCATCCTGACTTGTGGAAGCTTTAGGTTCCTTCAGTGACCTATCACATTTCCAGCCAGACTTCACCACAAGGGAAACAGCTGCTTCAGGGCATCAAAAAGGACTCTAGTGACTGGAGGCCCAGCCCCTCCCTGGTGACAGTGCCAGCCCCTGAGCATTCCGGAATGGATTAACAGATTAATGAGGATTTCGCTGACATTGGCAGTGGTCAATAAATATGAAGGGGGCCAAAAAAGTGGAAAACCAAATCACTGCACTGAGAGATTGAGTAGGAAATCTTGTCAAAAGCTCAGTCATTAAAACACTCTCCCTGCCCAGAACACATGGAACCTGACTGGAATAGTCTTAAGTCCTCAGTGGTTTACCTTGGAATAGTTAGTTGGCAATGGTCTGTCTCACGCAGAGTACCAGCCTTTCCTCTAGTTCATCTTCCTCTTATCCTTTGCTGCTCAGCCTCTGCCCAAAGTCTGCTGTAAACCAAATGTTCCAGAATGTTGTCTAAGGGTACACTGCAAACTCAAGTGTATTGCAGTTAATGTATAAACAACAACATGCCCACTTTAAGGTGGTTCTACAATCCTTCCTAATGGTGATGTGACACCTCTGGACAGTTCTAAAGATGATCTCCTTTAAATCATGTAACAAAGAACGTCAAAATTGGCACCACTGGATTAGACAGTAAAATTTATTGTTGTTTTTAATAGGTTTCAATGAAGAACACACATTTTTCTACTTGAATGAGGAAGCCGAAAAGGCTGCCATGGCTGGTGAGCTTCCTGAGCCCCCGGAGCCCATCTTCGCCACAGAAGTTGTGGAGGAATCAGCCAAAACATGAGTGTCTTCCAGACGGGCTGCACACGCCCCAGCTGACAGACACACCACTGTATTGTTAGACTGGGAGCTCTCAAGTGTGTCTTCATTTTGGTTTTGCTCTAAAACTTCACTAACTTGTGTGCTTTTTCTTCTTTTAATTTCACTGTTTGGTGAAATACAGAGATAGTATTTTGTCCGGAATTATACCTGTGAACCTTGTCTTCTGGCCATCACGTTCCTATGGGGATCTTGTTTGTATACGAGCTCTCCTGTCCATTTTGGGGGGTCATGACCTAGTAAAAGAGTACAATATTTTTGCCACCAACTCCACACTCAGTTCAAATACCTCATACTTTACAAGTCAGAACATTTCTGAAAAAAATCTTTCACACTAGGAGCTCTCTCTGCCAGGAAGGTGTACATCTTCTGTTTCATGGATTTTTTAAGAGCGAATAGCTTCCTCTCACTTTCCTACCCTTAATTCCCTTTTCTTTGATTCCCATCTCTTTCTAAATTTTAGTTGTTCATCTATCATTTATATCTTTGGGGGTCTCCTCAGATCCTTTTTGGAACAAGAATGAGCATAAGTGAGTAAACACATCAATGAATGAATATTCTTAAAGCAATTAAATGCCCAATCATTTTTACTACAGTATCTAGTAGGTGATTAAAAATGATGCAACATATAGATTGGCTGAATTGTCTCTTCTGAAAGCCAGTATCAGGGTTATAGCAGAGGATGACCAGAAATAAACATATTCAAACACATACCTATAGATATAATATCCAACTGCTTTATATGATTTAGATTCTCTGTTCAAACTGTTACCTTTTGTCTTTCCCCCAAATTATATAAATTGCTATGTACTGACCTGTGGGAGAGTTGGCTAAGTTTAGATTTCTGATATATTCCATAAGTTTTTACTAAGCATACTGAGGACCTCTCCTTTTGAAGAGTACTAAGAGGGGAAGGTAATGGCCTTACGGCAGAGCCAAGGCCTTACTCTAAAAGCAGCGATTTAAAATAGGTTCAGTTGCAGATTCTCTCAGAGCACAGGGCAGGAGAACTGGTTGGTATCACTCTAAGTTGGGAGAACTGTGTCACAGTTTGTTGTTGCTACTGCCTTTCCCGATGCTTAGCAATAAACAACGGATGAGTGTTCAGATAGCCTCTGCACATGTACACACACACACACACAGATGAAATATGGGAGATCGTATGAGAGTATGCCCTGGAAATGTGACAAAAATTATAATTAAATGAATGAAACTAGAGAAAAAAGGTAGAACCAAGTTAATAACTGAATAACTACATTAAACTAACAAAAGAGGTGATTTATTACCTCACCAAGTCAACACTTTAATTTCAGCGCTGAGCACAGCCTACTCACCGTTTCCTTACTTGAGGATTGGGGTCACCAATGGATGTGTAGCATTTCAAGTTTTTGAAAGTGATAAGCATTGTTTCTATTTATATATTTTCTCTCTCTCTCTACATATATGTTAAAGGATATAAATAAATATAAAACATATATATATGGAATCACATGTAAAGAGATGAAAGAAACTCATCATACCCTATATTAAAAAATGGCAGTGGGACTGGGAAATGTTAGTGCTCCGAAGAAACTTCAAACCAAATCCAATCCTTAAGTAAGGGCTGCCTGATGATCTTCCTAAGGTCAGCGATGATAAGAGACAGTTATCCATTCTCCACAACTTATTGCCATATAAACTGAACCTGTTCCACGATGAAAGTGATTAAACATGTATAGTGTGTGTTTATAAAAATCATCCGAACTTTGTTTTTAAGATTCTGTGATACAGACTATACACTATACCTAACATACAACCTAAAAATGGTCTGAAAGATTAACAATAATCTCTACCTGTACTACTCCATTTCTAACAAACATTTACTGTTAACAAAACAGGTGAGGAAGGAGGAATTCCTGGCGAGTAGCCAGAGCCAAAACACACATCTTGTTTTCCTCAATAGGCCAATCAAGGCGGGTGGTTACAGCCCTGCTAATTCCCTCCACAGGACTGATCAACGGCTGAAACCACTGTAGGTGAGGAGTTTATGTGAGACTACCTCAGATACAAAAGGATGCTAGAATTAATTTTAGCAAATTAATTTTAAATCCTTTGTGATGTTGGTGAAGAAATAAGCAGCTCAGAAAAGGCAAGAACACTTTCAAAATACTGCACCAGTGACTAAATGTTGCTTGGTCCAGCTAACACATTTCACAAATGGTTAACTCCTTACCCTGGAAAGGGTGTGTGATTAAATATGGAATGACAAGAGTACATATTTTTATATTCCTAAATATGTGTAAGACACATGCCAGCAGACTGGTAACAGACACAGGAATGCAGAAAGCAGGAAGAAACAAAGAATAGAATTCCTCAAAATAAACCATTTTGTGGATTATTAAAAATTACTAAAGTTATAAAGTCTTACACAATTTTCATATTAAAGAATGTCAAGTTTGGGGAACTAAACCAAAAATGTCAATAACCACAATTGACCTTTAATAGGAAACTGTTGGTGCTTTTTAATAAGTGTGGTGAGGAGAGTTCAAATCACAGCATAACAGAACTTGTTTAAGTGAATTAATGCAGTTTGTAGTTAGTATATCATATAGCAGTATTATTCAATTAGGGGAAATCACAGTTGAAAAACATTACATTTTAATTCCCTATGAGTAACTGATAAGTAACTGTAAAATCATCACTGGAAAAACATGGAAACAATCAAGCATAACGAGCCTACAGAAAGATAATTATCTCCAAATTTAGGAAGTACATTTACCTGCCTATTCACCTTTTCAAGCCTATGTTTAGCATACGTGCAAAATAAAATACAACTACTGCAATTATTACTATCATTTTCTTTTGCCCTTAGGTGAGAAACACCTGACAGCTTCATGCTGAGCTATGCTAACAAAACGAAACCTTTCACTTTCTTTAATAGTAAAATTACCATTACTGAATCACTGTCATAAAAAATGCACTCAAGTACATTACCACTTATTTTAAACAAACACCAGTTTTGAAACAATCAACTTTGAAAAGCTGCATAAGTGTTTTTTTTATCCCTGATTACATTTGTATTACTCACTGTGGTAGACTGAAACATTGTATTTTTAGAGACTACCACCTAATTTCTTTAAAGAGAACAACAGACCTGTGTAATGTAGAACAGCAGTGAAGCAAGACAATTGTATGCCTGTCACCCATCTTCACTGTACATAAGAACTGTGATAAAATATGGTCCTTGTGCCACATGAGTCCATGAGAAAACAATTAACTCACAGCACAGAGCACGCGGCTTATCAAGATAATACTCTATTAATTCAGGGTTTGGACTTTCACCTCAGTTCTGCCTTCTGGCCACTAGAGCCTTCCCCCCAAAGCCCTTGGGAGGCTGTGGACACAATCAATAGTATGTGTTTTGCATCCCCCAGTTAATAATGTGTGTAATTAACACTGGGTATGGGACTACTAGTTTGACATCAGCTCCTGAATTTTAAGCTTATCTCAGTATATTTTAGAAAGCAATTTGTATGCCACAGTGCCTAACCATTTCCATGCTACTGAAGTTTCTCCATCAAAAAAGGATCAGACCCAAAACAGAAGCTTCTTTGGGGGCTTTTAAAATCACCTTAAGCTAGTCACTTCTGTTTATCCAATTACACACAAGTGCTGCAAACTTTCATCATTACATTTGATTAGTGGTATGCACATTACCTAAAAAGATGACATGAATTTTTTGTAAACTTCTAAAAGAAGTCACACTTAATACAGTAACTAGAAAAAAATCTTATCCCTATAAAGATTTAAAAAAACTACAAAGAATGTGTACTTTGCTAAATAGCTTACTTATAAGTGAACTTACAAAAGTGACATCAAAAAAGAACCTGTACTCTGAATACAGTGACAAGAACAGAATGTCTATAGCCCTTGCCAATACACCAAAACTAAATCATGTGCTTGTTGAAAAGGACTTCTGAACATATCCGCCTTCTGGTTTATGGATCAGCAGTTGGAGCTGTCTGTATCTCTTATTTTTTCAACACTGTCTTCTTTGTCTTCTGGTTTAATTTCACCTTCATCATCCTTGTGTTGAGCTGGATCTTTTTCAGCGACCTGGTCTTTGGTTTGGGGTTCATATGTGGAAACAGGATCTAAAACTACAACTGGTTCAGCTTGTTTTTCACTGCCAATGTATTGTCTCCTGCATCCAGTGTTACTGGGAGGCCTAGGGGATGAACAGTTAAACAAAAAAATTAAAAGCAGAGAGAGAAAACATTTATCTTTCAGATTCCTGGATTCAGATGAGCAAAAACCCCAAAACGTTCTAAGTCTAATCAACATGCAAAAAGTGGTCTTTGAGGTGCCAGCCATTACAAAAAAAAAAAGCTATTAGATTACATATTAGGAGCACAAGGCCAGAAGACGGAAAAAGAGCAATTAACTGCATAAATGTTAAAAAGCCAAATGCACCTACCTGCTTAATTGCATGCTCTTCTCACAGAAGCACAAAGCTCACGGATACTCTGTGCCACCTCCCCACTGCCTGCCGCCCCCAGACTCCTGTCCCACCCCCACTTAGCTGGAAGGAGCGAGTTAACCCCTCCCTTGTGTGCCGGGGTACATGTGATTGCAGATTAGTTCTAAGACTGCAGCAAGGAGGGAAATAAACCACTCCCATCCCTGATGGGCAGCTGAGAGATATGCCAGCTGCTGCCATTACTGGCAAGAACAACTCTGGTCAGACCTGTGGAGGTATGAGGGAAGGAACAAAAGCAGATGGGAGAATCCAGAGAAGAAGTTGAAATGCTAAGTTACCATACACTTTTTCTAAAAAAGGAGAATCATGTTTGAGAAATTTCTTATTGAATTTCAAATGCAGTTTCTTTTTCCACTGAGGTTCCCTTTCTTCTCTTCTAAGAAGCTACTGCTTCTCAAGCTAAATGGGCAACAATTTCCTTGTGGAAACAGATGTCCTGAAACACTCTTCTCTTTTCACGTGTCAGGAAATTAGGCTGTGGGCACCTAGTCCTCTCAGAAGTCAGGTCAGAAGCCATCATCTGAAGGTACTGGACTGCTGACCTGATGCCTGGAGGTTGAAGGGTGTGTAGTAGGCAGGGCAGAGGCTATTCAGACTTATCTGGTCTTCTTGGCAAATGCTGGGATACTAACCATGACCCAGCACGCCACTGTCCCACTTCCACCTCTGGATGTCAGGATGTGTACTGGTGAACTGTTGGCCAGGGTCTGCCCATTGCTCTACCAGCCCCTCACCAGGACTTGATTTCTACTATTCCCTGACCCCTAGCTCAGATCTGCTGGTTAGACACTCTCTTACCACCTAATACTTGTCCCTTGTTGGATTTACCACAGTTATAATTAAATACTGGCAACCAGCTGTTTAATGTCTCTCTCTTCAAATAAAATGTAAACATCCATGAGGTGGACTGTTCAGCTTTGTTCACAGATCTATGCCAGCATCCAGCGCAGATCCGTTTGTGGAGTAAACAAATGAGCAAATACTAATGAACTACTGTGTGTGAAAGGCTCAGAATGAATGTGCAGAAACCAAGGCTTTGGTGTGAGTAGGTCTGAAGGTCTCTCTTATACAACAGAAGTAACAGAACAAATGATCAACTATTGAGACAAAGTGGCCTGCACGATCCAGCCACAGGTACCAAAACTCAAACCCAGTGACCTCAGTTTCATCACCTGGTACTATGAGATCTGTCCAAATGTCTGAAAACCACTCCATAGGGCTATCCAGTTCTACCATGTGACTTGATCATCATTCATAAGTGACTAGCACATAACTGTCTTCTTTGGAGGCCGTAAAAGCAAAGAGATGACCTGAGAGGAAAGCTATACTGTAGTGAGGACAGATTCCTTTATTTTTGCCTGGATTTGTCAACACCCTTGTCATTAGAAAACACCATGACACTGCCCATCTACCTTGGCCCATCCACTTCTCAAGATATCTGTTACTGTGCGTTGGGAATCAATATGGGATGTAGTTGGTATCTGGCTTGACTCTCTCTGACCCAGGCAACACCTGGAAGGCTCAGTCCATTAGGGTATGGTCAGAGAAGCAAAACCCCCATGAATGGCATAAAGGATTCATTATAGGCATTAGACCTCAGGCAATGGAGCGAGTGAGTTAGTTAGGCAGTCTACGTGAGTCTGTTGCCTCTGTGTATTATGCTGGGCCTGAAATCAGCAGGTCTTGCAGCTGAAAAGGAACTTGGGTGAAAAGTGGCAAGAAGCTGAGGACAAACCAGAGCAGCACCTGTCTTTCACAGTCACCAATCCCGATGATGCAGATGAGCTGCAGGATAAACTGGAGCCCTTCCACATGGAATTTGCACATGCACCTGGCCTAAGATTTGGGGAAGCTGGAAGGGAGATGTGGGGAGCTGGAGAAACTGTGGGCCAGCTGTGCCACATGCCAACTAGGTGACAACGCGCATGAATTGTAAAAGAGCCTGCCCTACGCAGACTTTTGGGAGCATTAAAAAAAAAAAAAGACTATTATGTCACTCCCACTTTCTAAATCTCGTGCAAATTTCTCCTGTAGACAACCCTAACCTGGAAACAAATGGGAAAGGGAATTTTCGGAAATGAAGTTCCAAGTTCTGGCCTAGCTAAAGTTGTTACAGTCAAAGCCACACAAAGTCTGCTGGTCAAGTCCCCAGTGTGGTTCCACTACCCTGGGTCTAAGCCTCATTGTATAGAAGCCAGCCAGTCTGCTCTACGCATGCAAAGGAAGTATCCATCTCATTCTAGGTGAGCAACTTCCATCAACCCATACTGACCTTCATCACTTTTGTAGAACTACCATGGAAGTTCTCATGCCCATGTGTGTCTGCAGATGAAGGGGTGGTAAACACATCCTAAAATGCTTTCTTCATCAGCTGGAGGCTGAAAACTTCGAGGGAGCTCTCAGGGCTCCACAACAGCAACAAATGATGTTGACTGAACTGAAAACTCAGAAACTTTGTATTGCCAGGCTGAAACTGTCCTGGAATTGTCTCAGTCCAGAGAACTGTTCTTTCCTGAAGTAGGCTTCTTAATAATAGATTAATCTATTATTAAGTCACCTGTACACTCCAATTTGAGAACACCTTTATTATCACTGAACTTGGCACAGTGGAAAATTATGTGTTGAGAATCAGAGTAACTACTTTCTTGAAGATAATGACCACTGACTTGGAATCCCAATGGCTTAAGGCTAAAAGGGACTATGGCAATCATCTAGTCCAACTAGTCCTTTTACAGATGAGGAAAATGAGGTTTGGAGAGAGGGAAAGCCTGACCTAAAATTATACAGCTTATCAGTGGCAGAGCCAGGACAAGAATCAGAAGCTCCTATCTTCCTGTTCCTGATTTTTCCACAACATCACACAGCTATTTACCAAAGGCATCTTCCAAAAACACGATAATGATGCCACAGGCTAATTCTGGCATGTTTACTGATTCTTTCTGAATCCCTGTTTTCAGCTTCATCTTTCAGAACTATAAATATAAAATCCATCCCTTCAAGCTACCCCTCATTTTTTGTTGGTTTTTTTTTTTCCTTTGTGACTTAAAGCTAGCTCTTCCTGGTTTGACATCATTAAGTCCATTCCTGGTTCCCATGGGGAGCTGCCCAGGGCTCCTTCTGGAATGAAGGGCCTTCCTCCTAGGCTTCATTTCTAACTCCATTCCCATCTCGTGGGAAGAGCCAGAAAGCTCCATCAGTGATGTTGCCAAGAACCCAGGCTCTTGCTCTAGGCAGCCATAGTGGCAGGTTCTACAAGGTTAAATCTGAAGCTTCTCCCCCAAGGTGAAAATCCCAGCTGCTCAAATGCAACAATCCAATGGGAATTGCCGTATACTATTGTTCCATTCAATTTTTCTTCTTTAATTCTTCATCTAAGAGCAATGACCACAAATAAGGAATTAAAATTCAGTATTCATAAAACGTACGGCAGACCTTCTCCTGTATGCTGCAAAATCTCCAAGTAAAACTTAAATTTTATAGGTGACATAAAGACTAAAATCATGGAATGTTCAGTCTGAGAGGGATTACTGACATGAACTAGTCCAGCCTTTTCATTTGTCAGGTGAAGACACCAAACAAGAGTGAGTTACATGATTTGTCCAAGGGCACACAATTTGTTAACAGCAGATACAGGATTAAAATTGTGGACTCTTGACTTCCTGTCCAGTACTTTTTTTTCTTGCCACAACATACTGCTTGTGATTTTTAACCCAATCAAATAGATATTTTCATGGGTCATTTTAAATCATTTGTTAAGTGCTATTTCAAGACAAAAAGAAAAACCCAAAGCAAAATAAAAGCTAGGAGACAATATATCAATCTATACCACTCTGTGAAGCCTGATGCCCAAGTACAACTTGGTTGCTCTTTTACAAAGCAGTTACTTCTCCCCCACCTGCAAGAGGGCCAGAGGTAGGGCTGGGGCAGGTGAGGCCACCTGCTGACTCCAACTGGTACTGGTACCAGAAGAATCAGAACAGCTGCAAACGGTATTGCCAAAGTTGAACTTTATAGTAAAGGGACTCAATGACTTATCAGACTGTGTTACAGGAGATGAAATTGCAGCATTCGAATTTTTAAAAAGCACATCATGGTTTGCATTCAATGAAATTCCTTTCAAAATCGACTTTCCACATTCCAATTATATTCAGCAACATTCGAGCTAACATTTCAGCTGCAATTCAAATTAACTAATGCCCAAAAGAGTCCTAATAGACATGGTTCTGAGCTCAACTGAATACAATCAAAGCTCACGAAATGAAGGGGGAAAATGCTTATTTCATGCAAATTCTGCATATCACTCAAGCTTAATTCTACTGATAATATAAAGGTGGGACATTTTGAACATTACAGTGAATGAAACTTTTAAGCAGTGAGAGTTATTTTATAAAATGCTACCTCTGAAAAGCTGACTGCCAAACAGTGTAAAAATGGTTTGAGGCATAAATGTCAAGTTCATTTCTATTTCACTTCTGAGGTAACTATCTTTCAAATCGCAACAGCTGGACTATTTAACACAATCTGGTGAATCAAAGTATAGTTCTTCTCTGGTCTCCCAGTGGGACGCCTGCATTAGTCTGTGGCAGCCATCCAACAGATGACGCACAGCCGGATGGTCTGAACTCTGTTTCATTTACAATAAAAATGGATAGAGCTACAATCATATTTACCACCTTCGAGGACAGAAAACGGCAAGATTTAAATTTGTCTTTATAAAGTAGTTTCCTGGGAAAACTCCAAAGAGGAAGTCAGTTTTATATCCTCCCTTGTGTAAAAATAAGAAGTCTTACTTTTTTTTCCCCCCAAGCCCTTTATACAGTTACTACAGCAGTGAACAGTAGTGGCATTACAACAGAGGTAGTTTTTATTGTTTCTCTCAGACATCCTATTTTTCAGGATATTTTAACACACTTATCCAAAACTTAACCAAAATAAAATTTCAAACATAAGATGATACTTTCTATATTATTGCTAATTCTAATACTTTTAAATATAATGAAGGTAGAAAAAACGAAGCTAATTTCTTTTGGCTTTGTGTACCTTTTGAAACTGCGTTTTAGTGCAAAGAATAAATTAGTTTGCCAATTTGGGTCAGCTTCTATTTGAGGGAAAAATAGATAGCATTTAAATTATGAAAAATAATATTGGTAAACAACAGAATACCGCCATGGTTGAAAATCTGACATCAGCTTCTAGATGCTAATTTGCCATAAGATTAACAAGAATTCCTTTTTAACAGAGGTAACAATGGCTGGGCAAAGACCTCTGTGTCCACACTGAGCCATAGTTTCTTTGGTGGAAAAACTGCAGCACAGCCATCTCAGTGCACGGGTTATATCTCAGACCACAGTGCACGTTACGAAGCCTTGTCCCAGTTCTTTTATTCTTCTAGCGTAAGCTGGACTGTGCACATTTACAGATTTCAAAATACACTGGCCCAGGGAGGCTCAGGAAACTGGACCATTCTCGCCAGCAAAATCAATGATAAAGCATGAACTACGACTGATTTTAGCACAGGCAAAGATTCTTAAATGTGTATGATACTTTTTTTGGCTACTTTTTAAGCTTTCTGTAATTTTGTACAACTTTAAGTCACCATGGAAAATCCATTGAGATCTCAGCTATGAAATGTGAATATTATTTAAAAGAGATATTTTAAGGAACATAAAGGCTTCCACAAGAGACACCATATATAAATAACACTGGCTCCTCAAGAAAGCTGCCATGCACAGAATGTTTGCATTTTCATTCTTAATTTTCAGAGCAATGTTTTTTAAATTTTAAAAGATTTTTCTTTAAATTTACTATATTATATACTTTAAACTCTCTTTTAAGACAGGAAGTCATGAAGCATTCAGTGTGTTACTTTTCATACAGTTATATGACAAAATATATTTTAAATGAAAAGCATTTATCAGGTTTCAGAAATTAAGTCAATTTATCCTCAGATCTGAAATTGCATTTAAGTTTTAGCCAGACTTCTATTTGAATAAATTTTAAGTCTCCACTACTCCACTATATAAAAATAAAAGGAAACACAAATACTGCAGACTATTGAAAGATGTTTTAAAAAAATGACAAAGCACCAAAAGCAATATGGTTCTCCATGGAGAAATGATATATTTTATGCTAAGTCTCTTAAAATCATAGGTGTTTGCAACTGGAGGCAAATGTTAGAAGGCAATTAATTCTTTGAGAGAATTGACAATTACTCAGCAGCATTTTAACAATTATTTTGAGATTTACGCAACAGAACTTTAACACTAGGTGTAATATAGCCTCAACAATTAATGTGGAAGAAGCTGCTGTCTGTAAGGCAACTCAGAACACCTGTAAGACAAAACGGACAGGCGGATCTTCTGGGCAGCCCACAGGAAAACTCCTTTGGAGGGGGGAGGAAAAAGAGACTGAGTGAGGAGATCTCAACTTCCAGAACATCCAGTTCTTCTGCTAATTTTGTTGTTAAAACTTAATTGTCCATGTACAGGAACACATGGAGAACCTTTGTAGTAGTGCTTTGCTGAGCAGAGCTGTTTCCTGCAGTGTCAGTACACAATTCAGCCGTACTAAGATTACAGTTGAGAGCACAGCAAATCCTTTAATTGTATAAGAGCATCAGATTAAGCAGTAACTTCCATGCAGTTCATTTGCTAGCTAGTAGTCTCTTCTCAGAAACAAATGTTTGCTAAGTACAGGGAAGGTGCCCTCCTTTCTCTCACCATGCATGCAAATACACATATGCACACATACACAAAAGGAGAGAAAAGAGGAGAGGAGGAGGGGAGGAAATGGTAGAGTTGGGAGTAACAGGAAGAAAACCTATTCTTTCCACCACAAGCACTAAAAACTTCTCTATTTTCCATCTGAACAAAATGTTGACCCAAATCCCTCTAAAGTAAGTGAAGAATCTCAATTTCTATTTGGTAACATATTTCAAAAGCTCAGATTCTCCAGCTGCAATGCAAAAGAGCAATACTTTTCAATTTCATTTACAAAAATTAATCTTACAAGAATTAATCTGTGCGGGGCCACAGGTCACACGTATTTAGAGACACCACAGACCTAGAAATTAAATGCAAATTAAAATAAAAATGGCTGCACTGGAAACGGTCATTTTTCTACTGAAATTGAAGTCCTGTAATTGCTACATAGGTTTTTGTTTTTTAAATTCTTCTAGGGCACAATGTGACCCGTTTTGACCTCCCAAACAAAAAAGGCAAGCTAGCCGCCTGTCTGATGGTTGAAAAGGAAATTTTAAAGAGCTTGATAAAGCTTAGAGTTTTGGGGAGCTCTGGGGTTGAAGAGGGGCATGATGAATTAGAGAAGTATTAACTGGAAGGGTCTCTGGCAATTGTGGCTTAAAAGCATCTTTGAGAATGACCAAGAGATGAGGACACAGCTATGAAATCACTGCAAATCACACCAGTTACAATGGAAACTGGGTTCTCCCCTTTGAAGCAAGGTTCTAGAGATGTAACTAGGTGAAATGACAAATCATCCTTGAGGTTGACTCCCTTGTTTAACTGTAACTGTCAGGCGGATATTCACCTTTCTGAAAGTAATTAATAGAAAAAGTGAGCACAGATGAATAAAGCTCAATACAGACAAGTAAGGCCACTTCTAGATGAGACTGTTCAGAGACAAAAAAGCAAGACTGTGAGAACACAAGATACTCTTGGGTCTCTGCCTGATTGTGATGTAGAACTCTTGTAAGATCTGCTTGTCTCTTTCTCCATACTGCAGGCCCATTTGTCCTGCCTTTCTTTAAAACAGAGATGTTCTAAAATATGATGACAATGGACACTACACCACAAACTCAAAGGAGCTAACCAGTAATTGACCAAAGGTGGAGCTGACTCACAGAGGTGCAGCATAAAGTGGATGCAACAGTGAAATTTATTTGGGGCTGTAGAATGTATGTTTTAAAACAACTGTATTCACAGTGATTCATCTTTATATTGTCATATTATCATTTAGTAAAACACCTTTCTAATCCAGTGATTCAAGTCAGGTATTTTCAAGGTATTTGACTTCTGGGAATGAACTAATCTTCAGCATGTTTGAAATGTAAATAAATAAAAAATGTGTACATGAAACTTATGCCAAAGATTAAAGGAGCTTAGGCTGGTATTCTAATATGGTAATTTCCAAAAGTTTATTTGTGAAGCATGCCCCTTTATTGGCCATTTGACATGAAAAACACTAAAACAATTTCTTTCCAAATCTCTTTTAAGTCTTCTTGCTAATTCAGATTGGCTCTCCTTTTCAGAATTCTTTGCTTTACTGGGTAACATTTTCTTCCCTTGGCAAAAGATATATTAATTGCTTAGTTTAGCCTTAGGAAGAGGAAAGAAAAAGGAAGAGATGACACTATCTGTGAGTATGTAGGGTCAGAGGAGCAGGATGTGAATAGGGCAAATGGAGCAATTTAACTACAGAATCATTGCTTCCTACAGAAGAAACCTTAGAGTCATTTTCTTCCCTTCCATTCCTACAGCTCTTAATACACTCAACGCAGTATGCTATAGCTCAAAAGCATGGGCTCTGAAGTTAGAATGAAGAAGGTTCAAATGAAATCTGACCCAATTATCGATTAGGAACAGAATTTTGGGCAAATTGTTTATGTCACTAAACCTCAGCACCTTTGGAAGAATTAAAACAACACATAAAAGTACTGGCTTCATAAATGTTAGTGAAACGATAGTAACAACAAAAAAACATCACCAAAGCAAATTCCAAATTGGAAACTGGCTCGTTACTCATAGCCTCCATCTATAATCAACATAGACATCCTGCTTATAGCGATGTAAGCACATTTCCTCTCCGATGAACGCTATTATAATATGGATATATATTAATATATATCGATAAAGAGTAACAGAAAATTTTAAAAATAAAGAGGCGAAACATATACAATGGAAGGTTGTAGGCTTTTACCCCCAAATGTTTTCCCAATTCACTTCACTTACATCACTCGAGATCATCAGATCTCCCCATTCTGTGGATAACAGAGCTAACGTGTCTCAGGTACCTCACACAGGATTAAAATGGAAGACAACTCTACCCATAGCTAGGAATTATACTTGCATTTTCTTACTTATTGCTCAACTTACGTTTGCTTCTGAAATACTGACTTCCTAGTTACCCTTTAAATCAACGCCCCAGAATGTGTAAATGTGGAACTTGTCAACCTAACTGGAGTTCAAGAAGCAAGCTTTGTCTTGACTGTATTGCATGGTACTTTTCTGTACACACGGCTGGGAGACATGTCATGGGTCTGTGTCACATTTTAAAAAATGCATCTGCAATGGTGGCAAACTGATGGCTATTTCCAAAAACTGAATGAACTAGCAAAAGCCAAAGTCATTTGGAAACATATGTTGAACATATAGTAGTGGTTAAAATGGGCCATATCATTTTTTGACCAAGATAAAAACTGACACTAATTCTCTTACACAACCCGCCAAGTGGCTCTAAAGCACTCTTTTTTTTTTTTTTTTCTAAAGCACTCTTTACTTCTCACCCACTTTTTCCACCCCAGAATAAATGGATAGGAAAGACTGTCCAATTTATTTCCTCTGTGGTCAGGTATCTCTAATCCAAATAGGTCTAAAAGCATTTGGAGCAATAGTGACAGGGTTGGAATGAGTATCCTGACCCCTAAGAATATAACCCTGAAGGATAACAATCATTTCAATCTGGATTTGTAAGTTCCTAAGACGTAGTTTGAAAATTAAAATTTTTCAAAAAATTATTTTATATTTCTAGGTTTGTGTTTTACTGTAAATCTATACTGAGAGACACGTTGGGGGTAAAAACTATGTGCTTAACTCTTGTTCTTTATCTTAACTGTGAACATCTTTATCAAGCAACCACATTTGGGAGGAATTATTGGGATTCTAGAGCTGAAAGAGACTCTGGAGAGTGCCTCATCTACTTGCCTCAATTTTAGATAAGAAAAACAGTACAACAAAAAGTGAAAAAACAAAAACAAAACACAGAGGTTACATAATTTTCCCAAGGAAACCTGGCCCAGTCAATAAGCCAGGTGTTCAGTACCTAAGCTTTCAACTCTAACTTTTGTCCTTGATAATCCAGTAATGCCCCAGCATTATAATTTTATATTAAGATAGAAAAAGAATTTATTGAAATATTTTTCATAAATTATTTAATTTACGTGGCAACCCTACAAGGTAGGTATCATTACCCTCATCTTCCACGTGATTAAATAACTTGCCCGAGGTCATAAAGATAATAAATAGCAAACCCAAGATCCGAACCCGAGGTCTCACTGTAGAGCTGGAGTTCTGGAAATAATTCAGTGCTGCTCGCCACCCTGTGCATATGTGGAAAGGCACTGATTTAGAAAACGGATCATGCTGTGTTTCCTTGTTACTCCTCGTCCAGTCTACAGGCTTTTACTGGTGAAAATACAAATCATTCTTGGCTTTTTTGACCCTGTGCAACACTCAGTTAGCCTATTTCCAGTTAGCCTATTTACTGTAGCTGTCTGAAAGTAATGGAATCGTTATCTTTTAAAAATTCTATAATTTGGAATTTTCCCTATTTTACATTGACCATCCCAGCCATTGATTAGCTTGAATCAATGAGTCTTACTCTATTTTAACACTGTCAGAATATTTTGGATCAGAAGGGAAGAGCATGAAAGCAAAAATAAGGCTTATACTCTCCATTCGCTTGGTCAGCTCTTTACCTCTCATGGCATAAAGGGAGATTATGAGCATAATTCCTGTTTGAGTAACAACTAATCGGAATTAATGAAATTCAAATTCACTGTTAGATTTAAGATATTATTACTAAATAGTATGTATTCATTAGAAATAATTGAGGACACAAATATTTCTAAAGCTATTATTGAAAGATAAATAGAAACAATTAGGCTTCTCCAAGTCCTGATTATCTTTTTCTTTCTTTTTCTTCTTTTTGCTTAAAAAAAAACCCTGCTTGCTCAGACTGGTGACAAGAATGTTAATTTTAATTAATCCTTGCAATTAAGTATTAAAGGTGTCTCTTGCTGTCTCATAAGTTCCTAAGAAATAAATCCATATATCTCTCTGGCTCTACAATTTACCAGATAGAAGTTACTCAGTAATTTGGAACATACACATATGTTGATTTTAGGAATTAAAAGGAAAATAAACTTTCTGGGAATAGCCTGATGCTATTTAATTTTCTGGGTAAGTGAAGATCTTATGCAGAAAACATCTTTGTTTCTTCCTTCACTTTAAAAGTTTTCTTAGTAGGTTAGCAAACTTTCCTGTCCACCTGAGGCAGTGAGCACAGCCGAATCTTTCTTTTACAACTGGGTATTCTGTTGTCTCTGATAACTTTATCTTGTATAGGTTCAAAGATGCAGAAGATATGCAAAACTGAATGTAAATGACTCCTAGGCATTTAAAAAATGTTTAAAAACCCAAATAAGCAACCAAATAAACCAAAATATCTAATATTTATGTACACATATATGTGTATATGTGTGACTGCTGAATAATGGGGGAATGCTGGTTAACTGAGTATTCTAATTAATTGATATTCTGCTGTTTTATTGATACTAAAAATGTATTTATTCATTCATTCATTTATTCAACAAGTATTTCCTGAGAGCCTACCATAAGGCAGGAGTTTTTCCAGGTGTTTGAGATACACCAGTGACAAAAAAATGTCCTACCCTCATGGAGTTTACATTCTAGGAGGGGAAGAGAGAAAATAAGCATATATATAATAAATAAAGTATGTAATACGTTAGAAGATAACTGTTATGGGGGAAAATGGAGTAGGGTAAGGGAGAATCAGAGTTTAAGGGAGTTGAGTTACAATTTTAAATAGGGTGGTCAGGGTAGGTAGGCCTCATTGAAAAGATGACATCTGAGCAAAGAAATGACAGAGGTGAGATAGTGCAGCTACTGGGGGAAGGGCATCTGAGGCAAAGGGGATAGCAAAAGCAAAGAGCTGGGGTGGAATGATTCTAGGCCAGAGACCAAAGTGGAGGGTGGAAGGGAGCGTAAGAATGGCAGGGACTGTGTGTGTGTGTGTGTGTGTGTGTGTGTGTGTGTGTGTGTGTGTGTGTGTGTGTGTGTGTGTGTGTGTGTGTGTGTGTGTGTGTGTGTGTGTGTGTGTGTGTGTGTGTGTGTGTGTGTGTGTGTGTGTGTTCACAATAATGTAATGCATTAGAGCCTACTGTGATTGATATCCTCCCTTGACCTTGATTCCCTGTCAAGAGCCGATAATACCACTCACCTGAAAAACACTACGGTGGTGTCGCCACAGATCAAAATAAGGGTGCCATTACCAGAGAGCAAAGGCACTTTTTACAAGCAAAGGGAACATTTGCACTTTTTAACTGCTGATCTCACTTCAAAGTGACAAATCAGGTCTATGAGGTAAGACAATGTGGTTGCCTCTACCTTATGGCTAGTATAACAGAATGAACCTGCTAGCCAAAGCCAGCCAGAAACAGCCTGAAAATAACCCTTCTCATTCCTGGTAGCTAAACCTCTTTCAGGGAATCCTGAGAAATCCCATGAGTTTTTACTTTTAAAGCTTACATATGACTACATTAAGTTCTTTTACTCAGTAAAAAGCTAGGTTTAAACATAAATGAATGAAGCACGTCTGGGAAGTGAATAATTACCATGTACATACACAAGACACTTGGATTCATTTGGATAGTCTAATTGTACTTAAGAAACACGTTTTTCAGAAAGGCACTCTTCTTTGGTAAATGACTGTCAATATGAAAATGCATGGCGTTAGTTATTTCAGCTAAAGCATGTCAAGAACTGAATAATCAAGCATTAGATTACAAAGTTTAAAAGTTAATACAGTAGCACAGAGTATTTGTATTAGTGCTTTAAGTAGATAAATTAAATAGAAACGTGTCTCTTAAACAGTCATTGAACAAGCAAGATGAGAAATAAATTGAGCTTCACATAGGCCTTTATGGCATCTAACAACTGTGTCTGTCAACAAATGGATCCTTTTCACTGTCAATTCAGCACACATTTTGCAGACCTTGGGTCTGCAATTATTTCATTTCCTTTCTTGGAAATGTAATTTCCACTTACTTTTGGAGAATAAAAGGCAGACAAAAGAAGGAAGGAGTTGCAGTATTTTCTGATTAAGATTATCTGTGTAAAATGGTAAAGGAAAAAAAAATCTATACACACACACTATAGCATTTCTCAGAAACTAAGTTGTCTCAGCCAAATTGCTTTTGTGTCTGGATACTGGTTCAAATGCAGCCAGACTGTTGGTGTCAAATTAGGTGCTAAACAAATTTAATAGGACAGACGAAGAATGAATATAGATCATTTTTCTGTTAGAACTGTTCAAATGACTCCAGTCAAAAGAAAGAAAACACATGACTGCAGGAGAAAATGTACTTTTTAAACACAATGAAATTAGATAAAACTGTAAATCAGCAAAGAAGGTCATTCATTCCAAAAGAGGGGAAAAAAGTTAATAGTACCAATAAGAGAAACGCAAGACTGGAAGAAAATACCAGTTGGCAAAAATAGATCTAAACTGAATCGCAACTTCATTTGTCCAGGCTTCACCTTTTAAACTAAGACAGGTACAGCTACAAAAAAGGGTTCTTTCTCCCCTGACAGAACGGAAAATCAAAGGTTTAATTAACCATGATTACAATATTTGCTGATCTGATTTGTCTCACCTCTTCCTTTTCTTTATGTGACAAACCAGCTGACATCCTGGCAAGAGAACTAAAGCAAAACTAGACTAATTTCAAAAAGAGCTTGCCATTGTTATAAAACAAACTGATCCTCCACCAGATCTGTCTGAAACACATTCAATAGCAGGATTAATTCTTTGTCAATCAAAGTGCCACTTTCAAGCCATATATAGGTAACTCTTTACATAGCGTGTTTTCAGTCTCAGAATAGAGCAATATTAAGGCACATCTTTGAGAATTAGAAAATAAGGCTGTAAAAACATACCCTTCAAAGTAAGTTTGAAGATCTAGTATCTTCTTTGGCTGCTCATGAACCATTAAGAGGGATGATCTAAGTATTTAATCTTGAAAGAATGATTAAGTGTCTTCTGATGCTGAATAAGGATCATCCAAGTCAATTCTTTGTGTAGAAGAAGAATCTGATTTTACCAAACCAGCTTAGGGATGGAATTCTCTTTATACATGTCTGCTTTGCATCAGAATAAGACCTCTAAGCTAGGAGCCTGGAATCAAAAGTTGGCTCATCAAACAGAGGAAGAAGAGTATTTATTGGCTAACCAAATTGAAATCTCTATCTAAGGAGAAACAAAGCAAAGTAACACACAAATTAGTCATCACAGATTCTTCTACACACTACTTAGTAAAGAGCATCATTACTTACTGAAATGTAACCTTGGAACTTGTGCATCCTTCCAATTTACACGACCCTTCACCTGGCTCAGGTGTTGGGGGGGACGGGCTGTTGAATTCTGCCTCCAGAGTTTTCTTGTTCAAGGCTGTTTTTGTTACACTGGATACAGAACCCAACACTGGCATGGATTTGGACTCTGAGGTGGCTAATATTCCAGTTGGACCTTAAAACCAAACACATACCTCAAGTTTAATAATTCTGTTCGATGCTTATTAATATGGTACTGAAAAACAGATGAGCTGAAAATCCCTCAGGAAGTGAAAAGGCCAAGTTTTGTTAAAATTTCAAGAGCATGCTGGAAAATGCTATTAGAAATCTGCTCTGCTTTGGTGGTACTCCTGCTTTTCAGGACCACGCTGAGAAATTGTGTACAGACCTTTAACAAACTCTAAAACCCCAGGCCATGGTTTCCTCAACTGACCAGAGTCCTTTAGTAATACTGGAACTGTGAAGTCTTTACTTCTCACAGAGCATGGCTTTCTGACAGCTCTACTTGAATCATTTGGCCTCTCAAGAGTTAATTCTTTCCAAAACTCAGCTCTGATTTTAAACAGAAAATGGAATGATGTCAAAAAGCTCTTTTTAAAAGGCTCATGAAGGCTTCCTGAGCCTTAAATAGCTTTTATGAACATTTTCATTTTAATGTGATTGAGAAGTAAGTGGGTTTATTTCCTATTAAAATACAGACACAGGATTATAAAAATTAAGTGGCAAAGAGTTTGGCTGTTTACCTTTTGGACTTTTCTGCTCTTTGGGTAGGATCAGAAAACTATAATAGGGCTTGTTACTACAATTATTGGCATATCAGTCTAAAACTTCTATGCATTGAAGCTAAGCTCCATCATTACTTTTTTTCTATCTTCAGTTAGGAAGATACTATCCTAGACAGTTTTTTCAAAGCAAGACTCTAGTATGTCTTTCTTGAAACTTCAGAAGGAATCCTTTTAAAACGAAGCAATTTATGAACTGTCACGAATGTACAAATAAAATTAGAACGTCTAAAAAAATAAGCTAGAGAACAACCCTGAAAGGTGAGGCTAAAAAAAAAGCAAAACTTGGGCTTCCCTGGTGGCGCAGTGGTTGAGGGTCCGCCTGCCGATGCAGGGGACACGGGTTCGTGCCCCGGTCCGGGAAGATCCCGCATGCCGCGGAGCGGCTGGGCCCGTGAGCCATGGCGGCTGAGCCTGCGCGTCCGGAGCCTGCGCTCCGGGGCGGGAGGGGTCGCGGCAGTGAGAGGCCCACATACCGCAAAAAAAAAAAAAAAAAAAGAAAAAAAAAAGAAAAACTTGGGACTCTCTATATCCTTAAGAAATGTCAGATCATCTCCTAAAATGGAAAGGACTGGTGGGTACAATCCAAAATGCTAGCTAATCCTTGATTATTAATATTAGGCTTTGGAATTTTATTCTTACATTTGTATATGAATGTGTCTGATGCAGTATAACAAACATATGAACTCCAAAAATGACGTTATAATTTGAAAAACCTATCTAAGAGGGGCTGGGAAATTGTGCAGCCATGCTGTTACTGCAGCTCCTCTAGACTTACTCCACGTGGGAGACACAGATCCTCCCTGGTCTGGTAGAAAGCCTCAGCTCACAAAGCATCAGTGTCTGCCTTTCTCATTTATTTCTTCTGTACCGTCTGAGCAGACAAATTTGTGACATTATAGAATATTCTGGTTCAAAAGGCCCTTCCCTCCTGCCTGTGACAAGCCTCACGCTGCATGGGGATGTGGGGGTAAAGAGAAAAGGGCAGAAAGATCAAGAAAGTTCATTCCTCAAAGTATAAATATGAAGCTGAACGTAAGATGTGCTTCAGAGCAGCTCTGCTCAGCCCTTGGGTAACTGCTGACTGCAATACTATAGATAGCTTTAAACAATCTGTCATTGTAGAAAAGCAAGATCTGTTTCTGAATACACACCAACGCCTGCTGCTGTTCTGCAACTGAAGCCAATTCAAAAGGAGGGAGAGTGGGTGAGCTGAGCCAGAGCTGTTATTTTTCTTACATACAAAAAGAAATAAAGAAAAATGCCTAATGTTTAAGATGATGATGATGATGAACACTATTATTATTGCATCCTATTTAAGCAGTCCAATGTTTTCCAAGAGGCACTTGCTGCTCTTAGAAATGTAAGTTTTGTAGCCCACAGTCTAGGTAAATCAAGGAAATACCAGTTAGCCCCGTAAGAAAAATTCTAAAGAAAAAGGTGTTTCTGTGGCCCCTGAGGGAGATACTAACTTGGGATATGAGTTCTGCCAACCTCAGGCTGCCTCTGCCTCAATTATGATGCTTCCTTTCTCCACTTTGTAATCTCACCTTTAGCCTTTCCATAACCCTTTGTGTGCAGAAGAAAAAAATCTCAGAGATTCAAATGGACCTGAGGAACAAACCTATCAAACTTCTCTCTGTAATTTGCTCCCACTATGCAGTTGTGCTACTTTAGCATCTTATTTGCCCCCTGGAATTTTCATTTTCTCATTCCATGACCTTTATAAAAAGATTACATAGTAAATACCTCTGCCAGTTTGATGCTTGCAAAACATTTGAACCATGTAAAAAAAATAAGTTATTTCTTTTACTAGATGATAGAGTTTGTAAGTTTGTGTCCTCTCTATCCCCCCACACACCCCTTTTTTTTTTTTTTTGGCTTTGGCTACTAGGGAGCTCAAAAGAAAATTTCTGCTCACTTACAAGTCACTCCCTTCAGTATGTTTCCTCTCCATCCTGCCAATTACACAGTTCTTATTTCTCTATCCAAATATTAATGATTCTATTGAATATGTATCTCTTATTCTAACTTCCCTCAAATGATACCTTGAATATTTGTATACTGGTGGAATATAATCAGTAAAATGAAAGAGTCTCACCATGTCCATAAAATGTGTTCCTACCTTTCTCCACACTTTGAAATACTCAAATCTTCATATTGACTAAAATAAAAATGTTTCCTCATTTCTCCCATGGAAAACTAACTCTGAAATAGTGAGTGCTGCAAGTTTGACTAAGTGAGTGAAGAAAGAATGTTTCTGGAGGAACAAAAAGGTCAGTGGCAAAATACAAAATGTAAATGACAGAGCACAAAAATGGCATTCGCAAAGTCCTAAAAATTAATGAAAACTACATGAATACTTTCAGGATGAAATGCTGGAAAAGTCACAGCACTAACTCACAAGTGAATAACAATTCATTATGGAGGCTGGTAAATTCTTGTAAAGCGAACATAAGGGGGAAAAAAGTCTCTTATGGCATCCCTTAGTTTTCCTGAGAGTTGGTTATTTGGGCGTGGGGTGGTGGTAATTCTTACAGGATACTAACAGCAGAATTTCTAGAACAAACTGAATGGCTAATTTTTTTTTTTTAAAGAAGGGCACAAAGTCTTCATCTTTTTATAAAAACGGTTTGGCTGATATTATGCTGCTTCTGGTTCAAGGAACCAATTTACTCCATTGAGTAAATCCCTACATGAAAGCTAGAGCTTGATTATCAAAAACCCAAATCCTTAATATTCTAGCAATTTAAACTTGATAGACATGACAACAATGCAAATTTAAACTGTTACAATAGACTAATTGGAGTTGATTGAACAGAGTCTAAAAGATTCAGTACATTAGCTGTGGTTGCTATTAATTTTAGTTTAGGGGAGTTTTTCAAAAGCAGCCTCCTGGCAACAAGGGGAAAACCTCATAAAGGTTTCTGCTAATTCCCATGATCAAGCTGATGGAAAAAAAACTGAAGACATACAAAGTGAGTTCTGAAACACACTTTGAAGTCTAATACACGCATATCATGATACCAATGCAAACTGTGATCTCAAGATGCTCAGATGGTCATTTATAGTTGATGACAGAGCTGGACTTTCTCATTCACTTGATTCACAGGCAGGGACAATAAACAAAATGGATATGAAAAATAAAGACGATTTCTTTGCATTTGTAACTGATTTGTAATTACGACTATTATTACTAACTATTGTGCTCTTTGTTCCAGGCACAGTGCTAAGCAATTTTTATATATTGAAATATATTGACTTAATCCTTAGAATAATCCTATGAGGTGGTGCTTTTATTATCCTCATTTTATAGATGAAGAAATTGAGGCACAGAGAGGTTGAGTAATTTGCTTAAAGGGCAAGCAGTAAACTGCAAAGCTAGGATTCAAACTCATGCCTTCTGGTTCCAGAGCCTTTACTCAATGCTACATTGTTGCCAAAGTCCATCCCGGATGTCTTTACCAAAGGGCATCTTGCCTTAAGCAAACAATATCCATAAAAGCCTGATTCCCTACAAATAAATAAACATACCAATAAATAAAAATACATAAGCACTCTTATGAGATACCCATTAAGTACCTTTGCCATCCAATACTTCTCATTCACATAAAAAAATTTAATAATAATTTTTAAAAGATCATTTTATGTTAAAGAGACACTTAAAGGAAGATGCTTCAGAGAGGAAGAGTAGAACCGTGGAAAATTCAAACCAGCTTACTACTGCTATCTGCTTCTGTTGTCAACTTTCTGCGACGCAAAATCCTTTCTAACTCAGTTTCACTGTTTTCAATGTGAAGGGATTTTAAGCTTCTTGAACTAGTGGATTTGTTAAGTGTCCCCTAAAGTGAAAACAAAACAAAAACAAAAACAAAAAGGTTAATGTCTTAATACAATACACAAAAGAATATAAAAGTCAAACCACCAAAACATTACCAGAATTTGAATGGAATTAGGAACTAAAATGAATTTGCTATATATGTATTTTTAATGTGCATATCTTTAACACACAGTGTTGGATCATTTAAGAAGATGCTACTGATGATGTAAGATGTTAGCTTTCGTAGCAAAAGAACAGCACAAGAATACCTCTTGATGGGCTAACTATATGAAATTCAGTGGTGGGAAGGTACTTGCACATTGATGATTAAGATTCTGATGTGTGTTGGTCGACCACGCGGAGAAGAAAACAGATATACTGAACTCACCTTAGAAGGTTATCTTGACATGGCAGCCATGAGTTACTGACCCAAATCCTTGCGGCACTGAAAAATGTGGCCGATTCTTCAGAGAGAATGACCCTGGCCGCACACCTGGTGACAAGGCGTGCTGCCGAAGGAAGCACATAATGCTCTCCGGCGGCCTAACCCAGGAGGTGCTACGCTGAGCACACCTCGCTTCTCTGTGAAAGAGCAAAGGCTACAGTCTACAGGGAGGCAAGGAAGGGCCGGCGCCGTAATCCCACACTCCTGAACAGAGGAGGCAGTGAATGAATGGATTACTCAGCACCCGGAAGACACTGAAGGAAACAAGAGATGCCATAAAGCTGTGCTCCTGCTGAAAGGCGTACTGACTTTCAAGAGGACAGAGGAAGACCCAGGCAGTGCTCCCCTGCCCTGGCTCCTCCAGGAAGTATGTTATGGAGGGAGAGCTACGGTCTTCTATCTCCATTACCAGCCAAGTGTTTGTACAGAACACTGGGTGACACACTTCTTCGTAGATTTAAGGGGTAAGGATTTAGCACGCCACCATTACAAATGGTCCATTTTCTTTTCTAAGAAATGCCCCCTATTTCTTTGAAAGAGCCCTCCTCAGCTGTGCCGCAGGCTTAGGGGGGAATAAAAACCCAGCTGAACCACAATCTTTTGATCAGAGAAAATCAGAACCTCAAGTCAGGTATAACTTGCCAGACTTCAGGCCAGAGTCGGAAGGCAGGCTTTGTCCACCCAGGCTAACAAGTAGGCCAGCCTTTGTCACTTCAGCTCACTATGGGCTTGCCTGAACGCTGCTCCCTGCCCCTGCCAACTCCCTGAACGATTCTAAGAATCCTACTAGCTAAAATGGTAACTCATGTTTCTTCTTTAACCTATAAAACAAAAAAAGTAGCTTGTAAAATTAGGTAGTTACAAATCTCACATGATATAGGTTATTATGTTGGTTCGGTTAGAAAGGTGTTTTTCTCCCTAACTGCACAAAGTTATAGAAAAGCAGTCTGTTGCTGGGAAAACTGACCAACAAGATTAGGAGATTATATTCCTCTGCTGTCAGCTAGCTAACCAAAACTGATGTGTAAAATTCTTAAGGCTCATATTTTAATCAGGCATCTGATACTTTCCCCCTGGAAGAACCTCTTTCTACTTTGGATTTATTGCAAAAATTCATAAAATACATTAAAGGAAAATCATATTACATGTAACACTATAATAGCTTATTTTATAATTTAAAAAATTAGATGATTTCTTTATTTAACAGTTAACAATGCAGATCTGTACCCACTCATCAAAGAGTTATATAGTAAGGTAGGATTAACACTGATAAGGTAACGAAAACACAACTAAAACCAATTCAGATAGATTTTTTTTAATGTATTAGAAAAACTATTCCCAAATCATTTGTGTTTATAATTTTTAAAAAGTTCTATCATTTGTAAACAGAAAAACTTATGGCCCTTACTAAAATCACTCAAACTACCAGACTGTTTGAACATCAAGGACATTCTGTGTGATTTTCCCAATGGCTAGAGTTAATTCAAGAAAAAGATACGTGTCTGTGTATGTGTGTATGTACATGTACATACACATATACCTTCCAAGGATATCTTTTATTGAAGAATTTACCTTTCACAAGAGTCTCTATTTTTGTTTGGATAACCGCATTACTTCCCCAAACTCCTGACTGTGGTGAGCTATCCTCTCATCGCACCTGATACTGAAGGAATTCATTTTCCAAGTTCTAATCCTTGAATTCCCAATTTTTTTCTCCATTCACTGACCAAGGCGGTTGACTAGGTTAGTATAGGAGCAAACTTTAAATATGGAGGCAATTATGGAGGAAAGGTTTCTGTATGGATCTCAACCGACGTGATAAAGGAGCTCAGCTAATGAAGTACCAAGACTGTCTTAATTATCTACTTATATTATAATCATAAAATTAGAGAAATCACAAATCACCACGTGGTACATACAATTCCTTCACTTCACAGAAAAGAGAATCCTATAAATCAGTGATCCTCAGCGTTTTGGGCCAGGTCCCACAGTAAGTCAGTGATAGGGCTGGACCTTGAACTTAACTTTTCTAATTTCTATTTCTACTCCAAACCGCTTTCATCATTTAACAGTCTTAATCCCCATGTTAGATAAATGTTCATAATACCAACAACTCTAATTGTCAGGGAACAAAATTAACTATTCAACAATTCCTGGGTAATTTGAAAAACTGAAGATGTTCAAAAAAGACCTAAAAGTGAATTTTTAAAAAGTTGTTCTTGTCTCTTTGATTTAGAGGCAACTGAACTTGAGAAGAGACTTTCTGATTAATTTCTGTTGATTTATTCTTTGGAAATGCCCATTTCCACTTAGAGTGGCTTTTAAATGGCTGGTGTGGCTCAAGAGGTTTGCGAAACCTAAAAAAAAAGAAACCCTTGTGTGACTATGAGAAATAGCTATATATTTTTTATCCACAAAATACACAACTTTAAAAATTAAGTGTAAATAGACTTGGAAGAATAAGTTCAGTCAACATTGAGACTTTAAAAATTGGCTTGAAAAGTGTACAACTCAAAAGACAGTGAGGTTTTCCAACTCCCCCAAACACGAGATGTGTTTTCTACCCATGTGCTAAGTTTCAGCAGTAGGCTTACAACTCAGGTCACTTTCATTGCAGTAAAAACACCCCCAGACTGAGTTCATTCCTGGTTTCTGTTTTGCAGTAGAACTGAACACAGAGCTTCTTGGTTTCTTGGCATCTCTTGGTACAGGTGCTCACTTTCCACTTCAGTACACAATCTGGAGACTTTTTATGTTCTTTTCATGTTTGTTTCTCACATGCCACAACTGTGAGGTTCGTGTCATGTACTTTGCTGGGTACTAAATTCTGATAATACTAATAGTCTGAACTCCAGCAAGAAGCACCAATAGAGCCCCATCTGATAGGGGCTTCCTTTCTCTCCTAAAAGAAGTATGGTTTATTGGCCCCAAGTGACTGGGAGTTACAAGTGATCCATCATCCCTCAAGGGAAACGTCTGTGGTAGTAGTGGAAAGTTGCCATTTGGCACAGAAGAGTACGGGAGAGCATCGTGAGTTCCACTTTAAAAAAATTTAATGCAAAGAATAACAGCTATTAGTGATACACATTAATGCCATGTAAAGTAGAGAAATCTAATGATAAATCCAGGACAAAAGAGGATGAGGGCAATTTGAAGAAAAGAAAGATGTTTTGACAATTTTTATAATTTGTTAAGTTATTCCACAAAAATCTGTTCACAAATTTCTCTCCTTGAAGTGGCACAAAACTATAGTGAGTATGATTGTATAGTGAACATGATCTTTAAAAGCAATGCTGTGATTTTCAGTAAACTTGCTACCAACCAGCATTATCAGCAAGTGGGGTAACCTGGGTAATCAAATATCATATGTATCTCATGTAGATGTCTGATTTTTCAAATAAACCTGACTTAAAAAACAAACAGTGAAGTTTACTCTTTCACTGAGGATCAGAGCTATGACCCTAGAACCTCCAAATGCCCCTGGGGGCATTTTCATGAACAAAAATTAGCATTACAATGTAGAGACAACAAAAAGGACTGTCATAGGGCATTCTCCTTAACAGAACACTGGATAACAAAATTTTCTCACCAAAGAATCCATTAGATAATAACTACATACTTTTTCCATGGTTTTAATACTTTATTCTGTAGGTAGACCACTACTGTTAGCCAGTGCTACATACCTCTCTTTAGTATTAATTCCACTCACCTAAAAACTATAGCAAACTAATTAAGCCATTCCGAGTTAAGTCTACTGTTTCATGCTTGATGAAAATAATTTTGTTTACCACAATTATGTGGATGTCTGCATGCAATGCATAATTAGCACAGTAACAACGAACATGGGAATATTAGCTCTACCTCCGCCCCCATGTTTGTTGACTTACTGTGCATAATAACTGGTACTGAGACTCTAACAAGATCTGAGAATAAAGCTCTTAGTATCCAAAACATTTTCTAAGTGAGGCATTTGTCTCCGACAGAAACTGTCAGACAGGGCAGTACTCATTTATTTTGTTGGCAAAATCTCATACTTTGGAAAGAAGAAATATGACTAGAGATGGGCATTAAGCATGTTCTCTAACGGATGTGAATTACTTTTAGAAAATGAAATTCGTAACATGAAGAAAGGAACTTCTATTATCCAAATTTATCATGACTTTTCAAAACTGTGAGAAAAGCAGACTATGACTCTGATGCTAAAATATTTGGGAAGAATCTCTGATTTATATTTAGGTGCCAAGAATTCCACTTTCATGCCCCAAAGTTAAGCACTATCCATGTGAGAGACTACTATACAATATACTATTATCTACTACCTTTATCGTAGATTTACTTATAAATAAATCTACTGTAATCTATGTATAGATTTACTTATAACATTATTTACTATATTTATATTTATAATATATCTACTATATAAGCATGTACTGATCCTCACATCTGGCCAGACACTTTATCTTCAAGTTGTAATACAAGTATTGGAGAACAAGAACAGGAAACAATGATTTGCGGGAAAGTGTACCCATTCTTTTAGAATAGAAACAGCAGAGTACTGACACATTATTAACACACCCAATGGAGGAGTCCACAGCACAGTCAAGTAAACTATCAAAAGTAATGAGGCTTACTGTAAATGGAAATCAAATATATCAAAACCAATTATTCATAACAGTAGATTTTTAAAATATTCTTCCATTTTCCCATTAACTAAATAATAAACTGAGATCTATTCTTACCAGTATTCCTTTTAGTTCATTCACTGCACTTTCAGAGCCTTTTGAAGATTCTGGCTACAATTGTAAAAAAGAAGAAAAATGAGTAATTCAGTTTTAAGATACCCAACAAAGACTTTTACATGGCAAAGAGTTGGTGGCTTATATTGACTACATTTTTTAAATTAGGTTTATGTCTTACGGTTAGTAAAAAATATTAGACATGCTAATGCTCCCAAGGAGCAGTTAAATAGAAAATTAGGTAAGAGCCAAGCTACCATCTTCTACACATCATTTTGTTACCTACTATCATCATATGTAGAAAAGATCTGGTAAACATTAAATTTCAAAGATTTAATTCCAAATTATTCAGAACATTTTACAATAAACTCTTCTTCACTCTCATTGCTGGACTTGAGCCAGCAAACGAGGACTAGGAAGGCAGGAGTGCAGAGCAGAAAGCAAGCAACAGGGCAGAGCACCTCTCAGCTCCGTCAGCTCCAGGCCAAGGCCAGCTTACAGAGGACTGGCACGTCGAGTTTCATGAATTTCACAACCGGGATCACAGGAGAATGTTAGCATCACCAGCTACCAGAGTAGTAAAAGACCTCAGAGGGCGTGCAGTCCAAGTACTTCATCTTACTTATGAGGAAAGTTACACTTTGAGGAATTCTGTATTTGAGTCAGGTGTCTCGATTACAAGCCCAGTTCTCATCTGGCTACACCACGAACAAAATAATTTGAAATGAAATTCTGGGTAATACCTGCCTGCCCCATAATACCACAGTCTTTGTGGACCCCTCAATGAAAAGATGGCTGAAAAAAAAACCCTCTGATCTTCCCTGTACCACTTCCTTTCACAAAGGAGATGAAGAGAAAACCTACAAGACACAGTGAAAGGAATCACTCAGGCCTCTCATTCCTAGAAAAGAGGCAAGGCTAATCTTTCATCAAGAGATGGGAGGTGATTAATGGCAACCTATAATTCTTTCCTCTCAAAAGATAATAAAGGAATAAGATCCTATTCCAATTTTTAAAAACGTACAGTTAGAAAAAGTGAGAGAGAGGTTTGCTGCTCATGTACAAATTAAACTAAGGTGTTCAACTTTCATAGCCTCCGTTTTCTGTGAAATACACATGCCATCAGTGGCAGTCACAAGTGCCAGTCAAAAGCTCTAAGACACTAATTTTAACCACACCAGCACCACCACCAACATCAAGGAATTTAGTAATACGCAGTTAAATTAGTACTCTCAAGGCAGGCTTGACTTCTGTAGGTAAGCTGTTCGGTGACATGTTACGACTTCTGAACAAACACCCTGCCTAAAGGCATACTCAAAAGTGCTGCTATGCCACTCAAGTTGCCCTCTGACTGCACAAGCCTTTTCAAAGCCTGGACTGCATACTCTCATAACTGGTGACATTTCAGGAAAGTACTGATGGTACTGGGGGAAGAAGTCTGCACTGAGGCATGCAGTGACCATTTGTTTTAAAGGTTACTGACCAGGTCATTCACCACTATATCTACACAGTTTTAATGATTAAGAGCAAAAAAACCCAAAACAAAACAGTTGTCCACTGATCCTTGTTCAGCTGTCCTCCAGATTTTGAACTGACATTAAATAATGTGTAACTGTTGAAAGAGTCACGGCAAGAAAGAAAAAGGACAAAGTGATATAACGAAAATGAAAGTACATACAGAACACTTACGATTTAAGAAGTTTTCAACATTTTTCTTTCTAAACTAATTTTGTTTCTTTTACGACACTGCATTTTTCTCTAGTAATAATTTGGTTTTGCTATTCTTTCCAAACTAGTTGTGACATGAAAGCCATAAAAATGTATTATTTTCTAAGGTTCTACTTAGACCCTTCATTTTAAAGTGGTTTCACATTTTACTCTATTTGACCCTAACAACAACCGTGTGAGCCAGAGAGGGTATCTTATGGAGAAGAAGCCCGGGAAGCTGGGTGATAGTGCAAGGACCCGACTCCAACAACAGTGCTCTTCATTCACTCATCAGACACTGGCACTGAAAGAGCTGTGCCCAACTATCTACACGCTCAGCTTCTCGTCCAGTTCTACATTCTGCCCATTTGCTTTCAGAGCTCTAGCACAAGACTGAATTACTCTCCACAGCTGGCTGAAGCTTCCATTTCCCTAGATGTGAATCTTCTCTTGGCGTGGAATGCTCGTTCCCTCTTCCCAACCCCCTTTCCCTGGACAGCCCACACCACGGCCATTCCTGCCTTGTCCAGTTATCTTGTTTGCCTGTGACAAAGTGGCAACTTTAAAAGCCCAGGTGAATTTCTAGTGAATAGTCATGACACTCGGGGACACTGAAGTAGCTGAAGAAGGGCATCCTTGAGAGTAAGAAAGGACCATAAAGTTTGGTTTAAAGGAAGAGGAAAAAGAAAGAGAAGCAATCTGCTGCTACCTTATTAGAGTGAGGAAGGAAAAAACATTTTTCAAGAAAAATGTCAAAAACTCTACTATTGAGTCTATTTAAATGGGACAGATATACAAGGGGAAGGAAAAGCTCTCAACTAGACACTAGGTACTTCCACAGACCCTGGAGCTCACTGTGGTCTAGCTTAGAAGACAGCTGATGATACAGATACACAAGTTTCTCCTTGAAGTGATCGGGAATAGGTCTGTGAAATTAATGGAAACAATCTTATAAACCTCACTATTTTTCAAAAGTTGTCTTAGGTCTGCTACGGTATATGATGTGATCCCCACACTCAGATTCCCCTCCCCCACGCACTAAAACAGAAGCCTCGGGAAGGCAAGGATCTTTGTGCCTTGTTTACTGCTTTACTCCCGGTGCCTAAAACAGTACCTGGCACATAGTAGATACTCAATAAATACTTGCTGAATTACACACAAGCACCAGGAATTGATGAAAATAAAGGGCGTGCTAATTGTTACTTGTTTGGTATAACAGTTCATATCAATGTCCCTCTCAAGGAGACGGCAGCACCCTGCAACCACAGGACTTACTTTCTGTAGTGACCTAGGTTTCCTATGGGTCAGAGTCCTTCTGAAAAGTGCTTATATGAAGCAAAGGCTTTTACGGCACATTAGACTTAACCCAAGATTTGACAGTCAATTCTGATGCAGCTTTCATCAGATTTCAAAATTTTACGTTAAAAAAAAGAAACATCAGGGGAAAAAAGCATTTAGTCATTCCATACCTTTGCCTTGGGTCTAGCTGTCTGATTAACTGGTCTGAGATGAACTCCCTTTTTAATTCTGTCCATCATCTCTTCAACTGCTTGCCTCTTCAGGTCTGTGACTTCTTCAGCTATTCAAAGAACACACACATAAATCATCTTATGTTACAAGAAAACTACTTCCTATTTCTGGTAACTTAGAAAGACTGCACTATGTAATTAACCACAGTCATTTATCAGACAGAGTCACAAAACACCAATAATTTACTAAGGTTAACAGCTCCCAGGTAGCAATATTTTTTTAATAAAAATCTTTTAATAAGAGATTTGCTTTGAGAAATAAGAGTTATAAAATTTAAGGTCTAATTTGTAGCCTGGAAATCAGTATTGGCTCATCTATGTTAAACAAAGTACATTTTGTTCCGTCTGTCAGCATAATAATAGACCTGAATTTCTCCAGGTCTTTAAAAACCTAATTTTGTACCTAACTCCAAATAACCATTCACTTTTGTCTCAAAGATGTTTTTGTAACTTATAGTACAACCTATGTCAAAGAAATCCAACCAAAGCAGGAATAACTATCAAAAAGCCCATTTGAAAATAAAAGATCAAAGAGATTTTTTTACCTCCTGGAAGAAATCCACAGTCAAAAGATGAGCAGCAAATAGATAAAATCTATTTTTAAATTGCCATCTTTTGTTTAGGAATCATATGGGAAGGAAACATTTAACCAAACCTTTTTCAAGTCTTTTAAAATTGTCAATGTTAAAAGAAAACATACATCCAGAAATGACTGCAGTTAAGTAATTAAATGTGATAAAAAATTTCAACTGTCTATTGTTTAATCTTTACACTCTTTGGCTGCAAAAACAATAAAGCTGTTGAAATATGTATCAACTAGATGAATGCAACTGAGGTGAGCTGAGACCTGTTGGTCAGAAGAGTGAAATCTGTCTCTTGCACAAAAGCTTAACCAAAAGCACCAAATCATTCTGGAACATTTATCACCATTAATGCAGCTCTAGATCTTGTGTTTACCTCCAGCTAACTCACTGTATCCAATACATTCAAGTTTAAATATCTCATAAAGACCCTCCAACAGACTCCACGTTGTGGGGCAGGCATATGGTAGGCATTCAGCAAGCATCTACCTACTGACTGACTTGTTAAAGTTCGAGCTTTAAATGGCTATCAATAGTTTTACAATTAAACCTCAAAAGAATGGCTTCTAAATGGAGGCAATCACAACTATATCCCCCAGCTAATTCACAGTCGTGTCAGGCTTTGCGCTAAGGAGGCCGAAATCATGGCTTCTTTTACTGCAATATGGCAGACTTCACTCTAATCCTGGTTAGCTATTCCTCTTATACATGCTGAGGGGAGCAACTTAGAGAATCCAGAGGCTCCATTATCCTCCACTCTGCAACATCACAGTGATGGGATCACTGCTATATTCATCATATAACCTAGGTTTTCTAATACAGTCCTGATTTCAAATAGTGTTGTCATCCTCAGAAGCCACTGAAATGCTGGGAATTCAAATTTCTCAATATCCAAACAGCATTTTTCAGTTCCAGAAGTCAAAAGAGTATCTTTTGTGAGGCAACATGGGAGACATGGCACCAAGGTCAGAACTCATCCACCAATAAACGAAAAGACAACAAAGCTGTGGGTTGATCAACTATGTGCCCTTAAGCAGTATTTTCTAAGGCAACCTCTGCTGATGGCTCAGAAACATGTTCAACAAGGGGACAGACAAGAAAATTACTATGAACAGAGATTCACTCATTCATTCATTCACCGACTCACTTATTCAATATCTGAATACCTATTATGCACTACATGGTACTTTTGCTGACCGTTTTCAAAATCAGAGGAAATAAGACACAGATCTGTCATTCAAGCACCTGGTATGGGTATGGAATTTATTCCAGGGAATTTAAAAAAATCTTCAAAACCCATTCGATTTTCAGAAAGGCTGCCATTTTGAGTAAGACTTGGGAAGAGCTGCATGGCAACAGGAACATCGCCTACAAACAGATTAGCACTCTGTAAGGAACGACTAAAACTCAATTAAATGCACAAAACAAAAACTAATTAAGGCAGACAGATGGAGAATTATGGTCAACACCATTCAAGTCTGCTGCAGCATCTAACACAACAGGAATTTAAAGTAGTTTCTTATTTTTGCTTGCCAGAATCACAGTGATAATTCAGAGAAGTGCCACTATCTGTATTGTGTACAGATTATAAACCAGGCTCATAAAATTTTCTCAGTCTTTTTCAAACGTAAAGGCTTAATTGGTCTTAAGGAAAAGAAATCACTCTTATCAGATTCCCTACTCAGGCACAACACAAGGGCAATGGCTAGGTTAGCTACACAAGCTTTCTCTCTCACCGACCCTGTTTTTGAACTAGCAAAATGCAATCTATACAAACTTCTGAACTATTAAGCAGTTCTAACAAATCTGCAAGAATCACCTACAGAGAGCTCATGGTATGTTTTGTGATTCTTTTCTGCAATCATGCAGTTGGTAATTGTTTCACAAAAGCATGTAATCAGGGGGACAACAGAAATATGCAGGATACTGGAGATTAAAGAAGAGGGACAAAGGAAGACAAGGGGTCTAATGTTATTGAACTGCCACAGGAAAATAAAATCAAATGTTCTTTGAGTTAGTGCTTCCAGGTCAGTCTTGGATCAGAAAGCTACATGTAATTAATTGAGGCTTAAATTTTAAGACCCACTTGAAAAATAAGTTAGTTCCTCAAAAAAAAAAAAAAGACCCACAGACAAAACCATCACCTTATTGCTCAATAAAACCTTTTGGTATTACCTAGAGGAAACTAAAATGAATTTTTAAATGTCACAGGTTTACTTTTCTCTTTCAATAACATTTTTTAAAAGGCATTAAAGAAAATCTTATGGCACTGTGATGCACGAAATTTCTAAAGAACATATCATAGTTGAATAAGTTTGGATTTGACCTACAGTCATAAAGTTAAGAAAATTTCCTTAACTACAATGATCACAAGAGCCTGCTGAATGAGGACTTCTGCCCTTCAGGGTGACTGGTACCATGCCTTTTTTTTTTTTCTTTTAGGTAACATTCTGAATATTTTCTATGTCATGGGCACTACTCTAAATGCTTTACATGTTGTGAGACTCATAATTCTCAAAACAACTCTATGAAATAGGAACTATTATTCCCATTCTACAGATTAGCAAACTGAGGTAAGAAAATATCAACAAATTAATGACCTAAATATATGATAAACAGCAGGCATACCTCTCAAATCTCAGAACTTGTCCAATAAATGCATTCTTATCAAAATTAGAGTTATTAACTGCAAAGTATGTAATGATTTCTTGTGTTTAGATCTTAAAACTACTTCTAAAATATTTCACAGACCTTCCCTACAATCAAGCTTTTTAAGAGTCATAACCCAACAATAAAAGTTTCTCCATTCATAAGCTCTGAAAAACATACCAACTGTATAGCAAAAGCCATCATACGATGCTAATATAAGAAAACACTGTGATAGCAAGACTGGTTCCCATGTTATAAATGCAAACTCCAAAGTGTCTCAGATGACCCCAATATTGATGCTCTACATTCATTCATCATGTCTTTAATCGCTGTTGATCCACTCAACAACTATTTTTTAGTGTGAATGATTAACAAAACACTATAAACTACCTTGCCAGACAGAGCAAAGTACGGCTATGGTACCTATCATTTAAGGCGGTATGATTTTAGGGCGGCCCCAGTTTAAAAATCTCCTGATCAACTTCTGTGTCTGTAACTACTTAGATTCCCAAAGTAACAATTCAATAGCTCAAGGATGAGGGGGAAAATGCTGCCACATTTCATGAATTGTAAATGAAATATCATTTTCATAAGGAAAACTGCATGGTTTCTAATACTGGGAGTTAATAAGTTCTAGAACACATCTTTTTAAATTTAAGGGTGCTGTTGAGGTTGATAAGCTAATAATGTAATTTACTGAGAAGGGGAATTTATTTTATTCTGACTGCCTTCTTGACCCTCTAAGACTTAACCAGTTTTCCCAAAACAAGACCGAAACAAACAAAATTTTAATCTTAATTACAGTGTCAGGGGAGGCTTAACAGCCAGTAACCCAAGAGCAGGGCTGCCCTGCAAATCACCAAAGGCAGGACTTCGAAATCCTGCAATGCCTTGGCAAAGCAGAATTTGCCTTTTAGCTGCATTACAAGGGGCTGTAGGAGGCAGGGGCAGAAAGTCAGTTCATACAGATGATAAAATCAAACAGCTTTTGTTTGTAATGGTGCTGCAAGGTTCTTGCTAAGAAGAAAAGACCAAGTCTAAACTTTGATTCATTCAATATGCATGAAAGCTGTGGGAGGCTGCAGAGAGAAGTAAACCCTCACAGAGCCTGCAATCTGTTCGGAGGAGAGATGTGGAAATAACCCCAACACCAGAGCAGAGGCTGGGGGGTGGGACATTAAATCCTCACAGTAACAAAATTTGAAGTAAACTGCTATAGCAACACACAGTAATGAGCCATTCATTCTGGATTATTAATACTCATAAATAAAGGAAGAGGAGGAAGAGACTGGGAACACACCAGACAATATGCTGAAACCTGAATGGGAGACATGGAATCAGAACAGTACCTTGCTAGAGGACGGGCAGGAGGGCAATTCTGGAATGAGGAAAGACAGGAACAAATGCACAGAAGGCTTAGACGTAAGGGGCCAGCCATAAGGTGAAACAGATGTAATGAGAAATGAGGCTAGAGTAAAGGCAGAGGACCACCTCTAAGCAGACAGGGTTTGAGATTCTATTCTGAGGCAGGGAGAAGCACAGAAATGGGATAAGATGTAGGACAACACAATGAGACCTGGCGTCTGAGAACACGGCACTGCAGAGGTATGAAAATGGCTGGGGCGGGGCAAGGAGACCCGGAGGCAGGAAAAGGGGGCCAAGAAGTTTGCACCCATTTGGGCTTGAACCAGGCTAACCTACCATGCTCCATAAGTAAAACAGGTTGAACAAACACTGCTGAGTTTAATTTGGGTTCTATGGTCCTCAGGCATAAAGGCCCAAGATCTGGGGCCAGCATTTCAAGCTTCTGCTCTCAGTGTGGGTCCACATCAAACTGCCCACAGCTCTGTGCACTGACTCTGCACCTACCCACCTGGGGCCTCTGCTCAGCAGCAAACCTCTTCTCTCTCCATCCCCATCTCTTCCTATTATCCTCAGCTTCTCCCTCTCCAAAGAATCACAGGGTCCTGTGAATTTTACCTCCCTAAACAGCTCCTGAATTTATCCATTTCTTTCTCTCTCTACTACTACCACCCGCATCTCAGCCCCATCAACATTCACCTGAATGAGTGCAACAGTCTTCCCTCATCCACTCTCATTCCTGTACAGTCTGTTCTCTGTTCTCTCACTGCAGCCAGTGTAATTTTTTACAAAGGACAAATCTCATCATGTTACACTCCTACTTAAACTTCTACTGCCCTTAGGATAAATATCAAAATCTTGACCACCGCCTCTAGAATCTGGCTCCTGTCTACCTAGTAGACTTCCTCTCTTGCACCCCATGTTCTAGTAGTATCAACTTTCTTTCAGTTTCCTAATATGCCAAGCTCCTTCCCCACTCTGGACCTTTGAATTGTTGCCCTTCTATGTGATCTATTTTACCATATATACCCTGACCTTCGAAATCCACAACTACTCAGCTTAAATATCACTTGCTGACATCAGTAGTCCACCTCCATAATCTCTTAGATCAGTACTGATAACCACTCCTCCACAGTACTGATCAAAAAAATGTATTTAAATAATTATATATTGCACTGGTAATTACGTGTTTACTTCCTATCTGCCCCACTCAAATGTGACTTTATGTCTTGTATCTCCAGTACAAAGCACTGGAGAGAACACAGAAAGTGCTTGACAAAGTCTCAGTTCATTGCTATCAACTCTAAAAAGCCTTTCCCCAGGACTTCCCTGGTGGCGCGGTGGTTAAGAGCCCACCTGCCAGTGCAGGGTTCACGGATTCGATCCCTCATCCGGGAAGATCCCATATGCCGAGGAGCAACTAAGCCCATGCGCCACAACTGCTGAGCCTGTGCTCTAGAGCCCAGGAGCCGCAATTACTGAGCCCATGTGCTGCAACTACTGAGCCCACGTGCCACAACTACTGAAGCCCGAGCACCTAGAGCCCATGCTTCGCAACAGAAGAAGTCATTGCAATGAGAAGCTTGTGTACCACAATGAAGAGTAGCCCCTGCTCACCTCAACTAGAGAAAGCCTGCGCACAGCAACGAAGACCCAACACAGCCAAAAATTCATTAATTAACTAATTAAAAAAAATAAACATAAGGAGTGGTGATTGTATAGCACAGAAAATACAGCCTATATATATATATATATATATTATTTTTTAAGACCTTTCCCCAAATCCTCATTTGGAATTACTTCCTCTCTTTCTTTTACACCCCAAAGTACCTCACCCCTTAATGAAAACACATTTCCCAGCATCCCTTGCATTACAGTGATATGTGTGAATGTTTACCCGCTCTAGACAGTAAGCTACGTGAAGACAATGACTGTTCTTTGGTTCATTCTTCTAGCTGTTAAGTTCACATTTCTCCCCAACAATCTGTTCATAGTCAAAGAGCTAACAAGTATGTCTACTGTTGAAAAACTGTACACCACCAACAAAAAGTTAACCAAAGGGGTGGGGTGAGAATTACCTGTTTCTGGTTGAGCTGCCTTTTCTTTCTTAGCACCACTGCCACTGGGGTGGGATCGCTTCCGGATCATGGACATGAGGGATCTTTAGGAGAAAGAAAAAGATCAACAGGATTAGTGGATGCCTTATGATCCAAGAAATAAAATGTATAGATTCTAAGTAATCAGTTAAAATCCAACTCTTCTCTAAGTGCATGAATATATAACTGGAATTTAAGTAGCCTACTTTCCACTTTAATAAACTGTTAAATTTTTAAGAAAGAGAAAGATGTCTCACCCCTTTACTGTGTAAAAACCAAACTAGTTACTGGGAGAAGGGGGCTGCTAACACTATTACTAATTTTATGCAGAGACATCTGCAAAGTAAAATAGATAGAGAAAACCTTTCAATATCCATATTTAAAATTCAGAAACAGCTATCTATGTAATACATTTGAGGGAGAGGGAAGGACAAAAGAATTAGGGGATTTTTGGTAAATATCTATTTGCGAAATATGGGCATAAAAACATCTGAATCTGCACAACATAGACCAGATACTTCAGGGATAACATATATTCAGACCACTGTCTCTCTGGTCCATGTTTCAAAAATCTGTGTAAAATCCAAATCATGATAAATTTGACATGAAAATTTAAAACCTCCATATATTAAAAGACATCATAAAGAATAAAAAGAAACTCTACAAATCAATGAGAAAAAGCACACACCCAACAGAAAAAAAGGACAAAACCAAGAAACCCCATAAAAAAGGATGTCCAAATTTCCAGCACACAAACAAACAGGTTCTTGACTTCTTTAGTTATTAGGAAATCACAAATAAAAGCCACATTGAGGTTTTACTACACACTCATCAAATAGGCAAGAAATTTTAAGTCTGATAATATCAAGTGTTGGTAGGTTTGTGGAGTAACAGGAATTCTCAAACTGAAGATGTATAAATTGATAGCACCACTTTAGAAAACTGTTCAGCATGAAAATAGACATATCCTATGAGCCAGTGATTCAACTTCCATATATATTACAGAAATACAAGCACTTGTGCACCAGGAAGCATGTACAGGAATGTTCATGTAGAATTTCCATAACTTCCCTGAACTGGGAATGACTCAAATGTCTATCAGTATTACAATGGATAAACACATTTTGGGACATTCATAAAGTGGGTTACGTATCAATGAATATGAATGAACTTTGGCTACATAAAATAATATGGATGAATCTTACAAAATAATATAAAGTGAAAAGAAAAAGACACAAAGGAATACACTACAATTCCAATTATATAAAGTCATAAACAGACCGTATATGTATTTACAGTAGTTTAGGGATATGTATATAGGCAAAAAAACCCTTTTCTTTAAGAAAAGGATAAAAGGATAGGACTTGAGGGTACTAGCATTGTTCTATTTCTTGATTTTGATGGTGATTACGTGGATACTCATTTTATATTATTTTAAACTGTACATAAGTTTGTGTACACTTCTACATATATATTATCACCCCCACCAAAAAAAAAAAAAAAGAATCAAGAACTCTGAAATTCTTTCAACTACATTATGAATGTCCTCAGTGTGGTAAACTGGATTTGACAAAATACAGTCCTGAGGAAGACAAACTGGGAAGAGAGGCATAATGCTGCCTGCAGAAAAAGGGGCAACTGGATACACAGTACTATTTGCTCTGAGGACAGAACAACGTGATGTTCCTTAACCACTATCATTTTTAGGTTTTTTTTTTCACTTCTTACTTCTGTCTTTGGTTATATTATTAATCCCCTCCCTAACTGCCTTTTCTTAAAATTCTCACACATACTGAACAATCTCCCACAAAGCATAGCATAAAGAAAGTGCTACATCCTACTCTACCCTGTGAAGTTTCCAGGACTTACCAACTGGGAAACAATCGGTCACTGAGCTTTTAACTTCATCTAGTTTGTCTTCTTTGGGCTCATAGTGACCCAAAATGTAATTAAATTATTTTCACAAAACTTCTAATTTGCACAGAACTTTAAAACAAGTACATTTTAATCCATAAGGTGAGGGAATTAAATGATGCAAACTTTATTTTTTCCATTCTGTCAACTGAAGACAGAATATTCAATGTCTACTTGTTAACATTCCATAGAAGGGTGGGGTTTGGGGAGGGCTCTCACTAATCAGAGGCCTCTCCTCATTCTGTAATGATCCCATCTCTGGTTCTGAGGGGAAGTTTTTTTTGTTTTTTGTTTTTTTTTTTTTGCGGTACGCGGGCCTCTCACTGCTGTGGCCTCTCCCGTTGCGGAGCACAGGCTCCGGACGCGCAGGCTCAGCGGCCATGGCTCACGGGCCCAGCCGCTCCGCGGCATGTGGGATCTTCCCGGACCGGGGCACGAACCCGCGTCCCCTGCATCGGCAGGCGGACTCTCAACCACTGCGCCACCAGGGAAGCCCTGAGGGGAAGTTTTGAGAATGTGTATTATTGTACACAAAGATTACAAAGCAAGAAGTTATTTGTACTGCTCAGAACAGTTATATGTATTTACATAAATGAACTAAGGATATATGTCCAACACTGCAAACCACCTAAGTAGATAAGAGAAAGTGCTAGCTTTAAATGTTCTGAAGTATAAGTTGAAGACTGATACGGTGTCCACAGGAAAATCATCTGTAGTATTAAAAAGAACTGTCAAGATGTTGCTTAGACTAAAGAGAAAATATCAATAGATAGTGTGAGTTTCACAGGACAGATGAGAAGACCAGGACAAGACATCTGGGACCAATCATCCAAACCTCTGGCTAAAACTGCCCCAGGTGGAAAATATTCACCTTGAAATTCTTCAAGTGTTCTTCACACCCACTGTGAGGGTTAATTTATGAGTCAACTTGACTGGGTCATGGGGTACTCAGATAAATGGTCCAACATTATTCTAGGTATTTCTTTGAGGGTTCTGGATGAGATTAACATTTAAACTGGTAGCCTGAGTGACTGTCCTCCCTAATGTGGGATGGGCCTCCCTCAATCAGTTGAAGGCCTGAATACAACAAAAGGTGACCCTCCCCCAAGTAAAAGAAAATTCCTCCTGCCTGACTGCCTTGAAACTAAGACATCTGCTCTGTCCTGCTTTTGACTCAAACTGAAACACTGCCTCTTCCTGGCCTGTTGACCTTCAGACTGAAACAATGCCACAGGCTCTCCTTGGTCTCCAGCTTGCTGACTCCATTCTCTTTTTATGTATATGATGTGTATGTGTACACACACACACACACACACACACACACACACACACACACACACACACACACACACACACACACACACACACACACACACACACACACACACACACACACACACACACACACACACACACACACACACACCTCTATTGGTTCTGTTTCTCTGGAGAACCCTGACTAACACACTAATATACCCTACCCTTTCCCCATGAGCCACACCTAGCCAGGACCTGTCCTTTCACTCCATTACTACAAAATGACCAAGATATGCCTTTTTCCTCTCTTAACTCTCTCCCATCTGTCCTCTAAGTCAAATGAACAGGAAGAGGAGGGGAAAGCAATAAAGCCACTTAAAGAAGCCACAGGCTCTAGTCTTTTTCTTCCACTTCCACTTCTATCCATGATCTACTTCAGGGTAAAACAAACAGCTCAGGAACAAAGTTGGAAAACCTTGATTAGTGGATTCAAAGTCCATTGAAACTCAATACAAATGCAAATATACTTTTTTGACAAGAAAGTACTCCTTATCAAAAAATAAAAATCTCTTTCTACTGAGAAATTATATTTTATACTACTTAAATTCATCTTAAAATAAAAATCATTCATGTTATTCAATGAAAATTTTCTTTAATGGGCCTTATAAGAGTTCATGCTTTAGATATACATAGTCTGAGTCCTACTTTCATTTCTCAGTGTGACTGTAGGATGCTTTTTGAGAAAATATTCTATTTGTTATACTTTACTTTTAATTCTAAGAGCTCTCAAGGTTTCAGAGACTAAAAATTAAAGGCCAACAGCAAGATTATAATCATTTTTTAATAGTTATCCCTCCTCACAGACAGAAGTGACCTTTCTTATCAAGCTCAAAATTCTAGACCTTAGAAAAAAATCAAAGTGATGAATTTCCTATTATAAATGTCAAATTCAGAATACCTCTTACAGATTTAGCTACTCAGGACAGAAAGAATTTAAAATACCTGAAATTCTTTCAATTGACTCTTGGATCGATCACGTGTAAAAATTATTTTGCCTTAACTACTTCAGTGGCTTAAAGTAGATCTGTTAGGTTTCTGTTAGTTCAGTACTTTTATTTTTTAAATAACTGAACAAAGCATAGCTTTTCAAATTCAAGTTAGTGAGAGAAAAACATGAAAACGTTCTGGAGAAGCTCAAAATTCCTTGATCTTCCAGTTAAAGGAAATCCTAATGATATGGACTGAAGTTTTAAAACTGAAGTATCAAAAAAATTTTTTTAGATGTCTAGCTCCTTGGTTTGGAACATCCACATGAAATCTAAACACCTACAACAGAAGAACACTGTAGGCCACAAGATGTCTTTATATGTTACAAGAAAGGAATGATATACTGGCCTTCAGAAAATTCTCTGAAACACCTGCTGATATCTTTCATACTTTTTACCACCACGCCCCTCAAAATGATGCATCTAAGCCCGTATTGCTTAAAAAGGGTACCAATAGCATAAACTTCAGTTTCTCTGACAAGGACTAACATTTGATGCAAAGCAGTCTTCCTGGACGTGCTTACCGGATAGGATTTGGAGGGGGAGGAGGAAGCGGTGGTGGAGGAGGAGGTGGGGGAGGTACCGAATTCTCAGACTGGTTCACCCGTTTCTGGAGTTCATCGACTGCACAGAGAGCAAGCATTCAGAAAAGAGCTGAAATAAGCAACTTAACACCTTATATACATGTAAAGGAAAAAACAACCACTCTCAAAATCAAGTTCTTTTATTAAAGCAAAGTTAGAAATTTCAGTATGAAACTGCAGAACCCTTTAAACTTTTTATCATCAGTAAGAGAGGCCTTATATATGTTACAAAAAATTTACCATCTTTTTGCTATATATACAAACTATGGAAAAGAAAAAATAAATCAAGACAATGGCTGGATGGGTGGGAAGTAAGGATTGAGAGTAGGCTGAAGAAATATTTGTTAACAATAGAATTTACTACTCAAACACTAAGAAATTGTTAATACTTGACTTTTAAAGTATACAGACCAAGAATTAATTTTAAAGATGACATTTAGTAATGAATTTTAATAGCATACTTTCCTCCTCCACTTAATCTCCTTCAAAAACTGCAAATCCTAGAGTTCTTGATTTTAACCAGACTCAGACTCTCAAGTGTTTAACTCAGAAACTTTTTGCTCTTTGGAAGAGCATTCTGGAAATATAATTTATTCATTCAAGCCATTAATGAAACAAGTTCTTACTAAGCTCCAACAATGTGAAAGAGCCTATGCTCAGTGCTGCTCATGACACAGTTCCTGACTTCAAGAAACTCAATTTGAATTTATATCACAGATGTGAATGCCTCTAATCGGGCTCTAATGGGCTACAGGTACTGCACTCAGGAATAGCTCTCCCTCTGCGCAGTCACTCTACTTTCCATGACTGACTACCCTAATGATTTGTGCATTTGTTTTTACCGTCAACACTTAAATAAGCAGTGGGGGCCAGGCTCCCTGACACCAAGAATCCTCTAGTTATTTCATATGCATGTCTCTGTTTCTCTAAAGGGAGTTTGAGATCCTCATGGACAAAAGGCATGGTTTCTTTTCTTCTACATTTTTTATAGCACCCTAGGATACTGGGTATGGCTGGGTACACACACAGCAGACAATAACTAAAAAGAATGGACTACTTCTTAATTTTAGATCAATTTCAAAAAATAAATTGTAATTCACTTTCATTGTGGATTAGAAAGCATTGAATATTTTTTAAAGGAAAAAGCCTACTTGATTTTTCTGTACAGATTTCAAAATTCTAGTATAAAATTAACCAAAAATATCTGAAGTGAATATTGAAGCTGTTATAAAGGGAACAACCTGCCCCCTTAAATTACCTACTTTCCAACAGAAACTTATTACTTATCCCTGTGTAGTAATCCAACTCACACATTCTTGTTAAGCCTTCTAGAACTGAATGAATAAATCGTTTAAGTAACTCCTGGTGTTTTAAAAGTTTTTCCATTTCATATATATATTGTTGCCCATTTTATCGTTAGGTGTGATACTGAAAGTATTATTTCATGTGCATAATTAGACATTGAAAATGTAGGTAATATAAACCTAAAAAGTTTAATTCTTTTTAAAAATGCACCCTAAGATGAATAAAATAAGTATTTAACGAACACTCATCTCTGAAGCCCTGAGAAATGCTGAAGTTTTGGTCTCCCCACATTAATGATATCTCCGTCTCTTAATTCTGTATGTGATGCTCATAGAGGCTGTGAGTCCAAAACAGAAGTCTAAATATTTGTGAATCACATGATTACAGCGACCGTTCTAATGAATTACAATAGTCAGAAATGAAGAAATTTAAAACAAATCTTGGTATTTTTCTATAGCATTTAGTAAATGTACTGGTCATGAGAGATTCACATAGTAATAATAAGACATAATAGGCTACTCAGTGCTTTTACCGGAATGCTTTAAATTTCTAGCTTTCTCCTCAGAATTCTGATATTTCAATTCCAATTCTTTTTTATCTTCTTCTAGAAGCTCCAGTTGCTGTTTGAGGTTGTGCATCTCTTTGCGGAGAGTTTCATTTTGTAGCTGCTCTTCTAATTTTTTGACCTATAAGTTATAAACAGACTTTTATGTGGTGACAGTTTTTCCTCTGTCAAGGAAAATAAGGGGAAAAATAAATGTTTCCCTTTTACTTTGCACTTCATAGCAAAGAGATTACAATTCATCTTAAAAACCACACAAATCCTAGGATACAGATAATACTTAAGATCACTATCAGCAATGTAATTCAATATAAATTTATTGAAGACTTATGTCCCAGATAATTTAATTTTTAAAGGTGACTAGAAAAAGTAAAATATTCATTTAATTTAAGTAACAAATTCATTTAAAACAGATTAACGCCTTTGTGCCCATTTTCAAAAGAAAAACTCAGGTAATATTAAAAATTTGGTGGGACAACTTGGTAACAAATATAAAAAACCTTAAAAAAATATAAGGAAGAAAAGATCCTTGATTCAGTAATACTACTTTTAGAATTTGTGAAATAGTAAGACAAGTGTTCAAATACATTAACTAGAATGTTCTTTATAACAGGGAAAACTTGGAAATAACCTAAATGTCCACCAATATTACTGATTTAATAAATTATAGTTATGTTCGTTAAATGAAATACTATGCAACCATTTAAAAATCACATAACCTCACTATACACTGACATGGAAATATATATTACCAAATGAAAAAAATCAGGTTATAGAACCATATGCTTGGCATGATTCCGTTTAACCTATATTCATAAAACTACAATTTACATAAACTTTGGATATGCACCAAAATATGGGATTTTTAACTAATCTTAATTTTCTGCTTTAGCTTTTTCTGTATTTTAAAATTTTGTTTTATTTTAATCATAAAAACAACACAGCTGTGTTTTAAAGATTGCTGAATCTGCAAGGGAACTTACAGACAGGTAAGAAATATTTTCAACCACATACCTGAAAGATTATCCAGAATAATTGTATAGTATAGTATAATACGTTTAGAAGTACTGACTGCTGTAAGTTCATTTGTAACTTTTACCTAATCTTCAGTACCTTTCCCACTACCCCAACAAGGAACATACACAACAATTTAGTCCCATCCTCAATACAATTTACTGGGTTCTTGCACGCATTATTTACTAAATGAGTTAACTACAGTAGTAGAACTTTTCAGAACCAAAATTTCTAACATAAGCTAAATAAAAATAAACCTTCTTTCATTCCCTTCATTTGAAAAGGTAATTCCTGGGCTTCCCTGGTGGCGCAGTGGTTGACAGTCCGCCTGCCGATGCAGGGGACGTGGGTTCGTGCCCCGGTCCGGGAAGATCCCACATGCCGCAGAGGGGCTGGGCCTGTGAGCCATGGCCGCTGAGCCTGTGCATCCGGAGCCTGTGCTCCACAACGGGAGAGGCCACAACAGTGAGAGGCCCACGTACCGCAAAAAAAAAAAAAAAAGGTAATTCCTGCATATGGGGACAAAAAAAATTATTTCCCTTCCATCCTACTCCCCAGGCCTCTTTCCCAGGGGCAAGCACAGTTACCACATATTCATCTAGAGGTTCTCTACCTATACGCCAACATTTCTTATGGAAGAAAAAAAAATTAACTCTACCTCACAACCAACTTGGTTAAAAACTCCAGGAACTTCCAAGGATTAAATGCCAATATTGTTGCTGAAAGAGACTTCGACAGGTGGTAACAAATGGCAGCTAACAGCCTTTCCTTCACAAACTAGGTACACTGTAAGTAGTATAAACACTGATGTAATTTTTCTCAAGTGGTTTCTTTAATTTGAAAGGCTTTGTTCCACCTCTTCGCTTCTCCTCCTCTCTGCCTCTCTTTCTCACCCACCACGGTGACTATCCTTTCTGCCTAGCACATACAGGTAGGCTGTGTCAGCTGGAATAGCTCTACTCATACAAATTGAAATAACCACTTAAGTCTTTAAACATAGATCTGTGCAAGTTTACAAAATCACAAATTTTCCCTAAGCAAATAATTACTACTAACATGGACTTTTCCTCCCTCTTTGAATAAAACCTATGCCCTCCAACAAGCTCTTTGAGACCACTACACAATACACTCTCCTAGTGTATGCAGTCTCCCAAAACACAACCAACTCAACTTGGAAATGCAGATTTCCAAACTGCATTATCCAAGCTCTTTTTGAGTTGTATCTCTTTCTCTCGCTTCTTCTGACCCTTTGGACAGTTTAAAGATCATTATAAAGCCTACAGCAGTGCATAAATTTTAGTTGGATACTATAAATTAAATTCATTTGGTAGTTATTTTTTCTAAAAGGTGAAAAGACTGGAAAGACTTAGTCACTTAGGCAAAACATGGAACTATGAGCTACTGGACTGACTCTTCTCAATTTAAGTATGTGTGTGTATTAAAACTCCAGGAGAAAATCTGGTACCTTTTGTTGATGCTCAATTCTCTCTTCTTCAAGGAGCTGTATAAGTTTTGCATTTTCATCTAAAGCTTTCAAAAGCTGCTGGTCAGGAGCAGAGTTCTGTAGCAGAAGGTGGCTTTGTCTCTTTAGCTTGTTTTGTTCAATAAACATCTGCAAAAGTTAATTATAAAAATGTATATACCAATCATTTTCACACATCTCCTCAACTGAAACTGGAACAAAAGGAAAAGTATGTGGAGTTTTTATTAAAAAGTTAAAGGCAATTTCTGAATTATAGTATAATGATTTTAGAAGTAATGATTGCTATGATTTCATTCATAACTTTTATATAATCTTTAGAACCTTTACCCTTGCCTCAGCACAGTATATATACAATAGTTTAGTCCTACACTGCAGTTTTTAATAATTTATTATTGCTTTAAAGTACATTAATACTAACAGTAGCAGCTAATATTTATCAAGAACTTAAGCCAAGTACTCTACTAAATATTTTATACACATTATTTTAATCCTTACATCAATCCTATGAATCGAACGTATCTGCAATGGAAAGCTAAAATGTACTAAACACTATGGGATAGATACAGTGGCAATCATTTTACATACATTTTATCATCTAATCCTTAGAACACCACTGTCAAGTAGACACTATTATTACCCCACTTTTACTAATAAGGTAACTGAGGCCCCGAGGGGTTAAGCAGCTTTCTCAAAGACACAAGTGAGTAGCAAAATCAGGATTTAAACCCAGATCTGTCTGATTTATAAGCCCACGCTCTCAACCATCTGGCTAATCTCCATCCTCTGCTATCTACCAGACCTAAGATTCTGTCTTAAATTAGTCTTTCCCCAGTGACGAAAGTAGTTAACAGTAAGAGGGTAAAGAGGAGAAGGAAAAAGGTATATTAATATTTACTGAGCATTTTATAAAACAATTTACATATATTATTAACTTAATCTTGACAACTTTACATGATTGAAGGCAAAATTATTTTCTATTCACCCGTTATTTCTTTTCCTTAATACCCTACACAAGTCAGCCAATGGGTGATTCCAAGCATGAAATGTTTTTCAAATTCTGATATCAGGCTTATCTTACAGTAGAGCAACAACATTTTCAAGTGAAATTTACATTCTTCCTCCATCTAACACCTCATTTCTCTGTAAGAACAGGTATAGATAGAGCATGAATGAATGTGTGCGTGCGCACAAGTGCCAGGCTGGAGAAAAGTGAGACGGGAGGTGTCCACACGCTAGGGAAGAGTAATCAGTATTACATCATAGTATCTTAAACTTGAGATCAGTGGTTTAATTGAAATGACTTATTTCAGGTTACTATTATTTAAAAAAATTATTTTTAATACATTTTTCCCTCTTAAAACTTAACTGGTTGGGGTCCCTTGCTGGTATCTTAGAATATATCTCAGAGTCAAAATGAAAGGCCAGCAAAAAGCAGCTGACGTAAGTGACATTCTCTGGCTTCCCAACAAGTGAGGCCTTTTGCCAAGAGAGCTCAGAGGCCAGGAGCAAACAGAGAGGAAGCGGTCAGCAAGGTTGACCAGGACAGAGGTGGGAGCTCAGCACTAAGACAATGCAGGGCACAGGTGACCATCAATGCCAAGGGTGCTTTATTACTCTCCCTGCACTGCTTCTCTGTACTCTGGTTCTCTCTTGGGAAAAGGGACAGATCTCCTTTTCTCTGTAACACTGGGAAAACTTGCTTAACTTTACATGATTATAAATTATCTTAACTCTATTATTCTGGAGAGAAAAGAATAAAGATATGTCTTAGGGATGCTAACAACATGAATTTCTTTTGCAAAACCCTGTAACAATCCCTAAATTACAATATAAGATGAAAAGAACATACAGAAAAGAAATTCCTTTCAATAATAATGGTAACTTGAAAAATATTAGTCATTAGACTACCTTTTATAGACTTTAAGATACTAAAATAAAACACTAAATAATGCTTTTTCTAAGATGTATTTAAAGAAAATTCAGTTACCAAACACTAATGAATTTGGTTTTTAGCTATGGTAAGAACTTGTTGGTTAGAGTTATTAAGTTGGTCCCTTACCAGACAAATAACATCATTGGTATCAGAATTTCAGAGAAATTCTCCTAAATCTTTTCCAAGAATGAGAAGAAAATGCTGTGTTATTAATATATAATTCATTTTTTCCAAAATGACATTAAAATATCATCATCTGAGTTGTCTGAAAACAACACGAATTACATAATAGTTTCACAGTATATTGGGACTACATGTTGAAAAAGGTATCCACACCATTAAACAGAGAAAAGAAAAACTACACTAAATAGAAAAAATTATATACTCAAAAAGTACAGGGAAGTCATCAAAAATTGAAATTATGTTGAGGAAATACAAAAACTTAACATAGCTAGGAAGACAACTCGTTGTTTCTTCCTTGTGGGGGGATCATGCTTTTGATTTCAGGGTTTATTTTTTATTTTTTTATTCATTTATTTATGGCTGCGTTGGGTCTTGGTTGCTGCCCGCGGGCTTTCTCCAGCTGTGGCAAGTGGGGGCTACTCTTCGTTGTGGTGCGCAGGCTTCTCATTGCGGAGGCTTCTTGTTGCAGAACACGGGCTCTAGGCGTGGAGGCTTTGTTAGTTGTGGCACGTGGGCTCAGTAGTTGTGACACGTGGGCTCAGTAGTTGTGGCACACGGGCTTAGTTGCTCCGCAGCATGTGGGATCTTCCCAGACCAGGGCTCAAACCTCTGTCCCCTGCATTGGCAGGCAGATTCTTAACCACTGCACCACCAGGGAAGTACTGGTTTTGGTTTTTAATTGGACAAGTGTGAACAGAAGTAAGGAAGAAATGTTCAATTTTTAATTTACACATTTGAGAATTGTTTGTATGTTTACAAGGTATATATCTTCCTTTGGTAACTAAAAAGGTAAATTAAATTAACTTCAAAAATTGATTTCTGAGCAGAAGCAAGAAGAACTGCAATCCTGCAGCCTGTGAAACAAAAACCACATTCACAGAAACACAGACAAGATGAAAAGGCAGAGGGCTATGTACCAGATGAAGGAACAAGATAAAACCCCTGAAAAACAACTAAATGAAGTAGAGATAGGCAACCTTCCAGAAAAAGAATTCAGAATAATGATAGTGAAGATGATCCAGGACCTCGGAAAAAGAATGGAGGCAAGATCAAGAAGATACCAGAAATGTTTAATGAAGACCTAGAATTAAAGAACAAACAAACAGAGATGAGCAATACAATAACTGAAATGAAAACTACACTAGAAGGAATCAACAGCAGAATAACTGAGGCAGAAGAACAGATAAGTGACCTGGAAGACAGAATGGTGGAATTCACTGCTGCAGAACAGAATAAAGAAAAAAGAATGAAGAAATGAAGACAGCCTAAGAGACCGCCGGGACAACATTAAACGCCATTCGCATTATAGGGGTCCCAGAAGGAGAAGAGAGAGAGAGAAAGGACCAGAGAAAATATTTGAAGAGATTATAGTTGAAAACTTCCCTAACCTGGGAAAGGAAATAGCCACTCAAGTCCAGGAAGCTCAGCGAGTCCCATACAGGATAAACCCAAGGAGACACACGCCAAGACACATAGTAATCAAATTAGCAAAAATTAAAGACAAAGAAAAATTATTGAAAGCAGCAAGGGAAAAATGACAAATAACATACAAGGGAACTCCCATAAGGTTAACAGCTGATTTCTCAGCAGAAACTCTACAAGCCAGAAGAGAGTGGCATGACATATTTAAAGTGATGAAAGGGAAGAACCTACAACCAAGATTACTCTACCTGGCAAGCATCTCATTCAGATTCAATGGAGAAATCAAAAGCTTTACAGACAAGCAAACGCTAAGAGAATTCAGCACCACCAAACCAGCTCTACAACAAATGCTAAAGGAACTTCTCTAAGTGGGAAACACAAGAGAAGAAAAGGACCTACAAAAACAAACCCAAACCAATTAAGAAAATGCTGATAGGAACATACATATAAATAATTACCTTAAACGTGAATGGATTAAATTTTCCAACCAAAAGACACAGGTTTGCTGAATGTATACAAAAACAAGACCCATCTATATGCTGTCTACAAGAGACCCACTTCAGACCTAGGGACACATACAGACTGAAAGTGAGGGGATGGAAAAAGATATTCCATGCAAATAGAAATCAAAAGAAAGCTGGAGTACCAATACTCATATCAGATAAAATAGACTTTAAAATAAAGAATGTTACAAGAGACAAGGAAGGACACTACATAATGATCAAGGGATCAATCCAAGAAGAAGATATAACAATTATAAATATAGATGCACCCAACATAGGAGCACCTCAATACATAAGGCAACTGCTAACAGCTATAAAAGAGGAAATCGACAGTTAACACAATAGTGGGAGACTTTTAACACCTCACTTACATCATTGGACAGATCATCCAAAATGAAAATAAATAAGGAAACAGAAGCTTTAAATGACACAACAGACCAAATAGATTTCATTGCTATTTATAGGACATTCCATCCAAAAACAACAGATTACACTTTCTTCTCAAGTGCACATAGAACATTCTCCAGGACAGATCACATCTTGGGTCACAAATCAAGCCTCAGTAAATTTAAGAAAACTGAAATCATATCAAGCATATTTTCTGACCACAACGCTATGAGATTAGAAATATGAATTACAGGGAAAAAAACGTAAAAAACACAAACACATAGAGGCTAAACAATACGTTACTAAATAACCAAGAGATCACTGAAGAAATCAAAGAGGAAATCAAAAAGTACCTAGACACAAATGACAATGAAAACACGACGATCCAAAACCTATGGGATGCAGCAAAAGCAGTTCTAAGAGGGAAGTTTATAGCTATACAAGCCTACCTCAAGAAACAACAAAAATCTCAAATAAACAATCTAACCTTACACCTAAAGGAACTAGAGAAAGAAGAACAAGCAAAACCCAAAGTTAGCAGAAGGAAAGAAATCATAAAGATCAGAGCAGAAATAAAAGAAATAGAAACAAAGAAAACAATAGCAAAGATCAATAAAACTAAAAGCTGGTTCTTTGGCAAGATCAACAAAATTGATAACCCATTAGCCAGACTCATCAAGAAAAAGAGGGAAGAGGACTCAAATCAATAAAATTAGAAATGAAAAAGGAGAAGTTACAACAGACACCGCAGATGTGCAAAGCATCCTAAGAGACTACTACAAGCAACTCTATGCCAATAAAATGGACAACCTGGAAGAAATGGACGAATTCTTAGAAAGGTATAACCTTCCAAGACTGAACCAGGAAGAAACAGAAAATATGAACAGACCAATCACAAGTAATGAAATTGAAACTGTGATTAAAAATCTTGCAACAAACAAAAGTCCAGGACCAGATGGCTTCACAGATGAATTCTATCAAACATTTAGAGAAGAGCTAACACCCACCCTTCTCAAACTCTTACAAAAATTGCAGAGAGGGCTTCCCTGGTGGCGCAGTGGTTGAGAGTCCGCCTGCCGATGCAGGGGACACGGGTTTGTGCACAGGTCTGGGAAGATCCCACGTGCTGTGGAGCAGCTGGGCCTGTGAGCCATGGCCGCTGAGCCTGCGCGTCCAGAGCCTGTGCTCCGCAATGGGAGAGGCCACGACAGTGAGAGGCCCGCATACCGCAAAAAAAAAAAAATTGCAGAGGAAGGAACGCTCCCAAACACGTTCTATGAGTCATCATCCTGATACCAAAACTAGACAGAAATACTACAAAAAAAGAAAATTAAAGACCAATAACAGTCATGAATATAGATGCCAAAATCCTCAACAAAATACTAGCAAACAGAATCCAACAACACATTAAAAGGATCATACACCATGATCAAGTGGGATTTATCCCCAGGATGCAAGGATTCTTCAATATATGCAAATCAATCAATGTGATACACCATATTAACACACTGAAAAATAAAAACCATATGATCATCTCAATAGATGCAGAAAAAGCTTTTGACAAAATTCAACGCCCATCTATGATAAAAACTCTCCAGAAAGTGGGCATAGAGGGAACCTACCTCAACATAATAAAGGTCATATACGACAAACCCACAGCCAACATCATTCTCAATAGTGAAAAACTGAAAGCATTTCCTCTAAGATCAGGAATGAGACAAGGATGTCCATTCTCACCACTATTATTCAACATAGCTTTGGAAGTCCTAGCCACGGCAATCAGAGAAGAAAAAGAAAGAAAAGGAATACAAATTGGAAAAGAAGAAGTAAAACTGTCACTGTTTGCAAATGACATGATGCTATACATAGAGAATCCTCAACAGGCCACCAGAAAACTACAAGAGCTAATCAGTGAATTTGGTAAAGTTGCAGGATACAAAATTAATGCACAGAAATCTCTTGCGTTCCTATACACTAATGATGAAACATCTGAAAGAGAAATTAAGGAAACACTCCCATTTACCACTGCAACAAAAAGAATAAAATACCTAGGAATAAACCTAGCTAGGGAGACAAAAGACCTATATGCAGAAAACTGTAAGACACTGATGAAAGAAATTAAAGATGGTACAAACAGATGGAGAGATCTACCATGTTCTTGGGCTGGAAGAATCAATATTGTGAAAATGACTATACTACCCAAAGCAATCTACAGATTCAATGCAATCCCTATCAAATTACCAGTGGCATTTTTTATGGAACTAGAACAAAAAATCTTAAAATTTGTATGGAGACACAAAAGACCCCGAATAGCCAAAGCAGTCTTGAGGGAAAAAAATGGAGGAATCAGGCTCCCTGACTTCAGACTATACTACAAAGCTACAGTAATCAAGACAGTATGGTACTGGCACAAAAACAGAAATATAGATCAATGGAACAAGATAGAAAGCCCAGAGATAAACCCACGCACCTATGGTCAACTGATCTATGACAAAGGAGGCAAGGATAGACAATGGAGAAAAGACAGTCTCTTCAATAAGTGGTGCTGGGAAAACTGGACAGCTACATGTAAAAGAATGAAAGTAGGACACTCCCTAACACTATACACAAAAATAAACTCAAAATGGATTAAAGACCTAACTCTAAGACCAGACACTATAAAACTCTTAGAGGAAAACATTGGAAGAACACTCTTTGCCATAAATCACAGCAAGATCTTTTTTGACCCACCTCCTAGAGTAATGGAAATAAAAACAAAAATAAACAAATGGGACCTAATGAAACTTTAAACCTTTTGCACAGCAAAGGAAACCATAAAGAAGATGAAAAGACAACCCTCAGAATGGGAGAAAATATTTGCAAATGAATCAACAAAGGATTAATCTCCAAAATATATAAATAGCTCATGCAGCTCAATATTAAAAAAACAAACAACCCAATCCAAGAATGGGCAGAAGACCTAAATAGACATTTCTCCAAGGAAGACATACAGATGGCCAAGAAGCACATGAAAAGCTGCTCAACACCACTAATTATTAGAGAAATGCAAATCAAAACTACAATGAGGTATCACCTCACACCAGTTAGAATGGGCATCATCAGAAAATCTACAAACAACAAATGCTGGAGAGTGTGTGGAGAAAAGGGAACCCTCCTGCACTGTTGGTGGGAATGTAAATTGATACAGCCACTATGGAGAACAGTATGTAGGTTCCTTAAAAAACTAAAAATACAATTACCATATGATCCAGCAATCCCACTACTGGGCATATACCCTGAGAAAACCGTAATTCAAAAAGACACATGCACCCAAATGTTCACTGCAGCACTATTTACAATAGCCAGGTCATGGAAGCAACCTAAATGCCCATCAACAGAGGAGTGGATAAAGAAGATGTGGTACATATATACAATGGAATATTACTCAGCCATAAAAAGGAACAAAATTGGGTCATTTGTTGAGATGGATGTATCTAGAGACTGTCATACAGAATGAAGTAAGTCAGAAAGAGAAAAACAAATATCATATATTAACGCATGTATGTGGAACCTAGAAAAATGGTACAGATGAACTGGTTTGCAGGGAAGAAGCTGAGACACAGATGTACAGAACAAATGTATGGACACTAAGGGGGGAAGCGGTGGGGGGGAGGGGGTGGTGGTGGGATGAACTGGGAGATTGGGATTGACATGTACACACTTATGTGTATAAAACTGATGACTAATAAGAACCTGCTGTATAAAAAAAATAAATAAAATTAAAAAAAAAAGAAAAGCACTGTCAAATACTCAAAGTTTGGCAAAATGAAAATAGGAAAAAAAAACTGATTTCTACAGCTCTATACTGTACACTCCAACACAGCAAGGATCATATTTGCTTTCTTCATCATTATATTCCCACTATCTACACACTGTCTGGCTTACCAGATGTTTGCAGAATGCACTAAAGAACAGAATGCAAAAGTGGTACTTCTCTGGTTAAGCTAAGTCATGTAGTTATCTGTTGAAAACCTGAGAATTTGTAAACCGTGAAAAGGGAAGATATACTAGTTCTAATCTAGCTTTATCTTTTCTTCTCACTACTGTGTAGATCAAACCTAGACATTGTACAATCATTGAGCACTGTTGCAAATACTTATGCTACCAGTAATGTAAGTGCCACCGCTCTTGCTTTCCCTCCTCAAACTTCTCTCTCCTCATTCTGGGTTAACATGTCAGTACTATTGTTTCCACCAATCACTACCAAGTGGATGGCAGACTGAATCATTTATTCTTTTTTTTTTCTGTGGTACGCAGGCCTCTCACTGTTGCGGCCTCTCCCGTTGCGGAGCACAGGCTCTGGACGTGCAGGCTCAGCGGCCATGGCTCACGGGCCCAGCTGCTCCGCGGCATGTGGGATCTTCCCAGACCGGGGCATGAACCCGTGTCCCCTGCATCAGCAGGCGGACTCTCAACCACTGCGCCACCAGGGAAGCCCTGAATCATTCATTCTTAAAGGAATCTTACTTCTTCCATCTATCCTCTCTGCTACTGCATGGCCTTCAAGTTTTTCTTTGAGCTGCTTTGTATTCTAACATCATTCTACAAACAAGAAATGGAAAACTGAAAATGTCTCTCAAAATAAGACCCTAGCATTCAGGTCAAAATCAGCCAACATTCTCAGTTTTGCAATGGAGGCATCTTCACATTATCTCTACTCTCCCTCCCCTCAACCATTTATTTAGTTCCTTTTTTTTTTTTTTTTTGCTGTACGCGGGCCTCTCACTATTGTGGCCTCTCCCGTTGCGGAGCACAGGCTCTGGACGCGCAGGCTCGGCGGCCATGGCTCACGGGCCCAGCCGCTCCGCGGCACGTGGGATCTTCCCGGACCCGGGGCACGAACCCGGGTCCCCTGCATCGGCAGGCGGACTCTCAACCACCGCGCCACCAGGGAAGCCCAAGTTCCATTATTTATGTATGCTGCAGCTTTTTCCAAAGGGCTCTAACACATTTCAATTTTTTTTTTCTTCCTTCCAGGAAATAAGAGAACAATACTTACCTTTCATTAAACTCTCTGAGTAAAATGAATCATAATATTTGAAATCAGATCTTCTCAGACTAAATCTTTTGTATAGTTCATTGCTAGCACAGCTACATTCAAGCACAGAAAAACTCCTGCACAAAACCATAATCTGATCTTCAAATGTCATTCCCATAACCCCATGCTTTGTCTTCCTTCTACACCTTGGATACATCCACCTAAGAATGTTTTATATTTCCTTAGCTACTTTCCTTGAACCTACAGTATGCACACAGATTCAAAATATTTACACATGATGGAAATCTCATGCAGATCAGCTCCATATCATGAGCTGTTACAGTTTAGCCAACTGGTGCCTCATCATTTCCCTGGAAACCAGTCCCAGAGCCATGGAATACCCAATAAACACATGGCAACAAAGTTAAGGCCAGAACATGAGAAGCTCAAAGCTTATCTCTAACATGAGAGGCAAGTCATTACTCTGGTGAAAGGCTCAGATAATGGATGTGTAACATGACAATGTTCCATAGCAAGCGGAAGCATCAACTCACACAATGAGAGCACTGAATAGCAGCTGAAGAGAAATACTAATACCATGATATTGTTATTTCAGATGGTATACTGAGATGTAACCTAGATTCTTGAGGTCTTGAGGCTACTGGAAACATGCAAAAATCCTGTACTCAAGCTGGACTTTCCCTCACAAGTTATGGGATGGGTATCCCTAAATATAATTTCTTTCCCCGACATAGCATTTTATAGTTTACAAAATTCTTTTGAAAAATTGTGCCATTTGATTTTAAAATCCACTTGGTTAGGTTAGTAACATCACCCATTTTATAGATGGTGAAAGTGAAGCCCAAAGAGGCTAAGGAACTGCTAATAACTGCTAGTAACATACAGCTACTAACTGAATGACATGGCCAAAATTTAAACCCAGATCTTCCGACACCAAGTTCAATGAATTTGATACTATTCCATAGCTCCCTAAATCAGGTGATCCGTAATTCAAAGTGACTGCTTATTCAACCTCAAAAAATATTTTTATATGTCATCTGCAAAGTTCTTTAAAATATAAAAATAAAATACGAAGTCTCTGCAAGATATTTACCTCTTGTGCAAACGACTCTGCTTTCTTTCGAAGGTCCTTCTCCAATTCCAAGTTCACTTGCATTTCCTCATACTCTTCTACTGCTAGCATGGACACTTGAGAAGACAAGGAAAAGAAAATGGACAATACGCCACACAGATTATCAAGAATACGGATGAAAAATGGTGACGAAAGATTCCTTATTCAGGCAGATAAGCACCCACATTCATTGCTGGTTGGAGTATAAATTGGTAAGACCTTTTTAGAGGGCAACTTGGCAATATGAATCTAAAATCTAAAACTATTCATACCCTTTGACTCAACAATTCCACTTTTAGGAATGTATTTATTCTTCTAAAAGAATAAATCATGAACATATACAGAGATTTAATCGCAAGGGTGCTCTGTGCATCATTGCTGAAAACAGTGAAATAATCTAGATGGTCTAACACTGAAGGATCAGTTAAGTATGCTGTGTACAAGAAATATTCTGCCATCAAAATTACATTGTAGAGGCATATTTACTGAATGGAAAGACATTCATGATATATTTTTAAAATGAGTTCATTTTTCTTTTTTAAAAGCCACATACAAAACACATCAACAAGGATTTCACTGAAGAGGAAACATGTGAAAGGCCAATTACCATCTTCATTAGTAACCAAGGAAAAGGAAAGTAAAACCATAGCTACCTTTTTATACTCACCAAAGAGGCAACTGGCAAAAATTTAAAAGTATAGCTATATCAAGCTGGGAGAGAATACAGAACAATGGAAACAAATACACTGTTAACAGGAGTATAAACTTATAGATCTACTTTAAAAATAATTTGGCATTATGTAGTGAAATTGAAGATAAAATTTTACCTTTGGCATATATCTTAGTGAAACTCTTGGATATGTGCACCAGAAGACATGTATAAGAATTTTCATAACAGCATGACTTGGAATAGCAAAAAAACTGGAAAAAACTCAAACATTCACCAAATGGATACTGGATAAATGAATTTTGGTATAGACATTGAATGAAATATTATACAGCAGTGAAAATAAACATACCACAGCAATACCCTTCAACATGATGAACCGGACAAACACAAAAAGCAGCAGAAGGACATATGCAAAATTATATCATTTATATAAAGTTCAAAAACATGCAAAATTAAACAATATGCTGTTTAGGGATATATATATATATATATATGACAAAACTATAAATAAAAGCAATGATAAAAGTCCAAGGAAGGAACACAAGTAGAGACTGATGTTCAGGGGCTTGTAAAGCACTGATGGGCAAAAAAGATATTTCTTTTGTTGGTATTTTATTTATACTCCATATACGTTATAAACATATTTAATAAACAACTCAATGTACATATATAGGTTTTTTGATTGAAATATAGTTGATGCACAATATCATGTTATAGGTGTACAATACAGTGATTCACAATTTTTAAAGGTTATGCTCCATTTATAGTTATTATAAAATATTGACTACATTTCCGGTGTTGTATAATATACCCTTGTAGCTTATTTTATACATAATAGTTTGTACCTCTTAGTCCCCTACCCATAAATTGCCCCTCCCCCCTTTCCTCTCCTGGAAGAATAAACACTAAAATGTTAATAGTGCTTATCTCTGGACTGTAAGGGTTGAGTTTTAGTTTTTTTTACTTTTCCCATATAAATCTATACTTTCCACCAAAAAATATGTTACTTGAATAAAAAGAAAAAATGTACATATGTAAGTTATTTCAAAGTGTTCTCCATGTTTATAAAGAAGAGAAACAGCCTTAGATCCATATGGGCCCAGAGTCAGAGCTTTGAATGAAAGAATCACTGTGGACAGAAATCTTCAAAGGGACGATACTGTCAAATAGGAGCAACATGAATTCTTTCCTACTTTTTGATATTCTGTGACCTATTCTGTTAAATAATGATGTAGACGGGACAGAGGGAGTGATGACGCCATTACCAACTAGGAACCACACAGGTGGACAGCACACTAGCCTCTCCACTGGCTTCCAGCAAGGCACTTTCAATCCTGAGCTGAGTCATGTCAATAAAAACCTTTAAAAAGGCTCTCTTAATGGCAGCTTTCACAAACTGTTCCTCCAGGGCACTTCAGTCCTAACTGATTAAGGACTGGTTTGCTGCGTAATGACATAGAATTTCAAACTCTGTACTCGGTCAATCTACTGCCTCCTCAGAGGAAAGACTAATAGTCTTACTCAAGTAAAGCAATGAAGTGGTGGTTTGTGATGTGAATTACAGGTCCCTGAGAGCTAAACGATTTTCAAACCTGTTTAAAAAAAAAGAAATTTCACAAAGAAAACAAAGAAGATTATGACTATCTGAAGCCCTGGGCAAGATAATTAACTTTCTATTCTATGTCCAGAACACTATAATAAAAAGTGAATTTTCACATGACCTGGCCCTCTTGGATTCTGAAAGAAATTCGGTTGGTCCTAGTCATGTATTTATTTATATAATCTCTCTCTGCCTAGATAAGGGTCTCCCTGAAGGCAAGGTCCATGATATTAACCTCTGCAGAGCCCTCTGTTTCTAGCACAGTGCATCACGACTGAAAATTCTTCTATACCATTTCTATCTTCTTAAATGCAGAAAAGGCAGAGGAAATGTTACAAGCTAGTGCATCTCCCACACTTAGCTACAAGGTCCTTTATTTACTAAAAAAAAAAATCTCAATTCATGAATGACACAAAGATGGAGAACTACCACCAATAACAATAGGGAAGGCCCTGGGTCTGAAAGGTCTCCTTTTAGTGTTGTAGCTTCTGAACTAGGAAAGACAGTGGCTGAGGGAAAAAAGGAGAACAAAAAAAGCATAGTAAGTCCCCTCCCTTGAGAATTATGTTTGCAGAACTGCACTTTGCTCCTTTGCCCTAAACCAGGGGACATAAGAAATGGTCCCATGAGACTTGATGCTGTGTTTTATGACAAGTATGATGGAATCAAATTACACAGAATTTTCTCTAGAAGTAGCCTCTGGAGAAAGTTCCTTCTCACCATGAGACCAGGTCTGCTTCTCCTGACCAACAGGTAAATTTTTATATGATTCATAAAAATGATCATGAATCTCTCATCACTCTGGCTCCTAGAGAGCTCAGAGCCAGACTTCAGGCACACAGGCAGGAAATGTGCAAGAACTTGGAGTAAGTAATAAGCACTTTGTACATTAACATATATTCTCACTTTTCCTTTGTCCCATTTTCCATATCCTCTTAATTTAAAAGTTTTTCATATAATGTTGCATGTATTTAGGTAGATATCCTAATCTCTTCTGGATCGAGGAGAAGTTTACCAATTAACCTACCAGATATATAAACACTGAGGGGATAGCCAATATGGCCATGGTCCCAAGATATATGTAGGACAAAAGAGTATTTAGGTTTGAAGTTTCAAAATGAGTGGGTCATGAATTCCTCAAGCAAAAGCACTTTTAAATGTCCCCAGACTCTCAGGTAGGTGGAAAAAGAGCAGGAATGAGAGAGACTCATTGCTAGAAGTTAGGAAAACACAATATAGAAGATTTTTGCTACAAGAATCTTTAGACACCAGTATAAAACAACACAAAATATATATAAACAAAATAAATTACATATATATTTGAGGGAAAAGACTGGAAATACATACCTCTATTGCATTTTTCTAAGACTTTTCTCTGTTCAAGAACTTCCGAATTTAAAACATCTTTTTCTTGTTTAACTTTATTTACCTAAAAATGTGATATTTTGAGGGGAGAAAACATCCAAAATTGTAAAACATGATATATGATGATGTGTGATACTTAAATTGCTATTCAACTTTCAACACGATGTTACATTAAAGCAGTATTGGCTTCACTGTGCTAGGCTTCTATTAAAATGTTTTTAAAGCCTCAAAGTAACTATTTAATTTAGGATGTACATCTGGAACTTCTTTACATATTCCAAATAGTACTGGCATTGGTCCCTAAATATGGCAGTGTTCTAGCCGTCCAGTGTAAATGATTGACATTTTTAATGCAAAAATCCAATTAGACTGCACCCGGAAAATACTTGAATCATTTAATCAGAGAGCCAATATTCAATTTTGGTATTCATTTTAAACTCTGATGACATTTGGCTTAAGTAAAAACATACATAAATTTTTAAAATAAAAAAGACTTTGAACTTTGACTTTTGGCTTAAACAAAATACATATGAAAATCTCCCCCCACACAAAACTTAAATTTCTGAAATAATTTTTGGCATCTATCAATAGGAAAAGAGAATATCATAGTATAGTTTTAAAAAAAAGAATGTAAAGTTACATGTACCAAGTGGATAAATCTCAAAAGCATTATGTTGAATTAAAAAAGCAGGTTTATATAGTTTAAAACACTCAAAATACTAGGTATTGTAGTGAAAATGTAAATATATGCATTGAAATGATAAAAAAACAAGTTCAGAATAATGGTTGTTTAAGGAAACAGTGCAGGGAGTGAGGAGAATGCAGTTAGGGAGAGATGCACACGGGTTTCAATACTATGCTAATGTTTTATGTATTAAACTACATAGTAGGCATATGGAGGTTCGTTATTTTGTTTTTTACACTTTTCAGATGTCTGAAATAGTCATAATAAAAATGACTTCTGAAATGGCTTCCAATAACACCTCTAAGTGGGAGGGGAGAGAATCATCAATAAATAATTATAATTGAGGATTGGAATGCATCAAAATGTCTTTCTTTCTCTCCTATGGTTATACTCAAGAAACAAGCTAAGGTAATGGTCCCTGAAAGGGACCCTGAATCCATCAGCACTTCCATATGGTCTGTGAACTGGTTTCCTTTAGTATAAGCTATATTGTTGTTTTTGGTTTAAATTAGTAACCAGTATACAGTTCAACGCTTCTAGAATGTCATCATCCTTCTTCCCACTCACACTTACTGCCACAATAAGTAAAAGCAACTGGGGATGGGAGGTTGGTGGTCACTGCTTTCCAACGTTTTTCACATTATGGCCCTTAAGAATACGTGTATGGGAACTGGGGTAACTGAAAGAGGCTGCTCACTGAAGGGGTCAATACCCTGGCATACCTGTAAGCCATTTGAAGGATATCAAGGTGCTATACACATCAGTTGGGAAGCCTTGGGCTACAGACTCTGAGAACCACTGATACAAGTTAAACCGAGACTGCAAAGGCAGATCCTTGAAGCCTCATGCAAAGAAGGCTAATTATGTGCTCCTGCTCTTAAAGACAATTCAAAAGGAAAAATAAAAAGATTCTCCAAATACCCACTTGAACCCATTCTACCATCTATCATATATGCCTGTGTTGGAGGTACAGAGGGGCATAGCCTTTCCCAGCTGAGTCAGCCCTCCATCAGAGAAGCAAAATCATTCTTCACCAGCAGCAACAAAGTGTATGACTTAAATGCAGATATCACTGTCACAAATCTGCCTCACAGTGAAACACACGGGACAATAGGAAACACTTCAATGCTATTTTACTATTTTATTTCTTGAGCTAGACAGTGGGTACATGAATGTTCATGATCTTATTTTCAATACCTTTTTGTATGTCTGAAATAGTGGGGACAAGAGAAGATTAAAATTGGTACATGGTTCTCATGTCAGAAATTAGCTTCCAACAGCAAGTTTTTGACTTAGCCTGTCCCCAAACACCTTAAAAGACTAAAGGTCTTGCCTTTCGGGCCTAAGATACATACTTCTTCAATTACTTCTACAAGTTTGCTCTTGAGATTTTCCAGTTCAATGGCTAATATCTTCTTTTCCTCCTGAACAGATACAATTTGATCTCGAAGTTCTGCATTTTTAAAGAAAAAAATAAGAAAAAAAAAGCCTTATTTTTAAAAGAAGAAACCAATCTTGTCAGAAGAATTGAAAATGCCAATCCATGTGCAGCTTATGGTCAAAGTTATTCCACAATTAAAAGGAAAATGAAGTAGCAAAAGACAATGTAAATATCACTTCTCCCCCCCTGCCCCACCAAATATAGCTATGTTTCTAAAATTTTGTATCAGGCACGCTCACTATGTTAAATATACTAGATCATGTTTTCTCTGCAATATATCAAACCTGTATTCTAGGAAACTATCTGGCATTTTGGAAGTAGAATTTTTTTAAGCTTTCAGCAAAACAAATTAAGGCACTGTACTAATTTCTTTTTTATTTTTTAATGGCCATGGGCTTTTGTCACAATGCAATACAAACAAACTGGGCAGCTAATAATTTGGAGATTTTGATTTAAAGAAAAAAATCCTGACTTGCTGCCAATTTACAGCCCTTAAACATTATTTGAACTGACTCAAAATAAGACCTATTTGAAAAAGGGTTAATTCTAATAATTTTCTCTCCAGGGTGTTGGTGTTTTGTTTCTTAATTTACTTCATATTTCATATTATTGAGATTTAATGAAAACTGTATTACTAGAGTGAAAATACTAGCAACTGTAAGTGCAAAAACTTCTGGTGTTAGATTAAAGTTACTTCTACCACTCAAATGTTAAAAAAAAACATGGATTAGCACAGAGTACTTAAATTTATACCCAGGCCCACACACTTTTGCCACTTAGCTTTTAAGTGCTTTTAATTTCTTACCCTTCTCCAAGGATACTTAGAAACCTGCTATGTGGTTATTTATTTATAAGTTAAATCAAACTTTTTACATGAACCCAGCTTAATTGAAGGGTTCTCAGAGACTTTTTTTTTTTTTTTTTGCGGTATGCGGGGCTCTCACTGTTGTGGCCTCTCCCGTTGCAGAGCACAGACTCCGGACGCGCAGGCTCAGCGGCCATGGCTCACGGGCCTAGCCACTCCACGGCATGTGGGATCTTCCCAGACCGGGGCACGAACCCGTGTCCCCTGCATTGGCAGGCGGACGGACTCTCAACCACTGCGCCACCAGGGAAGCCCTATCAGAGACTTACTTTAAAACCACTTTCTTCACTGGCTGGCTAATCTTAAAGAAGAACAAGAGACCATACCATTCAAGACCTAACAGAAGGGAGAAATACAAACAAAAGGAAAGCCTTTAAACTTTCTCTCCCTTCCTACCAGCATAAATATAATTTTGTCTTAAGTTAGGGGGTAGAAAGTCAGGTTAAGATGGCTTTCTTTTTACTTCCTTCTTTATACTTCTTGCTGAAGTTTTATCTACCAAACAAGCAAACAAGTATTACTCCTGACAGGTACAGTAAGTTAAAATGCTCCAATAATTACTGAGCCCCAAACTGTTTTCCTACATCCTTAACAATATATAGGGGTGTGTGTGTGTGTGTATTTATTTATTAATAAAGTTAATGTGTATTTAATAGATGTAACATGTGATCTTGCCTTACAGCACTACTTGGGGACCACCGCAGTTGCTTAATACTACATACTGCTTTTAGCTCATTGCCTGAATCATATGGGAAGTTCTTGGAGGGCAGAGACTAAGCAATTTGGGGAGGTATCTTCCCCAAAGATTCCAACAGAGAAACAGACTAACAGGAGGTGTCAGCTAAATATACTTTTATTCATTCTTACTTTCATTTAACAAAAATATCTTAATACACAGTCCTATCCTTTAGAAGTTTATAGGCAAACTGACTGCTTCTGTCAAGACAATGCTTTCAAAAGTGCCTAATCCCAAACAAGAAAGTACTCATAAAGCTATACATCCATCATGCTTCTCAATCAGGCCACCCCCTGTGACAAATAGTCAGAATTCTTTCCAAAGTAGGAACCAGGCATCAATATTTTTTGAAATTATCATGTAATTCCAATGTGCAACCAGGGTTCAGAAGCATTATCCTAACAGGAGTCTAAAACATGCTCAATAATTAAGCCAGGGATCCTACCTTTGATTTGCTTCTGACACTGTACTGAGACACAAGTCTCGGCAGCACCCTCAGGGTCCATGGTTGAATCTTCATCATCAATGTTGATCTCTTCAGTTATTACATCTGGCCCCAGCTTGGCCATGTATAACATGCTGATTCTTTTCAATGCTTTATTTTCTTTATTTAACTAAGGCAAATATAAAGACAGTTATTTTAACAGCAGTCAAATGAGTGTCTTGCCACCTACAGGGGTGGGATAGGGAGGGTGGGAGGGAGACGTAAGAGGGAAGAGATATGGGGATATATGTATACGTATAGCTGATTCACTTTGTTATAAAGCAGAAACTAACACACCATTGTAAAGCAATTATACTCCAATAAAGATGTTAAAAAAATGAGTGTCTTGGATTTTTAAACAATAGACAAATTAAGTGTATTTTTGTCTTGCACATTCATCAACATTCACAGCATGAAGTAACAATTAGAAGAGTCATTAAATAAGGTTTTTTATACTTTTTAATATTAAACTTATTACTTTAAGTAAAACCTATGCCTTATAGCCAGCAGCATGTGAAAATGCTAGTTATAACTGATAAATACAAGAAGAATTAAGATGAAACACCAGTATAGATTAAATAAAATTTCAATTTATTCACAGTCATTAAAAGTCTTAATTCAAGACACTTTCTTTCAAGCAAATATTTTGTTTGATGCTGTGCTGTGAACATCTTTGAAATGTTTGTTTGCCTGGCACTCTCTGTTTTCTGGACACTGACACTCCTCTTCACTGTTCCAAATGATTTCTATGGGAAAAGCCAAGTTCTCCCAAAGCACAACCTACCACTTTGGCCATAGCTATAATAATTAGTCCAGGAATTAGGCACATAATCCAAGCTTGGTCAATTAGATCCCTTCTCTAGAAATTTGGAGACTGGAACAGAGAGATGAATTCCTTTCCATGTGTCTGGATATACAGTAGCTACTGGCAACCACGTTACACTACTGAATTGAGGAATAGAGAAAGGCAGTCCACAGCAAAGCCAAAATGGAGCCAATGTGTAGGAGAGACAGAGAAAAGCAACAGACACAGGGTTTGCCACAGGGCTCCAGTCCATTCCTAAAATGCTCCTAGCTCATGGATTCTATGGGATTCTCCAATATCCCTCTGAACAAATTCCTACTTTTCTTTCCTTTTCTTGCTTAAATTAGTTCAAAATGTGTTTCTATCTGTACATAGAGTTCTAATAATACACGATAGAAGAAAGTTCAAGATACGTTTCTATTATCTCTATCTAATTCACTGCAGATAAAGGAATCCTAACTCATTAATGTATTTGTTATCCCCTGATGTAAAAATGAGTTGGTTATCAATTATTGTTACCTTCTTCAGCTCCTGTGTTTATGTGCACATAAATGTTAGTACGAGGCACACACGAAGACTAAAGTTTATCCAAAGTCCACAGAAGGAAAATATGGTTTTGCTTACGTGTTCTCTTCACAAGACTAAAATATAAAAGGTCTTCTCTTATTTGAGTATAAAGTATTTCGTATATTGATTTCTCTAGTATAAAATATAAGATACAGAAATGTGTTTGCATTTACTAAGGGCCGTTGGCCATCAAGACAAGTTCTTAATTTAATAACTGACACTGGAAATAAACACAGACAGAAACAATTCACTGGAAAGCTAAATGCCCTTCACTGCTGTAAACCTTATGCCAGAATAAGATGTTTAGTATGGTATTTGTCTGGCTTTGGTCCTTCATTTGTGATCATGATTAGGACCCTTCAGGGTTTCTCTCAGGGAAAGTCCAGCCCATTTCAATTTGGGAGATCTGATTCTTACCCCAGTAATATGGAAACTACATATACCCCGAGTAGCGTGGTCTGGAACACAAGAGCATTCCCTAGAGCATTCCCTGACCTCTCTGGGGAATCAGGAAGAATCACTTAGAAATGGCTATGAACCATTCCACAGATTCTTCCTGGGAAGGCTGGTGAGATCTATTCAAGGAATCAGACACAGACCTTTATTCCCAGTTCCCAGCCCATAGCTCCAGCTTCTAGCTCTCCATGTTATATTAGAGGATCAGGGATAAGATATAAGACCCATGATTTCCCAATCCCTCTTCCTTCAGATGGAAAATTCAAGTAAACATTGTTGTGTGTTCTTTGAACCATGAATGCTAGAGCATGGCACTAGACACTCAAGGACCATCGTCAATTCTCAAATGATGACATCTTTTCTGAATACAAGGAGAAAAGAACAATTTAAGAAAAACTCAAGTGAAAAAACTCAAGACTTAGTTTGTAATTCTGCCTCCTAATATTTAAACTAATGGTTCCCAACCCTGCACATTACCATCTGTAGAGTTTTAAAAAAAAAAAACTCCCAACATGCAGGCCCTCACCAGACCAAAATCTCTGGCAGTAGAGCCGAGCATAGCACGTTTTCAGGGCTTCCCAGGTGATTCTAATGTACACCAATACTACAGATAATTGACATAGAGGAATGCAGTACTTGAGTATGCATTTCTATAAAATTAGTATAGCAGAGTTAAGAACTCAGCTCTGCAATCAAATTCTGTCTCTGCCTCTAGGATAATCTAATCTTTCAGTGTCAGTTTTCTCATCAGCTAACTAAGGATAAAAATAGTCTCTATCCCATAATATGAAGATTAAATGAGATATATATATAAAGTATTGTGACTGACATACAGTAAAAATTCAGCAAATATTAGCTATTAGTGACAAAAGAGGTTTAGTCTGTGTGTCTAATTTTCCTCTGGAAGTCATTTATCAGCTAGTTTTCTTCAACCAAGGTATTCATCTATACAAAGCTTCTTCCCCCAGGATTCTCATGAAAAACTGAAAATACTAATTTTTGCCATCTGGTGCTCCCCAGGCCACCATCGAAGTAATATTTAATAACCTAACAGTTAACAGTTCTGCCCTCAAAAGAGTTTTAATGCCTCTATCAAGCCAGGCACCAAAGTCTACCAGCTACTATTTGGCTGTAATACAATTACTCGATTCAACAAAGTTACTGTCTCAAGAAAAAAGCCAAACAAAATTGCAAACGTCTAAAACAACATTTTCACATTCTGAAAGAAGAAATATAAGACTTATACACATTAAATCTTATAACCATACTAAGTGGAAATTTTTGAGAACTCTGAATTCACAAATTTGGGCTGAGAAATTTCACTGCAGTTATTATTCATCAAGTTATATAGGTTAACGGCATACTACTTAGGATTTAGAATCCTTATTAGTTACAAGGCAAAAATAAATCTTTCGTAACCCTACAGTAACAGAATCTTATACTATATTCAAATTTAAATAGGGTTTTTATATTGAGCACAGTTTAATGAATATTTAAAGATACAAAATAAGCAAATTAAACAGACTTGGATCATACGATTTAAATAACTGGTCTATAATTATCAGTTTAACTTTCACATTTTAGCAAAGGAAAGCATCCACACTTGCTTTTAAGGAAATAATGCAGTCAAATTGTATTTCTGACCCACCTCCTAGACAAATGGAAATAAAAACAAAAATAAACAAATGGAACCTAATGAAACTTAAAAGCTTTTGCACAGCAAAGGAAACCATAAACAAAGACAAAAAGACAACCCTCAGAATGGGAGAAAATATTTGCAAATGAAGCAACTGACAAAGGATTCATCTCCAAAATACATATGCAGCTCATACAGCTCAATATCAAAAACAAACAATCCAATCCAAAAATGGGCAGAAGACCTAAACAGACATTTCTCCAAAGAAGACATACACATTGCCAAAAAACACATGAAAGGATGCTCAACATCACTAATCATTAGAGAAATGCAAATCAAAACTACAATGAGGTATCACCTCATACCAGTCAGAATGGCCATCATCAAAAAAAATCTACAAACAATAAATGCTGGAGAGGGTGTGGAGAAAAGGGAACCCTCTTGCACTGTTGGTGGGAATGTAAACTGATACAGCCACTTTGGAGAACAGTATGGATGTTCCTTAAACTAAAAATAGAACTAGCATACGACCCAGCAATCCCACTACTGGGCATATACCCTGAGAAAACCATAATTCAAAAAGAGTGATGTACCACAATGTTCATCGCAGCACTGTTTACAATAGCCAGGATATGGAAGCAACCTAAGCATCCATCAACAGATGAATGGATAAAGGAGATGTGGCACATATATACAATGGAATATTACTCAGCCATAAAAAGAAACGAAATTGAGTTATTTGTAGTGAGGTGGATGGACCTAAAGTCTGTCATACAAAGTGAAGTCAGAAAGAGAAAAACAAATACTGTATGCTAACACATATATATGGACTCGAAAAAAATAAAAAAGGTTCTCATGAACTTAGGGGCAGGACAGGAATAAAGACGCAGACACAGAGAATGGACTTGACAAGGGGAGGGGGAAGGGTAAACTGGGACGAAATGAGAGAGTAGCATTAACATATATACAGTACCGCATGTAAAATAGATAGCTAGTGGGAAGCAGCTGCATAGCACAGGGAGATCAGCTCCTGCTTTGTGACCACCTAGAGGGGTGGGATATGGAGGATGGGAGGGAGATGCAAGAGGGAAGGAATATGGGGATATATGTATACATATAGCTGATTCACTTTGTTATACAGCAGAAACTAACACAACATTGTAAAGCAATTCTATTCCAATAAAGATGTTAAAAGAAACTGTATCATAAGAAACATTCCATTTGTCATTAATTTGAGAGCAAACACTTTAGAAAAATAAGAATGTACAGAAACTCTGCTGCTTAGAAAATGAAAACTACTTCCAAAAATGACAATTAATACTTAAATCAGGATGTGCTACTTTCATTTATTGATCACACATATAATGAAGTTTCCAAACTTTGCATTCAAAGCTGTAGTATCTTCCACATCCAATGAGCACATCTACAGCATTTAATTGAATAGGGTATTTTTGGTTTGTTTTTTATTCTAAAGTTCCTGAGTTCACACCGTATCCTCAAAAACAAACCGTAAGTCCATTTTCAAAAGAGCTTCTTAAAGAATAGAAGACAAACTCTAAGTTAAGGATCCTATCGTCGATACTAAATTGTAAAAATGACCCTAGAGATTAGTAACACAGTTGTTCAGAAGCAGGGATGAATATAACAGTCACCTGGCAGCTTTTTCAACATTCACATGTCTGGGTCATACTCCCAGAATCAGTGGGTCTGAGGTATTCTTAAGAAATCAACCCTGGTCTACACTGACAATTATGACATGATAACTGCAGGTTAGAGAGGTGA